>NC_137003.1:40116146-40608646 GCF_032717465.1 Coenobita brevimanus | reverse complement strand
GAGAGAGATTTTAGAACGTGGCATATGTGGGGAGACAGAGAGAAAGAGAACGAGATACATTGAGAGATAAGCTAGACGGTAGATTAGAGATGGAGAGCGAGATGTAGAACTAGAGCAAAGCCAAAAAAAAGAGAGCGAGATAGAGTAAGAGAGGTAACCAGAGAAAGAGATCGAGACGTAAGAAAATGGTGAAGGTGCAGGAAAGAGTTGACAGAAAAAAAGACGGAAATATTGACTAGATTTGGCACGACAAGAAAGGTACCAAAAATAAACAAAATAATGAACTAAAAAACAAAAAAAAATGCCCACTAGGGGAGTTGCCATCAGTTGAGCAAGATCTTTAATTTTGTCATGATCTCTAAACATAAATTAACATACACAGAATCAAAAGGAAGTTAACACAAAAACACAAAATTGGTCTGTAACAGCGGCCTTGGAGTTTCAGAGCTAGTGCTGGGGGAAAAAAAATTATGCTTTCAAGGTTGCAGGAGGTTATAGTGGACGTTCAAGAGCAAGGCGCTTGGTTAAGTTTAGGCCTTTGCATTGCTGTCGTTTGTATTCTTGTAGGTGTGTACTTTTAGTGTCTAGAACACACACACACACACACACACACACACACACACACACACACACACACACACACACACACACACACACACACACACACACACACACACACGAAAAAGAAAAGAAAATGTTTTCAAGGTAACAGTGAGAGTTCAAAGATAAGAAGGCCTGGATTTAGGTCCTTTGTATTGCTTTATTTGTATTCTTCTTACATTTTATGGTGTGCTGTCAGGTGAAAAAAAAAGTTCTTTCAAGGTTCCAGTGGTTACAGCGGACGAGTGTGAGTTCAAGGATAATGTGGTTGGTCTTTTAGCTGTACGCGTTTGTATTACTTTTGATGTTGCTGTATTTTGTATTATGGATTCCTAAGCTTTGTAATTCCTTCTGTCAGTGATGTATTTCTCATTTTTTGTTCATGTTGTATCCAGACGAATTTATTCCACGTTAGGGGAGATTTTTAGAACTGGGAGTGTTAGCTATAGACTCATTAATTCCATCACAGCAAGGCGTCTTCCATTTAAGCTGGAATGGTAGCAGGAATAAAAGAAACAAACACAACCAAACTGCATTTCCACTTCACGGGAGGCGACTCTGTAATTTCAGGCTCGCAGCAGTCGCAAGTAATGGCATGATCTTCTTCTTCCTCCTCCTCCTCCTGGATAAAAACCTCTCCTTGCCCACTCTGTTAAGTAGAGGAAATATGCCTCGGAATGAAGGGTTCTCTTCTCCTTCTGCATAAAAACCGCGCCTCGCTTACTGTTTTAAGTAGGGAAAATAGCCCTCGGAATGAAGGGTTGTCTCTCTCTCTCTTCCTCTGCCTGGATAAAAGCCGCACCTTGCCCACTCTGTTAAGTAGGGAAAATCGCCTTGGGAGTGAAGGGTTCTCTCCTCCTCCTTGTCCTGGGAAAAGACCGCGCCATGCCCACTCGTTAAGCAGGAAAAATAAGCCCTCGGAGCGAAGGCGTTAAGGTGTTTATTAGTGAACAAAATAAACCGCCGATGCGTTCAAGGTTGCAGGAGGTTACGTGGACGGGTGGGAGTTCAAGGACAAGGAAAAGGTGTATATTTAGGCTTTTGTATTGCTGTATTATGTATTCAAGATTTCCTCTACGCCTCGGTGTGATATGAATGAACAAAGTACAGAATGATGCTTTCAGGGTTATAAGAGGTTACAGTGGTTGAGTGGGGGAGGTCAAGAAAGAGATGGTGTAGATTTAGGCCTCTGTATTTCTGTATTTTGTGTTTTGCATTCGTTTACCCTTTAAAGTGTTTATGAATGAACAGATTAAAAAAAAAAGTTACTTTCAAGGATACAGGGGTTACAGTGGACGAGTAGGTGGAGTTCAAGGATATGAGAGGTTGGTGAGGTTTAGGTCTGTATTGCTGTATTTTGTATTAGTGTATTGGCTCTTGTATTGCTGTATTATGTATACTGCAGTCCTTACCGTTTTGTAGTGCGTATGAATTAATAAAATTTGCGAAGATTACAGTGGTACAGAAGGCTGCAGTATAAGTTAAAATAGTGGGGACTTGGGTTTACTCCTTTGTTTTGCTGTATTTTGTATCCCGCATTCTGTAGTATGTACGAATTAACAGAGGAAAATACTTTGCGTTCTGTGTTGCCAGTGGTTACAGTGGTAGTCCAGGGGGTGGGGAGTTGGGTCAGCTGTAGGCCTTTGTATTGCTGTATTTTGTATTCTGCTCCCCGTAACGTTTCTGAGTGCAAGAAAAAAAAAGATGGATCTGTTACAAGAGGTTAAAGTCGAAGTTCAGGGATGGTTTAGTTTTACGCTTTTGTTTCATGTGCTGTATTATGTATTCATGTGTTGTATTTTGTATTCCTCACCTGTATTTTGTATTCCTCATCTGTATTTTGTGTTCCTCTGTTGTATTTTGTATTCTTTGCTGCATTTTGTATTCCTGTTGTATATTGTATTCCTCTGTTGCATGTTATATTCCTCTGCTGCTTATTGTATTCCTCTACTGTATTTTGTATTCCCCGGCTGTATTTTCCATTCCTCTCGTCCTAACCCCTTCAACACTGACGAAGTTTCATTATGTTCTTACTGCCGCCAGACGATTTTTAGCCAACACAGGACGGATCTCTGGCCTTGCAGGGGTTAACGAAGGCCGTATCCAACCCCTCCAGTGCCAAAAGTCTCCTGAATAAAATCGTCTGTAGATAGTAAAGTAAAAAGGAGGAGGAAGTAAAAACAAACCTCGTAATGGAGTATTAAGGCAGAGTAAAACCGAAAGCCTTCCCATCAGTTGAATAAAATCGTCCGGAGATAGCAAGGGTGAAAAAAGACGGCCTGTTAGTGAAGGGGTTACTGAACAAAAATACTGGTGGTCGTTCCCAATGCCTTTACAGGGGGGAGGGTGTTGCCATGGAGAGAGAGAGAGAGAGAGAGAGAGAGAAGGGGGGTAGGGAGTTCAGAGAGAGGCATGATTTTGTTGCCTCGGGGGATAATGGTACACCTGCATTCACAGTTTCGTGTACACTCACGAAAATGTACAGTTGTGATCAGTAATTCATGTACACCTGTGGAATTGTACAGTTGCAGTCAGTAGTTCTTGTACACCCTTACGAAATTGTACAGTTGTGAGTAATTTATGTACACCCCAAGAACTGTGCTTCTGTGCTTACACCCTGCCTAGGCAAACTCTTTCGCCTTTGTCTGTCAACGTGTACCTTTCCTTCTTGCTGGAAGTTTGCACTCATTCAGCCAGTCCCAAAGAAGGGTGACCATTCCCAACCCTCTAACTATCGTCCAATTGCTTCAACAACCTGTATCTCAAAAGTTTTCGAGTCAATTCTTAAGAGAAAAATTTTAAAGCATCTTTTCTATCACAACCTTCTTTCTTATCGTCAGTATGGGTTCCGTCAGGGACGCTCCACAGGCGATCTTCTCATCTACCTTTCGGACTCCTGGTCATCATCCTTTCGGGACTTTGACGGAAGCTTTGCTATTGCACTTGACATCTCAAAGGCCTTCGATGGAGTCTGGCATAAATCTTTAATTTCCAAACTACCCTCTTACGGTTTCTGTCCTTTTATCTATGCCTTCATCTGTTGCTTCCTTTCTGGTCGTTCTGTAGTCGCTGTTGTAGACGGCCATCGTTCTTCTCCTTGATCTAACAACAGTGATGTTCCTCAGGGCTCTGTCCCATCACCAGCTCTCTTCCTTTTATTTATCAATGACCTAAGCTGTGCATCTAACCCCATCCACTCGTATGCTGTTGACTCCTCCCTTCACCTTTCCATTCGGTTCCCACAACGTCCATCACAGCAGTTAGTTCAACAAACAAGGGATGAGGCTGTGGCACACCTAATGTCTGACTTGGCTCGTATCCCTGACCGAGGTAAAAATAATCTTGTTGTTTTTAATGCATCAGAGACTCAGTTCTTACATCAATCAACCAGACAAAATCTTCCACAGGTGTACCCACTAATGTTTAATAATATTCAGCTCAACCCTGCATCATCCTTGAACATGCTTGGGATTTCATTCACTTGGGACTTATCTTGGAAAGATCATATTACATATCTTGTAAAATCTGCTTCCAAGCGATTGGGTGTGCTAAGCCGACTCCGTTCCTTCTTTACCCCTGCACAATTGTTGACCCTATACATGGGTTTTATCCGTCCATGTGTAGAGCACAACTCTCGTATGTGGTGAGGCGCCCCACATACAGCTCTTCTCAATATGGTGGAGTCAAAGGCATTTCGTCTCATTAACTCTTCTCCTCTTACTGGCTTCCTTCAACCTCTGTCTTTTCGCCTCGCTGTTGCATCTTTATCTCTCTTCTATCGCTACTTCAATGGTCACTGCTCCTCTGAACTGTCTGCATGCATCCCTTCACCTCTACGACGGGCGCGTAGCAACCGTCTAGCAGCAAACTTTCATCCCTTTTCTGTCTAGCTCTCTACATGCAAGGGTTAACCGTTACTCCCAGTCCTTCATTTATGCAACAGGTCAACTCTGGAACTGTCTCCTTCTGTCTGTATTTCCTGCTAGCTATGATCTCAGTCTTTCTAACGCAGTGTGACCAGGCAACTCGAAATGATCGGACCTTGAATTTGGCTCTCTCCTGTATTTTGTTTTTCTCTTGAAAGGAACGGTTATTGCGGGCTCGTGGTCTTTGGTTCCTTCTTCCTAGCATTAAAAAAAAAAAAAAAAAAAAAAAAAAAAAAACTGCGAAGTCGTACAGGTGCAGTCAGTAGTTCTTACTCACGAAATTGTAGTTATGGAAGTAGTTCCTTTACACCGCCTGAAAATAACCCCTTTTACTATTTTCTTAAGATTATTATATTCATCTTAAGCCTCTTGTTCTGAAGGGGTTACAGGTAGTCTCCCAGTCGCCACGAAGACGCTTTTTTTCGTCCAGCCTTAAGACAATTTCCTTCAGATTACATAAGACCACTATAACGTCTTTTATGCGTCTTGTTCTTGTTACCCCCAAAGGATTTTCTTCATCTAAACAAAATACACTTAGAACGTCTTTTATTTACCTTATTGTTACTCCAGACGATTTTCTTCAGCCTTCAAAAGACCTCGAGAACGTCCTTTATTCTTTATTCAGATTGTTACCTCCAGACGATTTTATCCCACGCTAGGAAAAATGGCCCGTTTGCTAGACTTGTAAGTATGTAATAGAGTTTCTGGTGTTTTAATTTTGAGCTTTGATCTGAATGGAAAATTTTTGGAGCTGGGCAGGTAAAGGTAATGTAAGGCAAGGTGGAGAGGAACCGGTTTTATAATAGTGTTTTGTGTCAGTCCTCTCCCTCGGTGTGTGTGTGTGTGTGTGTGTGTGTGTGTGTGTGTGCAGCGGCGTCACGGGTGTGTGGTGTCACGTGACGTCACTTCTGCCACTCTCCCTTTCACAGCATCACCACGCAGCCTATTTTCGCACCCCTCCTACACTTCCCCTCTCTCCTTGCCTCGTGTTAACTTCTTTGTGTCATATCTGTGTGTGTGTGTGTACGTGTGTAGTTAATATTTCCACACTCCACCTACTTCCTCTGTCCCTCAAAGCCACTTGTTAGCTTGTGTTTCTTGTGTCAGTGTGTATTGGTATCTACACTTCACCTCCATCTTTATCTGTCCTTCCAGAACACTCGCAAGTTTGTGTATTTCGTATCTGTGTGTCTAGTATTCAGACCCGGCCAACACCCTCTCTCGCTCCAACACACGTGCTTGATTGTGTTTCATGCACGTGGATGTTTTTACCACTTTTACACAACACCATTTCCCCCTCTGTTTTCTCGCTTCAGGCTTCTCGGTAGCTTTTGTCTCTTACTTGTGGTCGTATCTTAATGTTTTCACACAATACCAGCCGCCTGTCTCTTCTCTCGCCCCAGGTCACTCGCTGTCTAGGTTCATGTATGTGTTTGTGATATTTTATTTTCACACTACATGCTCCTCCTTGCTTCAGGCTTCGTGCTGGCGTTTATTTTTTATATTTGTCTGTATGTGTCTCTGCATCTCAATATACTTTCATTCTCAGTTTCCACCCCCTCTTGCTTTAGGTCACTGGCTAGCTTGGGTTTCCTAGTATGTGAGTGTAGATTTTTCCACTTTAACGTGCTTCTAGTACTGCGTAAGTTAGAAAAAGGGCGAGTATTATCGTAGGTTAAGTAAGCTCCCTAACAACTCTTCTTTTGCGATTTATTTTTGGATATAGCTGGTCAATATCATTTTGTACCTTATTTATGCAGAGTATGGCGATATTGCAAGGACTTATGTAACACAGAAGAGGACAGTAAGGTGTAATAAACAAAATAAAGGTGCATGGATTATTTTTTTTATTCATATGTTTTTCCTTCTGTTCTGTTATTTAAAAAATAAAAACAAAATAAGTCGCTTAGGGAAAGGTGTTTGGTAGCTTCCTCAACCTGCGAGAATACGGGTCAGTCACATTTATCCTCTTCAGTACGTTGAGTTTATTACTACTACTACTACTACTACTACTACTACTACTATTATTATTGTTATTATTATTATTATTATTATTTGTTCATGCTACTTCAAGGCGATTTTATTCTCATAGTGAAGGGCTGACGGTGAAAATTAACTCTGGTGTGTGTGTGTGTGTTCCGGTTGCAGGTTTTGAAAGTAGTGGTGTGCTGGTGAGTTGTGACCCGCCGTGCTGCAAGGCGTGTCGTGGTGATGAGGATGGTTTTGTGTGTGTGTGTATAGCTCTTAATTAGGTGAGAGAGAGAGAGAGAGAGAGAGAGAGAGAAGCAGTAATAAAGGCGAGTTAGTGTGTCTGGTAATGATAGTATCGCAAGTGGGGTATTGACTCCTGTTCTCATTTGCTTCTAAGGAAGTGTGTGTGTGTGTGTGTGTGTGTGTGTGTGTGTGTGTGTGTGTGTGTGTGTGTGTGTGTGTGTGTGAGTGAATGAGCGACCGGGTAAATACTGTAAGTGAGTTAGTGAGTGAATGAGTCGGTTATTGACAGACAGGGTGAGTAAGTAAGTGGGTGAATGAGTTTGAGAATAAATGTATGTTTGTGTCTGATTTAATGAGAGAATAAATTAGTGAGGGAGTGAGTGTTGTGGCAGTGATTGTATCGTATGAGTGTGTTGACAACCTCCTCTACCACCAAAGACCTACATTGGTTGAGACGCAGGCTTGTTTATAGGAAGTGCGTGTGTTTGTCTGTAGAAGTGGTGTGTGTGTGTGTGTGTGTGTGTGTGTGTGTGTGTGTGTGTGTGTGTGTGTGTGTGTGTGTGTGTGTGGTGATATCTTTTTTTTTTTTTTTCGTCGTGGTTTATGTAAATTCTATCACTTTTTCATGATCATACTTTGTTGTTGATACCGATGTTTTTCATATATGTTATCTAAAATTTACTAGCCATATAGTTAACACAAAATAGTTAGCCCATTGTTCAAAGTACGTCACTTTAATTCTGTCTTTCCTCCCACCAGTTCAAGTCGCTCATTCTCTAAGGGCGAACTGTTATAGACTACATTTATGCCCAAGAAAACCAGAGAGAAATGAAAATGGGTTTGAAAATACGAGGAATAATATGTAAATCAAGTGGTTTGGAAATACGAAGAAAATATATATAGTGGTTTGGAAATAGGAAGGATAATACGTAAAGTAAGCCTTGAACACCGTACTAAGGGATTGGTACTTCAAGAGAATACTAACTAGCGGCTTGTGTTGCTTATTCAGGAGCTAGCAAATAATAGCGCTTCACGGCCGACAACCCGACTAGGTGACCCTGAGAGGGGCTTGTGTTGAGCTATTTTTACTGGCCGGACTGTCAGCTCCGAGGGATGGGTACTAGGAGTGAACTCTGGGATCGGAGTCCTTGATGTAGAGATAGGTGGGTAGGTAGGTAGATAGAGGTAGGTAAGTTGGTTGGTATATAGATTGACTGAAAGGTAGGATTTAGAGGTAGAATAATTAGTTAATGGGTTGGCAGGTAGTTACCTAGGTAGATAGATATTTATATAGCCAGAGCGATTGAAAGATAGGCTTATAGGTAGGTAATTATATGACGAGAAATAGGTTGAAAGGCAGGTAGGTTTAGGAAGGTACGTACGATTGGTTAAGGTGGGTAGATTTAGGAAGATGCCGTTGGTAGCCTGGTAGGTATTAACATTTATATAGAAAAAGTGATTGATAGATAGGCTTATAGGTCGATAATTAGATGAATAGTTAGATACGTTGATATGTATGTAGGTAGTGAGATAGATATTTTAATAGATATTGATTGATAAGTTATTAGGTAAATACAGATGGATTTAGAGGTAGGTAGGGTTAGAAGAATTGGTTGGAAATAGATAAGAAGATAAAGAGTCAGCCAGCCAAACATCATCATCAGACAATCACGTGACCTGCTTAAACTTTCCTCTGGTTGTTATCTTCCGTCTCACGTCTTATCATTTATCTTCCCATCTGTGTCTCGTCTGACCCACTGATATACCTGTTTAGCCAGCCATTAAGTGGAGATAGACAGCGGTAGATAGATAAATGTAGGTAGATACTGACATGTAGATACACTATTAACTTCACACTTCTTCCCCGTACTATCTTCAATCTTTATTTCTTGATGTCCTTCCTAAGTTAAATAAAATCTTGTGGTGGAAGCAAGCGTGGCAGTAATATTGAGGGAGTTATTGAAGGTTACATTTAATCAGTTTTGTAGCTGAATTAAATTGCCTGAAAGAGTTTTTATCTTTTTTTTTCTCGGTCTTTTTGTATCTTCGTCCCTCCCCTCCTTTTTTTTTTTTGCCATATCTTAATCGTCTTTTTATCATTTTATTTTTTCCTCATTTTGTCACGTTTTCAGTCATGTTCTTTCCCCACCATCTTTTATTACCTTATCATCTTTTTTAAATCGTGTATTCTGTTTCCTTTTTCATCACATTAGCTTCACCCTCTTTAATCATCTCTTCATCTCCCCTTCATCATCTTATCGCCTTCCTTTCATCTTATCTTCATTTCCCTCTTTCATCACCTTATCAAGCTCTCCCTCTGTAAGTATTTCATTTTCCATACATTTGCCTTATCTTTTTTTCATTTGGTCACTCCTTCGCGTCCCTCATTTATCATCTTATTTATCTCGTCATGCCATCGTCTCAATTTTTAATCATATCTCCCTCTATCATGTGTTGTGGTTGTCCTTGAGTGGGCCTTCTCGATGTGGACTTCTCTTCCTTAAAGGTGTGTGTGTGTGTGTGTGTGTGTGTGTGTGTGTGTGTGTGTGTGTGTGTGTGTGTGGTGGGGGAGGTTGCGGTTGGGGAAAATGTTGGTTTGATGGTTGTAATCGTGTGTATGATTTTATTAAAGAATATATAGATACACACATACACACACACTCATCCGCGCGTTCAGTAACCGCTGTCTTGTCTTTCCTCAGTTTTTTCGCCCCTCTTAAAAAATATATATATTAATCAAGTTTGAATTAACATATGCTAATCCATGTCTTTGCAGGGATACAGAATAAATAACAAATAATTAGAGGAAGATAAAGGTTAATAACTAGAAGAGCGAGAAAATCACAGTGTAGGTTTATTAAACTAAGATAAAGGTAAATAACTAAGGGCTACAAAAATAACAGTGTTTGTGTATTTGTTGAGGTAGTGTAAATTGCCCCGTGCTGATCCAGGTGTTTACAGGTAGACGGTAGATTAACATTCACTGCAACGTAGAGTTTTGAGTCACCTGTACTGGCTGTAAATGTGGGTAGGTAGGCGCGTTTACTGCTTTTTTTATATTTACAGATATTTACAATCTTCTGTGTTTATATTTACATTCTGGTTGTATTCGTATTCTTCATTGGTTCGTTGTTTTTTACTTGTGTTTTGTGACGTTTGTGTTTGATTTCCTTTTGTTTTATTATGGTTGTGTGTTTTGTCTTTTGATTTTCATTGTCATTTTGTGGTTACCTTGTTGTTTTTGTTTAGTGTGTGTGTGTGTGTGTGTGTGTGTGTGTGTGTGTGTGTGTGTGTGTGTGTGTGTGTGTACAAAGGAAAGCAGACAGCACCTCTCAAAATGGTTCTCTCAAGGGTGTTTGTTAGATTGAATATGATATCTACTGGTGTGAGTTGAAGAGGAGAGAAATGATGATGATGATGAGGAGGAGGAGGAGGAGGATGGAAGACACTGGAGACAGGGATGAAGTACACTAAGAAGCTGGGAATAGTATATGCAAGATGAAGTGGAGGGGTGGAGGTGAAAATAGTGAACAATCGGCTGGGAAAAACTCATTGGAAATGGAACAAAAAGGGAGACTGAAAATACTGGAGATAGCGAATGGAGTGTGAAGGATGCACAAGATAAGTTTAGGAGGAAGAGGATGAAAAGAGAAGTGGAAGGAATGAAGCGAAAGCAAGTATGGATAGACTGAGACGGTAACGGAAGAAAGGGGTTGAAAGGATAGGTATACGATGCAGTGAGAGAGAGAGAGAGAGAGAGAGAGAGAGAGAGAGAGAGAGAGAGAAGAAAGTATAAGAAGCGAGTGGGGAGGATACGTAAAATTAATTAAGGAATGGGGGAATGAAAGCTGTGAAGATATGAGTGAAGTGAAAGATGGTTAGAATAGTGGAGATAATGAATGTGATAGGGATATGAAATTTTACGTACTTTACGAGAAAGTAATGAACAGCGAAAGAGAAGAGGAATATATGTGAAGCAGAAGATGAGGGAAGGAACAAAGAGGCATGAAGAGTACATAGGAGAAGTGTTAAATGAATGAAATGAATGAGAGGAGAGATAGAAGGGGATGAAGTAAAACAATAAGAGAAGCTGTGAAGTGTGCTGCCATAGGAGGCGAGGTGAGGAGGGCAAAAGGTGAGAGTAGAGTAGAGAGGGAGGGAAAGTGGTGTTGAGAGGGACTTGTGTGAAGTGGTGACCTGGAGCTAGGCACAAGTAGTATAAAAGATTGTGTTACCGACTTAAGTGGGAAGTAAGATGATGCTGATGATAATTATAAGGATTGTGGCGGTTGTGATGATTTTAATAGGAAGGTTTGTATTGGTTGGAGATAGGGTGATGAAGTTGATGTCGATGGCAATTGAGAAGTTTTGTGTTGGTGGGAAGTAGGAAGGTTATATTAATGATTGTGAATGATAAAAAAGTTATTTTTGATTGATGATTTGTGGCGATTTCACAGTGCTGTTCATTGTGTCATGGAATAATCATACCCACATACTGTACTTATGTTTGTTATAAGGTTGCAACAATATCAGCCCGACTTGGAACCTCTTAAACCAATACATAAAGAGGGTCCAAGTGGTGCAGGATCTGTTTTGTCTTCCCAATAAACATCTCCATCTGTGGATCATAATTTCTTCCAGTTGCTTCTAACTATTCGATACTTCACTCCAAGAGGCCCTGTCTAAACAAAATAAAATTGTCTACCAATACCAGAAATAGCTCTTGAGGCAATAGGACTATAACATGAGAGGTTAGGCTTCATTTGCTATGGCTTCCTGCACCACATACTCGTACCATAAATAAACAGACATACTCAACCTTGGTATCGCATGGTTTTGTCAGTCATTTTGTTCTCTCTGCGTGTATGTTTGTAGATATTCTTTCTCACTTACCTGTCAACTTCGCCTTTGTGTGTCGTATTTTTGCAGTCAGAGTACATCTTCCTCTTTTATGTTCGCATGATTTCTGCACAGTTGCGGTCAGAAGTCCCTTTATACATGAAACATATCACAAATAAATTTTCCAGCCACAGTTACGGCAAAAATATGTTGTACATTCTGAAATGAAGAACCAGTGAAGCGAGCATGAAACTTATCTGATATGATTGGTTAGTTTCGATACCATTTGGAGACTGAAAGAACTGTAAAAGAAAATTGTTAACCCATTTGATTATTGTTAATGAGTAAGACATCATTGTGTTTTGACAGTTTCGATATGGTGTAAAGGAAATTTAACCTCAGTTTTGCACTCGTCTTTCACCCCCTCTGGTCTGGTTACTTAAGCCCGCTTTCTGTGTTCAGTTGGTGTCCGAGCCTAATGAGGTCTTGCTATACCATCAGCTGTAATCAGATACCGTACGTTGCTCTGTGTCTTCAGCAGTCTCCTTACTACATCTCAAGGCCGTATCAGAGTTTCATGCGACCTTGCTAATCAACACTGTGTAAACTGTTTTGCATCTCTTTTTATAGTTTCTTTTATTCCCGTCTCCAAACCGTGCCAAAGCCTAACGAGACCTTGCTAATCTAATCAGCGATTACCAAATGGGGTGAAATCATGCGTCATTAGTTTCCTTTATACTGTCTCGAAGTCACGTCAGAGCCTAATGAGACCTTGTTAATCAGTAGTAATTAAATGAGTTGGAATCTCTCTCTCCACCGTGTCAGAGCCTAATGAGACCCTGCTAAACTGATCAACCATAATCAGATGGGTTGGAATTTGGTTTGAATAATTCGGAACCCCACACACGCCAGAGAGAACTGTTAACCGAGACTGAACATAATTATAATGCTTGATCCATTTCACTACGGGGTGGTCAGTGCTAGTTGAATAAAAAGCGTATGGTGGCAGCAAGAATAAAATGTCGCTTCGTCTCTGTATGGGTAAATAATTGTCTTAACATCGTCACCATCCACGAGAGAACTTCATTATGGAAAAAAATGGGGTAGGTGGTAACAAGAATGTAATGTGAAAAAGCGTGTTCCCACTGTACCTGTGTTTGCACGTGCAGATCGTACCGCACGGACCTTAGTGGGGTTCGAGTCTGGGCACGTGTTTACCAGGACGACCAGCTGACGAGCACGTGGTCTTGGAGTGTTATGTAAACAAACCCGCCGAGCTTGGTTCACCCCGGTGCGTCTCATACCTCGGCTATTTTTACTTGCCTGTTGTTGAAGAGGTTTTCTGTTGTTTTTACTAGGTTTTGCTGTTGCTTTTATGAGGTTTATGTGCATTTTTCTTTATATCATGTATGTGTTTTGGTTGTTTGTTTATTTAGCGTAGTTAGTGGACTTTTACGATAAATCCTCTAGTATTTTATGCAGTAGGGTCCGAATGAGGAGGAAAGTCAGCTGAGAAAAGAGCCATTGTTGCCAGGATGATAAGGCTAGGAGGAGGAGGTAGAGACGATTTGGAGGGAGGGGGAGAGAAGGAAGAAAGGAAGGAAGGGAAGGGAGAGGAGAGGAGAGCGGTAGGGCGCAGAGTGAGAGAAAAATAAATACATGATGAGGGGATGAAAAATGGGAAGGAAGGGGGACGGGAGGGGGTAGCGAGTAGTTAGGGAAAGGGAAAAGAAGGGTATGGAGGTGGAGAGGGATGGAGAAGTGAATTATGACGGAGGTGGAGAGGGATGGAGAAGTGAATTATGACGGAGGTGGAGAGGGATGGAGAAGTGAATTATGACGGAGGTGGGAGAGGGATGGAGAAGTGAATTATGACGGAGGTGGAGAGGGATGGAGAAGTGAATTATGACGGAGGTGGAGAGGGATGGAGAAGTGAATTATGACGGAGGTGGAGAGGGATGGAGAAGTGAATTATGACGGAGGTGGGAGAGGGATGGAGAAGTGAATTATGACGGAGGTGGAGAGGGATGGAGAAGTGAATTATGACGGAGGTGGAGAGGGATGGAGAAGTGAATTATGACGGAGGTGGAGAGGGATGGAGAAGTGAATTATGACGGAGGTGGAGAGGGATGGAGAAGTGAATTATGACGGAGGTGGAGAGGGATGGAGAAGTGAATTATGACGGAGGTGGGAGAGGGATGGAGAAGTGAATTATGACGGAGGTGGAGAGGGATGGAGAAGTGAATTATGACGGAGGTGGAGAGGGATGGAGAAGTGAATCATGACGGAGGTGGAGAGGGATGGAGAAGTGAATCATGACGGAGGTGGAGAGGGATGGAGAAGTGAATCATGACGGAGGTGGAGAGGGATGGAGAAGTGAATTATGACGGAGGTGGAGAGGGATGGAGAAGTGAATTATGACGGAGGTGGAGAGGGATGGAGAAGTGAATTATGACGGAGGTGGAGAGGGATGGAGAAGTGAATTATGACGGAGGTGGAGAGGGATGGAGAAGTGAATTATGACGGAGGCGGGAGAGGGATGGAGAAGTGAATCATGACGGAGGTGGAGAGGGATGGAGAAGTGAATTATGACGGAGGTGGAGAGGGATGGAGAAGTGAATTATGACGGAGGTGGAGAGGGATGGAGAAGTGAATTATGACGGAGGTGGAGAGGGATGGAGAAGTGAATTATGACGGAGGTGGAGAGGGATGGAGAAGTGAATTATGACGGAGGTGGAGAGGGATGAAGAAGTGAATTACGACGGAGGTGGAGAAGGATGGAGAAGTGAATCATGACGGAGGTGGGAGAGGGATGGAGAAGTGAATCATGACGGAGGCGGGAGAGGGATGGAGAAGTGAATTATGTAGAAACACAAACCATAGATTTTATGGCCCAAACGATGTGACTTTGCCCTAATATTATCAAAGACGTAGAAGAAAAATATAGAACAGCAGAGAGGAATCGGAGGTAGAGTGAGCGAAGAAGAGAGAAAATGTAAATGGTGCGGGGAGAATTTGACGAAAGGAAAGATAAAATTGAAGATGAATAGAGAAGGAATAATTATAAGCAAAGAAATAAGATAGTAGATTATGAGAAGGAATAAGTAGAAGGAAAAAATAACAAAGAAGATATGCGAATAGACTTTGATGATAAGGAAGATAAATTACGAGGGTCAAGAGAGAGAGAGAGAGAGAGAGAGAGAGAGAGAGAGAGAGCAGTCAGCAGCAGATATTGTCATCCTCCCGAGACTCTGATAGTCCCTTCAGTCTGATTTTTTTTTCTTGGTATCTTTAAACGACGCTGTTCAACTTAAGATGGCTTTATAGTAGTGCAGGTATTCGTAAAGGCTATATCTAACCTCTCTAGTTGGAAAGGTCTCCCGCAAGGTTAATAAAATCACCTTGAGACAGTAAGAATAAACTGAGATGTGATTGGATTCAGAGGGTTGAAGGACAGAGTGTGGCAATGATATCGATTTTGTGAGCTTGTGACAGGGATGGCAGAGCAAGGGAGTAAAAATATGCGAAGGTGGAGGAAAGCAGCGAAGAAGGAAGTCGTTAAAAGTTAGTGCAGAGAGAGAGAGAGAGAGAGTTGAGACAGACGGAGGGCGCGGAGGAAAGAGTGATTAGAGATCATTACAGGTAGAAGGAAACACGGATGTGACGAGAGAGGGGGAGGAGAGCGAAAGGGAAGAGGAGGAGATGGGTGGGTGAGGGGGTGGGAGAGATGGAGGAAGATAAAAGGAGGGAAGAAACTGGAGAAAGAGCAGGGAAGGGGAGAAGAAAAATGGAGGAAGTAAGGGACAGGAGAAGGGAAACGTCGTCGAAGAGAGGAAAGGGGAGAGGGTGGGAGCAAGGAAGACGACAGGGAAGAGAATTGGGGAATGGAAAGGGTAAGAGGGAGGTCTGGGTAGTGATGGGGAAGAGGAAGGGGACTGGAAGGGGGTGAGGGTAAGGGGGAGGTTAGGGTAAAAATCAGGAGGAAGGGTTGAGGTAGGATGGAAGGGAAGGGAAGGAGGGGCCTGGGTAGTCTCATCACAGTTAATGGGAACAGGTGCAGTGAGTTAATTTGAAGGGAGGGATGCTTGGGTTGTGGTGGTCGTGACGGTGGCTGGTGATGGAGGTGGTTGTGGTGGTGGTGGTGGTGGTGGTGGTTGGAGATTGTGGTTGTTAGTGGTGAGTTGATGGATATGATTGTTTTGGTGGTGGTGGGTGATGGAGACTACGTCGCGGGAGGGTTGATGGAGACAATGGTGAGGGGTTGGTGGGAACGGTGTGGTGTTGGCGTTGAAGTGTAGTGCATGCAGTGGTGTATATTGAGTGGTGATAGTTGTGCAAGTGAATGATGTGGTGAACTAGACTGACTGTTGCCGGTGATGGTTGTGATGAATCATTGTCGTCTTTGTTGGTACCGGTGTATAGAGTGGATGTGTGATTTTGTTGATAGTATGTTTAGCCCTCGAAATTTGGGGCTGCAGTTCATGGGCGAAATTATTCACTCTAATTAACCTATTTTGCGGCGCCTGTGGCATAGAGCACTTTCATCGAGTGCCAAGCTAATAATAAGAATTCACTGTTTCTTTTGAGCTTCACCATAAGTGTACCATGCACTATTGTTTTTTGTTAAATCCTTTCTTCATCATCCATGCTTCGTTTTTTCAGTCTCACCTATCTTGTCATATAAACTTAATGGCCTTTAAAATTATGACTTACAGAGTAATGGAGGATACCACAAGGGTGGCCTAGGCGAGTAATAGTGTGTTAACTGCTTATTATTGATGTGGTTTATGTGGATATTGGCTCTCAGCTGCCATGACTGATATAGCTAGGATGTGAAAGTTGTAATATTTGTAGCGATTGCAGTGGGGTGGAGGTTTGAACAAGACCGGACAGGGCCGGCCAAGGCAAGGCAATGAAGGGCTGGGCTGGGCTGGGCTGGTTCGGGTGAGGTCCTTGCTTCAGTACCTGTTGGGGATGCGTCACACCCACTCAACGTACACTTCCCCTCCCCTCCCTACCTCCGCTCCTAGCCCCTTCCATCCCCTCTTATCCAAGCCTCTCCTTCCCGCTTTCCTATCCAGGGTTGCTGTCTCCTCTCTGTGCTTTCTTTTCCCTCCCCTTCTCTCACCTTTTCTCTTTCTCATCTTCCCTCTTTCCCCTTCCCCATGCGTGCCTGAATCTCCCCATCCCTCCCTATTTGACTCTTCCTCCCCCCCTCTCTCCCTGTTCCCTCTTGACCCTCCTTCCCCCCCTCTCTACCTGTTCCCTCTTGACCCTCCTTCCCCCCTCCCCTCTGTCCCTGCCTCCCTCCGCCCCTCTCCCCCTTCTCCTCCCTCATGGCCACTCCCTCATCTCCCTGCTTGGCAACACGGTAGGGTATGTTGACAAGGAAACCTACGGTACTCCATGGCAACACAAAAACACCGCACCAACCAGTGTGACAAAAATATAACAGCAAAAAATAAAGTGTGACCAAAGGATAAAACACCACCACCAACAATATCAGCGAAAACATAACTGAAAATAGCAAACAGAATAGCAAGAAACAGAAATAGCCAGCATAGTAATACCAGAGAACACCAAATCGGACAAAATATCCAAATTGCAAAAATAAGTAAATAAAATGTCTGCAAAATCACCACCACCAACACGATGACCAAAATAAATAAGTGACATCATGCAAAGCTGTAAACAAAAGATTTCTCAAAGACTGTGCATGACGGTACATACATGCATCTCGTCACCAACTCCTGACAACACAAAGGAGCTTATCACTTAGTCGCCATTGTTGTTGCATGAACGGTAACCTTGAGAGCATAATATTGAACAGGTAAATGAAAAAGGTGCATAATTTCATCGTTCCTTATCGGGAGCTGCGTATGATTTGTTACTCCAATAATAAAGATAATAATAATGAAAATAATAAATAATGATAATGATAATTTCCGGTAGTTGTTGGTTTTATTACAACGAAAAAATATGATCATGACTTCCAGTTTAATCGTGACAGTTTTAATATCTGTAACTACACATAATAATAATAATAATAATAATAATAATAATAATAATTTTCCTCTTCTGTCAGTTTTAGTATGAGGGCAAAAATTATCAGTACTTCCAGTTGACCAGTTTAGCTTGATAAATTTAGATGTTCTGCAGAATGGCTATAGTACTGAACACCTAGTCCTGTGCAAGCTCATGAACATCACAGTAACTCACAATTATCATCAGACCTTCAGAATGGCTATAGTACTGAGCATGTAGTCCTGTGCAAGCTCATGAACGTCACAGTAACTCATCATCAGACTCATGGCAAGACAGAACCCATGACAGCACAGCATGACGGTACAAATTTCTTAACACAGAGATCCAAGACGCCACACCTCATGACAGAGCGTTTTTCATGATAACGAAAAACATGCAAAACCCTTAATTCATGACTTCACGAACTTCATCCTTCCTTAAGTCGTAAAAATATGATGATGATGGTGGTGGTGGTGGTGGTCGTGATGATGATGATGATGATGATGATGATGATGATGATGATGATGGTGGTGGTGGTGGTGGTGGTGGTGGTGGTGGTGGTGGTGGTGGTGGTGGTGGTGATAGTGATGATGATGGTGGTGGTGGTGTTGTTGATGATGGTGGTGATAGTATTGATGGTGGTGGTGGTGGTGGTAATGATTGATGATGGTAATGATTATGATGATGATGATGACATTGGACAAATTTCTCAACATAAACCTCATGACCAAAACAACAGAGCTTTATCCATGCCTGACGAATAATAACCTTGGCTACTTACTCATCTTGCAACTCACTGTCACCATCTTTATTTATTTTATTTATTTATTTCTTTTCGTTTAATAATTTGAAGGCTCCAACATGCTTGCATGCGTCGTCCTTGGTCACCTAATGGCGTCTATCCATGCTGCTCGATCTCTGGCAGCTCCCCTATTCAGTCCCTTATCCCTGAGGTCACAGTCATCCCAAGTCCTTTTTGGTCTGCTTCTCACAACCATACCCCTAACGTTAACACTTCTCACTTTCTGCACCCAGTTACCATCCCCCATCCTCTCCACATACCCGGACCATCTCAATCTACCTCTCCTCATTACAACACCAATACACTCCTGTCCCATCCTTCCTCTCAACTCTTCCATCGTAACTTCCCCCCCCCCCCCAGGCCTCTCACTGAGGGGCGCACTGCACATCCACCTAATCATTGTCATTTCTGTACGTTTGAGCCTGCGAATATCCTCTTCCTTTACTGTCCAAGTCTCACTACCATACAGCATTACACTCCCGACACATGCCGCATATAAAGATCCCATACCACGTAGGGAAACCCTCTCAAGGTCAGGAGAGGCAACAGCTCCCTGAATTTCATCCAGCCATTCCTCACTCTTGCCACAGAGCTAGCTCCAGCCCCACCTCCAGCACATAACATGTCTCCTTAGTAACAAACTCCTTCGCACACTCACGCCTGGCAATCTCCACATGCTCTCCCCGACACATCGCACCCATGAAATTAGCGTTATCTCGCAGTCATGCCTCTAATACCACTACATGTCTTATGCACCCACTCATCACAAACACTGCGCAAGATGGAATTACTGCCCACGCGCGTGTGGGAAATAACACATGGCTACTCTCGCTTTTCTTCGACAGTACCGCCCACAGCCCTAGATACCATCACTTTTGTTTTATCTACATTAATTCTTAAGCCCTTGTGCCCCATACCATCTCTGCACTTCCTAAATCTTTCCTGTCTCCCTCTTGTTCCCTGCAGTCGGCACCAAATCATCAGTATACAGTCATTTCCGAAGTCATGTGAGAGGACATCAAGTACCATTGTACCATTTATTCATTTAGTGTTACCGTCACACGCCGCTTGTGAGAATTTTTGGAATGGGAGGTGTTTGGTATTGGATCGTACTTTAGGTGGCTTTGAAGATATCCTAACACCTCTTCATTAGCGATTTATTCGGGTGTAAATTGTGCCGATAGTAAAATTATAAGTAGCGTGCAGTAAAAAAGATGTACTACGAAACCTTCTATACCATTTAATATACGTCACATAGTCTCATGACCCCTGTTACTAATTGGGAACTTCCTAAAGCAAACACACACACACACACACACACACACACACACACACACACACACACACACACACACACACACACACAGCAAAGGAGTTACTAAGGGTTCTCTTTAATACATTCACAGTAGTGGTCCATCTTGAGCTGAATAAAATCGTCTGGCTGAAGCAATACTGAAAATCGTAGTGAAGGGGTTAAAAGAAATACTATTGTAGAATATTAGTTGCGTGTGTGATATGTTAAAAAAATTAAGATAAAATTGCTTAGCCTTTCAATCCTATGACTTCTCTCTCTCTCTCTCTCTCTCTCTCTCTCTCTCTCTTTTTGCTACCCTCCAGACGATTTTGGTAGTTTATGAGAAACTTTGAATTGGGGGAGGGGAGTCTATTTTCATTGACCCCTTCATTGCAAAAAGTTTTCCCAGATATGATTGTAGTGATCTCATATTGGTAAAAATATAAGTGAATATGTTGAGTTAAGGGGTGGAAAGGGTATAATGTAAGCGAATGGTGTGTGTGTGTGTGTGTGTGTGTGTGTGTGTGTGTGTGTGTGTGTGTGTGTTGAATGAGAGCAACATCACCGCAACTCCAGCGCCTTATCTCTAAACCTGCACAATAGGAAGATAAATAGTGCGACCATGCCAACACTACACCTTTACGTACCGGTAGTGTAAGCGGGTGTTCCATTAGTGACCTGTTTATGTTGAACCAGAGCAACAGTAATACAGTCTCCTCAACTGTGTACCTAAACGATCAGTATATAAATGCTCACACCATCATTATACTTAAAACTGATTGCGTATAATGTAAACTGATGTAATAGTGACTTGTGTTGAACGGACAGTAGCGCCATGTTGGTACGGTACGTTGGAAAAAGTGGTTTCTGGACGATAGGTAAATTGGGTTTGCTTTTTTTCTTCTGAATCTTACCCACCCCATTTATATGTGGGAAATGGGTGAGGATGGAATGGAAGATACTGATGACTACATATATACAGTATACCAGTACATACATACATACATACATTCAGAAGTGGATAACAGTTTATAGAATTAATTAATCTTTCTTATGCTTAAGCTCCTCGTTGATGTTTTCTTGCCTGAACAGAATTGTCTGACAGTTGTCAGAATAAGGTAATAGAGGACGTCATGCTTTGTAAAGGCTATTGGAGAAAGGCATTAACTTTCAGAGGGCAGGGGGCTCTCAGAGCTAAGTAAAATTGTCTGGCTGTATCTGGAAAAAAAAGGGGGGGGGGGACAAAAAATGACTTACGATAGTTGTAATGTGACGTTGCCGTACTTATTTGTGTGGATATTTAAAGTACCAACAGTTTAACTGACCTGAAGCCCCACCCGCCCCCACCAAAAACTCACCCTCCCACCCAGACCCACTCCTGCTACCCGGACCACTCACTTGTGTACTAATGATAAACCAGCTTAACCACCACCACCTTCACTACTTCCACCAACACTCTCGCCACTTTCACCGCCACCAACACCACTTCCAACACATCACTTCGAGCACTTTCCTGCACTGTCACCTTCACCACCACCATCATCATTGTCGCTACCTCATTTGCCATTCCAACATTTGCTGTCACCACAACTATCACTTCTTGTCACCACTTCTTTTATCACCACTAGCATGACCACCACCATTACCACTACCTCTGTCACTCACTTCCAGGTATCACCACAATATTATCTCGTCATCACTACCATGGTCTTTTATCACCATCATCACCCTTACCGTCACCATCACCACCATTATCTCGTATCACCATCACTGCCACCGCGTCGTGTATCACCATCACCTCTTGTCACTTCCTCCTTCACACCCACCACGCCCACTGCCACATCCACCACAGTAACCTTACACTGTCCTATCAACCTCACCCTCTCTTGACCTCTTGTTCAGGGTGTGGTCAGGATTGTGGTAGTTGCCGTAGGTGTGGTGGCTGTGGTGGTAGTTGTATGATAGTGGTGTAATAGTGCTAGGTTTTGTGTGTGTGTGTGTGTGTTAAGTGTTTAGCCAGCTAGCCGATTTTGGGGGAGTAGCAGTAAACGTAGACGAAGCGACGATGCAGTTCCCTATAATCCTTCGTCTTGTCAACCCTGAAGCCGTTTTTCTGCAGACAGCGATCCAGTCCCTTCAGTCGGATCAGGAACTTCATATCCTTTGGTGGTTGTAGGAAGTAACCCCATGAATACGGGAGGGAAAAGTTGAATAAAGTCGTCCGGAAGGTGCAAGAATAACCGAGAAATATTAGAGTAAAATCGTCTGGAGGCCGAAAAAAGTAGCTAAACAATAGACGCCTAGGAATAATAGTTTAAGACCCTGGACACCGTTAGAATAATATTGTGTGGAGGGTACAGGAATAAAGAGATATTTATTGGTAAGAGTTTAATTCCATGGGAGTCGTTTATTTTGCTAAGCTGAATAAAATCGTCTGGATATAGCAAGAGTATAAGCCGTAAGTTTTGTGAAGAGGGTTAAAAAGCCATCTTAGAACTGAAGAGATTACTGAAGATTTTTTTTTTACCACTTTAATTCTAGATTTTTTTCATTGAGTTAAAAATCGTCTGGCGTTTGAGTGAAAGCAGAATCGTCATCGTAGTGAAAGGGTTAACAATGTGCAGAGTGGATTGAGAGAGAGAGAGAGAGACCAAATAATGCTGTAAATTTATGCATAGTTTTAGTGGTTAGTATTTTCCTTTTTCGTCACCCAAGGCGATTTTTAGAAAGGATATTGCCTGTGCTATTTTTAAGGGAGTGTGATATAGCCTGTCTGGTAGGTCTGGTTGTGTGCGGTTGTGGTTGACTGGTAGTGGTGGTGGTGGTGGTGGTGGTGGTGAAGTTGTGGTGGTGGTGGTGGTGCGTGATGGTGGTGGTGGTGGTGATGCGTGATGGTGTGAGGTGGTGGTGAGGGTGCAGTAGGTAATGGTAGTGATTGTGGTGGTGGTGGAGGTTGTGGCGATGAGGGTGGTTGTGGTGGAGGTAGTGGTTGTGGTGGTGATGGTGGAGAGGCAGACCTTGGACATTCGCCCTCTTATGCCCGGTTGTTGCCTTCTTAACCCCCCCCCCCCCCCCCGCCTCCTCTCTGACCATCCCCCTCCATCCTGCTTACTCTTTCTTCCTTCCTCCCTGGTTCCTCATTCTTTCTCCGCATCTCTCTCTCTCTCTCTCTCTCTCTCTCTCTCTCTCTCTCTCTCTCTCTCTCTCTCTCTCTCTCTCTCTCCTTTTTCCCTTCATCCAATCTCTTCTGCTTCTTTTTCTTTCCCTCCCCCTGCTTTGCCTCTTTCTTTCTCCGTCTTTTATTTCTCATCCCTCATTTTACCTTTCCACCCTCTCTGCTGTCTTCTGTTTTTCCTTTTTCCCTCTCACTTCTTCCCCTCTGAATTTGTGTCGTTCCCATCCTTCTACTCCTTCCTGTTTTCCAGCCTTCCTCGCGTCCTTCGTCATTATCCTTTCTTCCCGCCATTCTTTCGTATCCTTCCTTCTCTCCTTTATCCTTCATTTCTCTCTTTCCTTTTCCTCTTTCCTTCCTTCGTCCTTCTATTTTCCCCTCCTTCATGCACTCCTTTTATCTATCTGTCCATCCTTCCATTCTTCCCTTCCCCCTTCTCGTAACTTTGCATACTCTAACTCCATTATCATTTCCTGGCCGTCTTCCATTTTCTCTCTTCCGTCCTCCATCCTTTCCTCCGCCCAGAGTCTCTCCTCCTCCTCTTTCCAGCAATCCTTTCCTCCACACCCCTCTTCTGTAATAATAATAATGTACACTCCTGCACAGCCATACCTCTTCTTGGTAGCTTCCCACTTACCTCCTCTCTGTATTTCCTCTTAGTTCTCTACCTCTTCTCTTTACTTTTCAGTTTTCAGTATTTCTATTCTTCTCTCTCTCTCTCTCTTTCTCTTTGTGTGTGTGTGTATATATATATATATATATATATATATATATATATATATATATATATATATCCATCATCCAATCCTACATTGCCCCATGAGAAGCGTAGGAGCCCGGGGCTAGGCAGTTGGTCCCGACATTTAAGATGAGAGTGACCAGCCTCACTCATCCCTGAGTGGCATTACATGAGCAATCAACCCCAACCACCCCTTATATATAAACATTCACCGGCTCAATCCGATTGGAGCGCAATAATTACCCACTAAACCACCAGATGCCAAAATTTGGTTATATGGTTACCACGCAGCGAAGTAAATGGTTTCCTGGTGCACAGGAAACCATTTGGCTTGTCACTCAGTGTAGAGTCACCCACAGGCTGAAGGAAGTGGAAAGAATGAAGGAAAGAAAGACAGAAGAGAATGGAAGGAAAGAAGGATGGAGAGGAAAGGGCAGACACCCAAGAGCAGCACTACATCGAGTGAGTGGATGGTAAGCGCCCTCACCTACCACAAATATATACATATATATATATATATATATATATATAATTTATTTCTGCTTCATCTTTTTCCTCCCATTTAGTTGCTTCTGTGTCTCTGTCTCTTTGCTACATAGATGGTGATTGATTGCCTCTGTAGTGAAAGCTTTATTTATTTTGGAGATGTTGTGTGCCCTCCTTTATGTGGGTGTGATTTATTCCTTGTAAACTTTATGCATTATAAATCTAGATATTGCTGTTTTTACTCTTGTGTGTTATAAATCTAAATATTGCTCCTGTTACTCTATGCATTATAAATCTAGATATTGCAGTTTCTCTCTCTCTCTCTCTCTCTCTCTCTCTCTCTCTCTCTCTCTCTCTCTCTCTCTCTGCATATATATGTACGGTATGTATTATATCTGAGAGATGAAATATTTCGGAAATGAAAGAGAGCAAAAGGTGAAATGTGAAAGAGTGAAGGTAAAAAGGGAGAGGGAAAGAAGAGAGGAAGCGCAGGGAGTGACATTGATAAACGAGGGAGAGAGGAAGGGGAGAGCATGAATGGGAAGAGAAGGACGGATGAGTGGGGAGAGCGGATGAGAGGGAAGTGGGAGAGGGGTGAGAGGAAAGAGGCGAGGGATTGATTTTCATCGTGCACATTCATTCATATTTTTATCTATTGTGAAGTCTAATATTGGAACACATCCTGAGGTTAAATATCTTTCAGTTATATGTTTACCATTTGAATACACCTTTTCTTCGCATCATGTTTTTCCCAAAGTATCAGTGGCAATTAATTCCCTGTTATTTGTGATCGTAATTCCAGTAAAGAGACCCGTCCTGCCATGTTATCTTTGGGAGTATCGTCCTCCTGGCTCTTTTATCATCTCCCTTTCCTGTCCACTTCTCCACCTCCCACATCTACCATTTACTGTGCCTCAGCTTTTGTTTCTTAAGTTGATCCCTCTAGTTATTTTTTATTCTCTTACTGTTAATCAACGCTTCCTTTCTTCCAAACACTTCTCAGCTTGGATGCCAGTCCTTCATTTCGTCATTAGTTCATACATGTCACTTTTGTTCTTTGGGCAGATGGTCTTTTTTTTTTTTTCTTTCTTTTTTTTAGGTAATTGTGTGTGTGTGTGTGTGTGTGTGTGTGTGTGTGTGTGTGTGTGTGTGTGTGTGTGTGTGTTAAAGGGTTTTATGCGGTAAGCGTGAAACCACAAGACATACTGCGCAGTACATTATTTCATTCATTACGTGAAATGTGGCTAGACGAATCCGTAGAGTTTTTAGGCTTTTGCAAGCATGTCACTGCGTGCCGAATACTCATATTTTCTTATGGAGACCATCCTGCATTCCCTTGACTAAAAAAAAAAAAAAATCTTCAGTTCTTATTTCTCTCTGCCTACATCTGCTCTTTTTTTCTATTGCTGCTCCTCCTTCACACCTCCTCCTCCTCCTGTCTTTGTGGCATACTCCTGCGTTGTTCTTTTCCTCTGCAGGTCAGTCCCGCCTCATTTCCTCATCATCTTTTTTTACTCCTCCTCCGCCTCCTGTTTCTGTTTTTCCCAAAAGACTTTATCAGTTTTTAAATTCTAGGGTTGATGTAGCTGGGTTACAAACACACACACACACACACACACACACACACACACACACACACACACACACACACACACACACGGCCTTGGACACAGGCTATATAGTCACACTTTGGAACGACCATTGCCCCTTTTTATTCCTCCGTCACTCACTTTACACGTTTGTCCTTCATTTTATAGTTTTTCTTACTTTATAATTTGTCAGTGCATATTATTTTTTTTTTCTTTATTTCTTTTCTTTCCTTTTTTTTTCAGTATCCTGTCTTTTCCTCTCTTCTAGTGTTCTTGCTTTAAGCTCTCCCTTTTTTTCTCTCTCACTTTCCTTCTTATTATCTCACATTCTCGTTTGTCTTTGTTCCTCCTTTTCTCTAGGGCGCGTCTTCTGTCTTGCCTCCTCTGTCCTTCCCTCTTGTATTCTTCTCCCATCTTTCATTTTTTTCCTTCAGTAGTCTGTTTTCTTCCTGTTTTTTATCTGCCTCCTTACTCTTCTCTTTTCTCTTCATCTCTTTTCTTTTTACCCCTCCTCAATTTTCTTCCTGTCCTCCTTTGCTCTCTACTCTTTATTTTTTGTTTGTTCTTTAATTGTATTTGAAGATGGCTGTGATAAATTTTGAGCGTTTATGTAATTGTTTAGCCTTACCGTTTTGACATTATTTGCCAGTGGTTTTATGTTGTCTTTATTTCTTGGCCGGATTATGGAGAACATTGTTGAATCTTGATGTTGTGAGTGTGTTTGTGGGTTGAGTGGGTAAGTGAAGGTGTGTGTGTGTGTGTGTGTGTGTGTGTGTGTGTGTGTGTAATGAGGAGTTTGGTGAGTAGGTGTGGTGGAGAGAGTGAGTGAGAGAGAGAGAGAGGGAGGGGGGAGATGAGGAGGAGGGATGACTGGCAAATGGGCGGTGAAGCCTACACAAGGAGCCCCCTGGGATAACTGACTCACTGGGGACTGCTTAACCCCCCCTCATCTCTCTCTCTCTCTCTCTCTCTCTCTCTCTCTCTCTCTCTCTCTCTCTCTCTCTCTCTCTGTCTCTCTCTCTCTCTCTCTCTCCGTCATGTGTTCTCCACCAAGCGTACAGTATAGTGATTTCTTTCTTTCGTTTCCTGAGAGAGAGAGAGAGAGAGAGAGAGAGAGAGAGAGAGAGAGAACAAGGGTTGGGGGGTAGTGCTTTGTCCCACCTTTCTCAGAGAACCGGTATTGGAGAAATGATAAACTGAGGAAAGCTTGGTTGAGTAGGGCGATAGTGAAGCAACGAGCTAATCTCTCTCTCTCTCTCTCTCTTTCTCTCTCTCTCTCTCTCTCTCTCTCTCTCTCTCTCCTGCTACCATCCAGTTTTTTCTGCTTAAGACTACGAGGAATATTTGATGTATAAGATGATAGTCATTAGGTAACACTTCTATTTTTTTTTTTTTTTATTATCTCAAACATAAAATTTTTAAGAGTATACTAGTGAGGGAATGAATGAAGTATACTGTACAGGGTTAGTAAAAAAGAAATGTCTGGAAACTTACGGATGAATATCACACTGAAGGTATGTGATATGCCTTTTTCGCTCTCAGACTCTTGACTCACCCTGTAAATCCAGCCTTCCTGTTCCAAATCTCACTCATCTGAATACAGGAAGAAAAATAATGAGGTTAACCCTTGAACTTAGATTTCTTTCTCTTTTTGTAACTTATTCTTGCATCCTACAGTTGATTTTCATGAAGTTAAGATCACCTCGTAGTGAAGGGATGCAGAAACTTCCATTAACCCCTTCACTGCGAGGGGGGAGAGTCTTAAACTGGATGAGATAGTCTGATGGTGATTAGAGAGAGAGAGAGAGATCTTGTGGTGTATGGCAACTGTAAAGAAATTGCGGTAGTGTACTGAAAACGAGTTATTCCTGTAAGTATTTTGAGAGAGACAGAGAGAGAGAGAGAGAGAGAGAGAGAGAGAGAGAGAGAGAGAGCAGTTTAATTGTGAGGATTTTTTTTTAATGTGTGTGTGTGTGTGTGTGTGTGTACGTAATTCCCCACTAGTTACGACAGAAGTTCCTGTTTGGTTTAGTGTAGTGTCTGCTTGGGCGGCTTGTGATGGTAGCCCCCCCCCTCTCTCTCTCTCTCTCACACACACACACACACACACACACACACACACACACTGCACAATAAGTTAATGGGGAAAAGCGTTGGTGTGGGCGTAAGTGGCTCAGTAACCCCAATTTACATCCATTTACCGATTTCCGTAAGTGTATGATAAGGTAATTTTTTTCGTCTGATATTTTTTCTCGTCCTTAAAGATTTTTGTCCTTAAGGTAGGCTATGGCGATGTTGAAGATGGACAGGTATACTCTTTTTACTTTAAGTTGGTCAAAAATTGCATTCTTCATCTCTTGAATGTTGATTTTTTACTATATTAATACCAGAATGTTATGCTTGTTACGGAGAAGTGCTTTGGAAAGAATTTAGACATACAGTACTGTCCTGTTAAAACTAGAGTACTCTGATAGTCACGAGGAAGTGCTGTGAAAAGAATATAGAGCCTTGTCATTTTCTGGCACTGAGCTACGTGAAATAGGTGCCAAAGGACGAAATTGAGCCAAGTGTAGATGAAAGAACAATAATATACCGGGACGAGAATATCTGCCCCCTCAGACCATGCTTTGGACTTTACACCTTGATATAAACAAAGAAAAAAACGCGATAATGTGAAAACTGCCTTGTATCAGACTTTTTGCTTTGTCACCCTGGGCCTTCCCCCTGTTTGTGTTTGATAGTGAGGTTCAGCTGTACTTTCCCCTTCTCACTGTACTTTGGATAATGTACAGTACTGCCTGCTGTTATTGTACTATAGTGAGGTTGTGCTGTCTGCTCTTATTGGACTATAGTGAGAGTGTATTGTCCTGTTTAGTCTTGTTGTACTGTACTGACGGTGTACAGTACTGTTCTGTCAGCTCATGTTGTATTGAGATTGTATTGAACTCTCTGCTCTTGTACTGTAGTGAAGTTGTATTGTGCTCTGCTCTTGTTGTACTCTAGTGAGGTTGTACTGTACTCTCTCCTTTTCCTGTACTTTGGATGACTGGGATTGACTGTAGGAAGGCGTAGATCAATTGCCTATCCACCACACGAGGATAAGTATGGCAAACAAATCAACCCTTCCCCTGGAGCACGATACCAAGCCATTGAATTTTACGCCGTTGTCCAGTGAATGATGTGTGAATGAATGTATGGCCCTGTGATGATGTATGATTGTATGGTCCGCTTTTGATTGTATGGTCCGCTTATGATTGTATGGTCCACTTATGATTGTATGGTCCACTGAATGATTGTATGGTCCACTAACTGATTGTATGGTCCACTAACTGATTGTATGGTCCACTAAATGATTGTATGGTCCACTGATGGTATGTGAAAGATTGTGTACCGGTAACCATTTTAGTGTGGGACGTTTGGGTTTATATTTTACTTTCCGGTTCCTGTTTCTAGACCCTTTCCACCCTCAGTGTATTAAGAGAAAGAGTTATTGTGATGATAATGATGATGAAATGAAAGTAACTGGTATTTATAGCATTGTTTGACTGGTATAAGAAGAATAATTGGTGATGAAATGAAGTCAGTGGTATTTATAGTGGAACTGTTGATGAGTTGCGTGGTATTATCCTGGTAGATCACTTGGTGGTGATGATGCAAGTGGTATTATAGTGGTAGTTGATAGTGGACTGGTGTTATCCTAGACAGTTAACTGGTGACGATGTTGTAGTGCATTTGAGTGGTATTATAGTAGTTTTAGTTATTATTTGACTGGTATTATCCCGGTACAGCAGTTGAGTGGTGTTTTGATGAGGGGTAAGGTAGGGAAGGGAAGTCAGTGTGTTTATGCCACTGTTGGACCCTGTCAACCTTGTACTGCACTCAGCTGGTACAGGAGTCACTAGGCAACTCTCTCTCTCTCTCTCTCTCTCTCTCTCTCTAATTACACCTGCTGACTAAAAATCCACCTTTTTCTGCTATGTGTAAAATAATGTGGGTGACTATGAAGGGAGGGAGTGGGTGACAGTGGGGCAGGATGGCGTGTGGTGGAAACTGATAAAGAGCGTGGAGCGTATGGCAACAGTGGATGGACTGAGGGAGAGAGGGAGGGAAGGTGATAAGCAAGGGAGGGAAGAGAGGGAAAGGAAGGGGAAGGGGAGGAGTGGCTGTGAGGGAGGAGAGGGAAGGCGAGAAGTGGTTGACAGGGAGAGAGGGAGGATGATAAGGTTGGCAGGAAGAGCAAGAAGGGAAGTGAAATACGTGTGTGTGAGAGAGAGAGAGAGAGAGAGAGAGAGAGAGAGAGAGAGACCAAAAGAGGAGGGAAGCTAGATAAAATGTAGGTGAGGCAGGGAGGGAGGAAGGGAGGAATACCAAAACAAGGGAGATGGAGGCAAAAAGTAGATGGAGGGGAGGGGAGGGGAGAGGAGAGTAGCAGTGTGGGAGGGAGGCGGGGAGGGGAGAAGGGACGAGAGGCGGGGTGGAGATAAAGAGCTGACGGAGGGAGGGAGGAAGGAAGGAGAGAGAGAGAATTACCAAAACAAAGAGAGACGAAAAGTAGGTGGAGGAAGGAAATGTGACCGTGGGGGGGGGGGATGAGAGAAATGATAAAACGAGAGAGAGAGAGAGGGGGGGATGGCAGAAATGTAGGCAAGGGAAAAGAGGAAGGGTAGGTGGCGGGGGGAGAGAGAGAGAGGGGGGGGGTATGGGAGGTTATTGTGAGGAAGAGAAGGGAAAACGATAACAATAGAGGGAGATAACCAGAGAATAGAATAAAGAGGGCTGGGAGAGATTGCAGTATGAAGATAGGAAGCGAAATGGAAGGGAAGAAAGGAAGAGAAGTGAGAAGAAGGAGAAGAGAAGAAAGACTGAAAGAGAACGGATGCATTAACCGACCTAATGATCCTTTCGTGGTTGAGTGTTACAGAGAAGACTGAGTGTGATATCTTTTCTGTGAGTCAAAGGTATAGATAATACATAAATGGCCAAGATAAGGAAAGAAAGAAGAGAAGAATAGGGGGAGGGAAAGAAAGGAATGAAAGGGAAGAAATGGAAAGGCTAAAGGAGGGAAAGGGAGAGAGAAAAAGGAGATAAAAAGAGGAAGGGAGAAAAGGGTTGAGAAAACAGGAAAGGAAGGAGAGGGAGGGAAATACGTGTGGGGAAATGGTGTGCGGCGGCGATGAACGGGGTGGAAGGGAAGTTGCAAAAGATTAATGAGCAGCGAAAGACGAACGGCAGAGGTGGAGATGGAGAGGGAGGAAGGAGTTCAGCAATCGTGAAGTAAGAAATAGAACGGACTTACAAAAGGAAAAGGAAGAGGGAAGGAGAAGTAGGTGGCGATGTGTGAATTTTGAGGAAGTAGCAGAATTATTGCCAAAGGACAGAACTGGGTGATTGACAAAGATTGCAACTTTATTTTTATTTATTTATTTATGGCTGTATCCCACTGACATTTTGAAGCTAAATTGTGTGTGGATCGTCTGGTCTGTGAGGTGGTGCCAAGAATTTAGAATATATTGTGAGTAGATGGATGTATGGCTTATTTTTACCAGACACTTTTTTGATAGTTCTCTTACTTTACTGTTCCTGTTTCTTGATCAGTCCCATATACTCTCAAGTGGGAATTGAAGGTTATTATTGTTATGATGTTGGTAATGGTAGTGGGAAGATGAAGAATGAAAGAAGACAGTAAGAAAGGAAAAGTTGATATAAGAGGACGAGAGAGAGGGGGGGGGGAATGGGAGAGAAGAGGAAGGGGTGAAAAGGAAGAATAACGAGGAAATCCGAGAAGAAAGTGTGGAAAAGTGGTGCTTGAAAGGAGGAGGAGGTAGAGTGTGGAGGAATGGCTGGAAGGAGTGGAGACGGATAGGGGATGGAGGAAGAGGGGGGAAGGAGAGGGAAGAGAGACAGAATGAGGGACGGGTGAAGGAAGGAGACAGGAGAGTAGGGAGAGAATAGAAAGAAGTGGAGAGAGAAGAAGACGGGTAGGAGGTGGAATGATGGAAGAAGGACGGACGTTGGGAGAAGTGGTGGAGAGAGAAGGGGGAGAAGGAGGAGGCAGGGAGGGGGATGAAGAAGGGAGGCGGAGCTAAAGTGACGTCATCAACAGCAACAACTAGGCCCCTCCCAGTGTTGCAAAGGGAAGTGCTTATGACGCTAGATTTACGGACAGCAACATTTTCTAGCCACAGTTTTTGCTGGTTGACGACTCGCAGTCACAATATTAGTAGTACCTAGGGTAACACCTGGGGGAGGTAACAATGGTAACATGGATGGTGCAGTGGACTACTGTATCACAGGATAGTGGGTTCAGAGGTCAAAGGTTAATGTTACGGAGATGAGCACCGCGGTTAAGCGCCTCCTGGTGTCCCCCTCCTACTTTTACCTTAATTTTATAGACCTTTGTACTCTTACTGTGGATGTTGCTTTAATTTAATACACTTCAAGCAATATTATAAATAATTTATTCATGGCGTTGATATTCTAGAGAACTCAGGACTCTTAGCGGTGTTCTTGTTTTTATCAGTATTGTGCGTATATTCTGTAGGGCTTAGTACTTATTTAGACATTCTCTGGAGATTTTTACACTTCTGACGTTGTAGCGTCTTTGGGGAGTTAGTATAGCGATGTCTGTGAATGAACTGGCAACTGTGACCACCAGCCAACACTGCTTATGGTAATCACTGTTCTCTCTCTCTCTCTCTCTCTCTCTCATTGTGACGCATTGCATACACGGATGTACATTGGGTTGGTCCCATTATATTTCAGCACACTGTCAACCCCTCCTCTCTTCCTCCCTTTCCCTCCTGTTTTATAGTTCAGAATCTACAACTACTTAAGAGAGAAGAGGAGGAGGGAAGAGGAGAGAGGTAGCTGACAATGGGTGAAACAAAACCACACTACCTGTACCAGCAAAGAATATTCGCGTGTGAAATGCGTCGTAATACAAATATTCAGAGCATTAAGGCAGTCTTCCGAGCCAAGCAAACTTCTCAGATAATTATATTCAGAGTTGCATAATGATTCGGCGCTTAGTGGAAGGATAGTACGGTCCACAGTTATACTCGGACTCATTATACACTTGATCTTTGCTTAATCGTGAACATAATTTATTGGGTAAATTTGCAGTTTCGGATAGTCAAATTATTCTGATGGCTTTTCTGCTTAACCTAACGTAAAGTAACGAACCTAAATCTCCTAAGTTATCAAACCTAATCCACCTAAAGTAATCTAACATAGCTACTCTCGTAACTAATCACACCCAACCTGACTAACTTACGCAAGAGGCATGGCTCCGAAACTTAAAAAAAAAGGGGGGGGGTAGTTCTAAGTATACTGTACTGTTTCGTCACTTTTTTTTTTTTTTTTTTTTTTTTTTTTTTTTTTTATCTGGAGCTTGATTCCTCACAGCGATGAGACAGTTTGTACTCTGTGCCTACTCCTGTATATTCGTCTCAGTAGCAGTGATGGGGTTATTGCAGGCTGTATGAAGGTTGTATGAAGCTCCTCCGTTCGAAAAATATACAGGAAGCTGAAGAAAATTGAGGAGATAGCAAGAATAAAATATAAATGACGTACTCGGACGGAAAGGATGATACACATTTACCGTTATTAAATAATTAATATAATTGCTTTCGGTAAATTTTGGTATGAGTTTGGTTAATTATGTGTATCCAGTTTTTTTGCCCTTTTCATGTCGAGGACGTATTTTTCGTTTTATTCTGGCTTCCACCAGACGATTTTGTTCAGTCTATGGAAGAGGTCTAGACTGGTGGAGTTAATGAAGACGGTATCTGACCCCTGCGGTTCGAAGAATCCATCCTAGGCTGAAGAAAATCGTCTGGAGAATGACAGAATAAAATAGGGAATACGTAATGGCATCAGTTGGGTTAAGTGGATGGTGTTATGTATCATATGTGGGTGGGTGGTGTCTGGGGGGGGATGAGGGACAAATTCCTGGAGGTTTTAGGTCACCCTCTCACAGGATGCGGAGTCAACTAGGAGATTACGTGTTACTAACGGGACAGTCATTAGTAACTGCCCTTGATACACCGTGGAAAAACGAACACCTTCAAAGACTGTATTCAAGGTGGCTAGAAGGCTTCGTAGATCCTCTTTCTTATTGATTTATTTTGCATATTAAACCTTAACTTTCTGCTGTATGGTGTTTATATCGAGCTTGTGTACATAAACCTCAAAGGGGATATAAAGGTGTAATATGCAGAATAAACCGCTAAGGAAGTGGTATTACGAACTCAGAGCCCGTTATAAAACAACCGTCACTCCTGTGTAATGTATTCTGAATAATGAAAATCTTTACTTAACCTTGGGTAATCCCCTCGCCCTGATTTTGATTTTGTTAGTGCAACCTACAGGCCATTTCATTCAGCCCACGAGACGCTGCTGATAGTGAAGAGGTTAGTGATAGATATATGTAACCCTACCCAGTTGTTAATGTCTCCCCTAACAAAAAAGTAAAGAAAAAACGAGAGAAAGGAAAAAATAGTGCGAGTAAGAAGGTACGGAAATGACGTCATAGGGTGAAGGTGTCAAGGATATATTTAGCACTAATAGCCACACAGCCTATTATTATTATTTTTTTTAAGGGGGAGGGGGGACAGTATTTGTAGCAGTCAGATATTATGGCCTCCCCAAAAAACATGTATTACTACCATAATTAAAACCTTGCTATAAAGACTAGTGATATTCTGTAGTTAAGTATTTGTAGTATTGAGATGTGAGCTACAGGTTTATATAACACAAGTTGCTGGTACAGCTCTCGGGCTTTTCTCTCTACTTGTGGTGGTTTTGCGGTTGTTGGGTTTGTGGTGTTTTTATTGCTTTTTCTTTCGCCTGAATTTTATACTTTTGTTTTGAATGTTGTGTTGTCGCAGTGTAGTGTTTATCATGCTCCCGCATCCGTTGTGCTTGTCAGAGACCCCTAACAGTACTCGGTGGATATATGGGACAGTATTATAGTCATGTATTGTTACCGGTATCATCTTTTACATTGCTCTGTTGAAAACGTAATGTCATTTTCTATTTCTAGGATTCTGGATAAGTAAGACAGGTGGTATTTTTTTAACATGTATTATCACCAAATCTTAACTTTTGAAGAATTTTACCAGTGTTCTTGGAAGGATACAGTTTTGTGTTAATATTGTAACCAGGCAGTTTTACTCAGCTTTTGCCCTTGGTCGTCAGTATGTTAATGGAGTCTGTGTTTGACCTCACCGTTTGGGAATTTCTGTCAGTTGTACGGTGTAAAGACGTTACGATCAAGAATTAAAATGATAGCAACTGAGTGCACGTGCTTAGTGTATATTTAGCACTTCTCGCTACAAGTTATAATTTTTTTTCCCCATATGGCATACAGTAGTTGTTATAATGGAAACGGTATTTGTGTTAGCTAAGAATAAGCATGCATAATTAGCATATCTGTAGCACTTCTGAATGCATTTTTTATTGCAGGTTGGTGAACGAGTGGCAGACTACCCCCCCCCACACCCCACACCCACCCTGGAGAGCGCGGGAGGGTTGGCAGGCCTGGGGGAGGAAAGGAAAGGTGAGGTGGGGAGGGTGGTGGGTGTAATGGGTGAAGAGTGTGTTATTGTTGTGTTTGTGATGGATTGATAGCGTTGAGAGTTGGGATAATCTTGGAGAGAGAGAGAGAGAGAGAGAGAGAGAGAGGTTAGAAGTGCAGACTAGAATGCATGCCTTAAGAAGCGCGCGCGCGCGCGTGTGTGTGTGTGTGTGTGTGTGTGTGTGTGTTCTGAAGGTAAGTTAATTATATGTTCACGTGGAACTTATGTGATGTTTGGCCGGATTATTTTTTGGGGGGCAGGGGGAGGGGGAGAATTAACTATATTGTTTAAAATTGAAAAAAATAGTTTGCATTTATTTTGTATTTGAGAGAGAGAGAGAGAGAGAGAGAGAGAATAATGATGAGGAACCTAAACCTTGTTCCTTGTGTTTTTACCAACAACTGCTTTCATTACACACACACACACACACACACACACACAGTAGCGGGTAGGTATGGTTTCATAGATTTAGGACCTTATTTTAGGTGTGTATAGGAGAGTACGTAGCGGTTTTCCCTTAGCGATTTATTTTGTTTGTTACGCCTCTTGTGCTGAACATTACTGAGGCTAATATGCTGCCGAGCCCCCATTGCCACATAGAAGAAGGCCTTTCACACGGCTCCCGAAAGAAAAGAGAAGTCCCAGATTTAGGAGGGAATCGAGAGACGGGGATAAGGAAGACGTTTTGAGAGAGAGAGAGAGAGAGAGAGAGAGAGAGAATAAAAAAAAGCTGTTGAACCAGAAGACCTGTGGGAAATACAAGAAGACTCAGATGAAGACGAGAAGCGCATCCTGGAGACGGTGGAGAGAGTCTAGGAGAACCGTTCAGTATTTTATTTTGTATTATTCTTGCCTTCTCCAGACGATTGTATTTACTTGAGAGACTTTTGGAAATGAAGTGCTTAGAGGTAGCCTTCCTTAAACCCCTTGAACAGTTGTGATCCTTTGTAAGATGAGTAAAATCGTCTTGTGGCAGAATTAGAATGTCATAATATTGAGTGGGATATTGGGAAGCTGTGGAGATGAGGGTAATGGAGGCAAAGAAGGGAGAATAATTGTCAGAAATGTGTGAGAGAAGAGGGAAAGGGATGGAAAGAAAAGAGGGAAAGAGATGGAGAGAAAAGAGGGAAGGAGATGGAGAGGAAAGAGGGAAGAGTTTGGAGAGGAAATAGGGAAAGGGATGGAGAGAAAAGAGGGAAGGGAATGGAGAGAAAAGAGGGAAGAAGATGAAGAGGAAAGAGGGAAAGGGATGGAGACGAAGAAAAGAAGCCAAGTGTTCTTATGTTCTTTTTTAACTGCATGAATCATTGGAAGAAAAGGCCTTGGAGATCATTAAGTGGAGCATTAAGATTTGAAGGTTGTGGAGATAAGGAATGGAGACAAAAAGGAGAGGCTCGGGAGGAAGAGAAAGTGTTTGTGTAGAAGATGGAAGGATAGAGGCGAAGAAAGAAACACGAGGAGATCATCACGAAAGTAACTGAAGGATGAGAGGGAGAGAGTTTGTATGGTTCAGGTGAGAAGGCGTGAATGTTATGCTGATAAGACAGTTCTGTGTGTGTGCGTGTGTGTGTGTGTGTGTGTGTGTGTGTGTGTGTGTGTGGTTGTTTGTCTGGATTTGCGTTATAAATCGTGTGTTCCTTCCTTTATGTAAATCCCTTTGTGTGCGTTTTCCCATGTCCGTGTGCGCTTGGAAATTTATTTATGTGTCAGCATGATTAAAATTTATTTATGTGTCAGCGTGTACGTAAAATTGTATGTGTGTGTTAGAGAGAGAGAGAGAGAGAGACTGAATGGAGGTAGAGGCAGAATGGCCAATAAAAGCTGGGGGAAGAGGGAAGGAAATGATTGTTGTGGAAGGCATGTAGGTAAGGGACAAAGAGAGAGAGAGAGAAAGAGAGAGATTGAATGGTGGTAGAGGCAGAATGGACAATAAAAGAGGGGAGAAGAGGGAAGGAAATGATTGTAATGGAAGGCCTGTAGGTAAGGGACAAAGAATGTGAGAGAGAGAGAGAGAGAGAGAGAGAGAGAGAGAACGCATAGGTAAGGACAAAGCAGTGGGTGGCAAAATAACAACCTCCAAAACATAACACATTTAACAGTTATTCATTATATTTTTCAGCCTTTGAACTTTAATGACCAATCATCCTCTTTTCATACTAACCTTACTAACCAGCATGAAAGCAAGAGTTAGGGAAGAGGGAGAAGATGAAAGAGAAATTGGGAAAAAAAAAAGAAAAAAAAAGACAAGGGATATGCAGAGGAATGAAAAACGGACGGGATGGACAATTTAAGATTTTGGATCAGAGAGAATGACTGTTTAGAGAACAAAGAAATCGGAAATACGGCAGTGATATGGAGAGAGAGGACGAGGGAGAAAGTAGAGAATAATGGAGCGGACAAAGACAAAGAGGGAAGGAAAAAAGAAATAGCTAAGGCCATGAAACGTGGAGAAAATAGAAACTATAGACTTTAAAGAAATTGGGAAGAAGGGATCAAGAGTTATAGAGAAGGAAGAGCGAGGTAACAAAAGAATGACAGAGAAGTAAATAGAACAGTAACTGAACAACAAAGAAACGGGGAGAAAAGGGCAGAGAATTAGTAAGGAATTTGGAAGAAAGGAATGGGAGAAGAGAGAGAGAAGGAAGGATAGTGAGAAGCTGTATTAAGAAGAAGGAAAAGGGAGGATAAACGTGGGAGAAGAGGGAAGGAAATTATTGTTGTGAAAGGACGGCAGGTAGGGGGACGAAGAGAGAGAGAGAGAGTTTTGCAGTGAAGAAACAAAGGAAATGGTCAAGTTACAAGAAAAAGGAATGGTGTGAAGAGTAACATAGTGGAGAGAGAGGGAGAGTTTTGTGGTCAGTGAAGAAACAAAGGAAATGGTCAAGTTATAAGACGAAGGAATTGTGTGAAGAGTAAATTAGTGGATCGAGAGAGAGAGAGAGAGAGAGAACAGACAGTTGTGGAAGGCCTGTAAGTTGGTTCCCCGCTAGAGAGTGAGAGTGTGAGAGAAGGGACGAAGAGAGAAATAGAGAGAGAGAGGGAGGGCGGGGTTGGAATAGGTCAGTAGGTCTTGTGTGTACGAAGAGAGAGAAAAGATAGTGGGAAGGAGGTGAGGGAGGGACATTATGGAGAGAGAAAGAGAGGGGGGGTGGCAAAGTAAGAGACACAGACATACAGGTAGGTAAGTAGGCATGGTACAGGGTAGAGAGAGAAGGGGGGAGGGTATTTAGTTGACATTTAGAGCAGAGGAGGAAGAGGGTAGGTGGGCCGAATGAGGGAGGACAGGAGGGAGCCGAAGATGAGGAAGAGAGGAAAGAGTGAAAGAGAGGAAAGGGAAAAAGAAAAGGGAAAGTAGGGGTGGAAAGAGGAGAGTGGGAGGGGGAGAGAGTGCCTGGGGAAGATGAAGAGGTGACAGAGAAGGGGAGGAGAGGAGTAGGAACACAAAGGAAAGGAAGCAGCAACAGACCTGTTGGTCCATTCGTTGGTGCTAGGTATAGGGAAGGTTATAACAAACAAAACTTTTGTATCGGCTAAAGACAAGGATAGAAAAGCAGGTGGGTGGGAAATGGCAACGGGAGGGGGAGAGAAAGAGATAAGAGAAGTAGAGGAGGTGAGGGGGAAAGGTAGAGAGTAGCGGAGGGAAGGTAGGGGGAAAGAGTGGGAGAAACAAAGGAAGAGAGACGGTGAGAAGGGAAAGAAAGAGAAAGGTCGGGGAAAGAAGGGGTAATGAAGGATAAAGGAAGGAAGAGGGGAAGAAAGGAGGTGAGAGGGTGGAATGGAGAGAGGAGGTGAGGGGAGGGAGAAAAAGGGTGGGTTAGGAGGAGGGAAAGGGAGGTAGGGTGGAAGTAGAGGAGGGGGAGGAAGAGAGGAGTGGAATGAAAGATAGGGAAGAGAGTAGCGTAGGGAAGGGAAGGAGAGAAGGGGAAGAGAGGGAGAGTAGCGGAGGGAAGGGGGTAGAGAGGAAGAGAAGGAGGGAAGGTGAAGAGAGGAAGAGAGTGGCGGAGCGAGGGTGGGGGATGAGAGTAACGGAGGGAAGGAGGGAGGTGAAAAAGAGGAGGGGGAGAAGAGAGCAGTTGAGCAATGGTGGGGGAAAGAGAAGGGGGGTAGGAAGAGAGTAGCGAACGAAGGAGGGTGGGGGAAAAGAGGAGGGGGAGAGAGGAAGGGGGAGCGGTGGGGTGGAAGAAGGGGGAGGAGGAAGGGAGAAGGGGGGGGATATTGCGTCATCAGCCTACAAGCAACGTTTGTTCCTGTCATTGCCTCTCTCTCTTCCTCCTCTCTCTCTTCTCCTTTCCTCTCTCCTGTTCTCTCCTCTGTCATCCTTTCCCCTCTCTTCCTGTCTCCTCTCTGTTGCTTTCATCTCTTTTCCTCCCTATCTGCCTCCTTGCATTCCTGTTCTTATATACCACCCTCTTCTTAATTCCTCCTCTCTCTCTCTCTCTCTCTCTCTCTCTCTCTCTCTCTAACATTGATTTAACTCACTGCCTCCTCCCGCTACTACTATTTCATTTCTCTTGCCCGTTTTCTGTTGCACTCGTAGTTGCGACAGTGAACAATGGATTTACTCTTTTATTTGAGTTACACCTGCATTACCTCCTTTCCTCAGTGTTTTTCTTTCTTTCGTCCAAACCTTTTTTAGTTTAATGCCATTCCTTCATTTTTTTTCTCACCACCTTGTGTAAATACCTCTTTGTACTTTTTTTTTTTTTTTTTTTTTAATTTATTTAGGCCCTTTTTAGCATTCTGGGGTAAAAATTCAAACCACGCAAACATATACTTAGCGGAAAGTGGCAAAACAAATCCTTAGAGTTTAACAGCTTTTGCGTGAAGGGTTGGGGACAGTCATCTCATTGAGAGCTACGGCATTTTTTTGTAGAGACCATTCTGTATTCGCCTGGGTATGTTGGCATCCTTTAATTAGCGTCTCTTTTACCTCTCCAGCATATCCATTTGCCATTCATGTCCGTTTGCCTTGTCTGTGCATGTCTGTGTCCTGTCCCTCTGTTATATTTTACTCCTGGTTTTTATATATTTTTTCTTTTATGTAAAACAGACCACTGCTTTGCGTAACCTCTCTCTCTCTCTCTCTCTCTCTCTCTCTCTCTCTCTCTCACACACACACACACACACACACACACACACACACACACACACACATCCACTCAGCTTTCTCGCCTTCTTATTTCGTCTCCCCTCATCTCCCTCTCGCTCCTCGGGAAAAGGAGAATGAGGAAGAGCATGAAGAGGAGGACTATAAGGAGGAAGAAGACTGAGAATAAAAATGATTGATTGAAGAACGGAGTTGGGAATAAAATTATGAATGACAATATGTGTGTGGTTTTAAAAGAAAGACCGTGAAAGCATGATGGTGATAGTGATGGAATTAATGGGACGAGAGAATATTAAGGTGATGAGGATAGTGGAATAAGGAAGAAATTGTGTAGAACAGATGTAGCAGGGGAGCAAAGGAGAAGTGGAAGTGGAAGAAAGAGGAGGAAAAGTGATAACGTGGAAGAAGAAAAATGAAAAAAATGAAAAATACTGTAGGAAGACTGAGTAAGATGAGACAGGGGCGGTCAGCTGGGTAGTGGAGGTGGAGGCAGAAAAATGACCAGGCTGGAAAGTGGATATGGAGGAGGATGACGTGGAGGGAGTGGCAGAAGGAATGGAGGAAGTAAAAGAAAGAGAGGAGGAGGAGGAAGAAGAAGAGGAGGAGGATGACGTGGAGGGGGTGACAGGAAGAAAGGAGGAAATAAAACAAAGAGAGGAGGAAGAAGAAGAGGAGGAGGACGTGGAGGGAGTGGCAGAGGGAAGGTAGGAAGTAAAAGAAAGGAAGAGGAAGAAGAAGAAGAGGAGGAGGAGGACGTGGAGGGTGTGGCAGAGGGAAGGGAGGAAGTAAAAGAGAGGAGAAGGAGGAGGAGAGGGTGGTAATGGGAGGATGGGAGGGAGAACAGAAAGAGAAGGAAAATATAGTTGGAATGGAAAGGAGGAAATGAAGAGTGGGAAGGAAGGGGGAGATGAGGAGAGTCAGAATGGATGGTTTGGGAGGAAGAAAGGGAAGAAGAGAGGATGATAACGAAGAGGAAAGGATGAAATGGAGGAAAGAGAGAAAGAGGAGAGAGTGGTAATGGGAGGAAGGCAGGAAATGGAAGAAAATGACAAGACGGTGATGGTAATGAGAGGAAGGGAGGAAATGTAAGAAGGAAGGAAAAGAGGATGATACGAGGAGATGAGCGGTGGGGGGGGGGGCGGAGGAGAAGAGATTCGAGTTGGTAAGGCAAGGAGGGAAAAAAAAAAAAAGGAAGAATGACGCAGAGAGAGATGGGAGAGAGAAGGCAAGTGAAAGGAAGGGAGAAGGAAAGACTAAGAAGGATAAGGATAGAAGGATGGGAAGTGTATAGTTTGGAATGAAGTTGAAGGAGTGAAGAAAGGAAACAGAAAGAGAGAGAGAGAGGCCGTTACTTAAAAGCTTATCCCTGGTCAGTAGGTCACTCTCAGTTTGTAGGCATCTTCTTCAGTAGCTGTGGGGCGCTGAGATCTTCTTGGGTCTTTTATTGGCTATTTTCCTACGAGTTATTATTTTTTTAATTTTTTTCTTTTTTCTACCTTTTCCAAACTGTTTGATATTTGCTTTTTTCTTCGTGGGTATATTTTGTTTTGCTTGTGTCGACATGTTGTGTCCTGTCCCCACATTTCGACTCCTCCTTTTCTTCTTCTTCTTCTTCTTCTTATTATTATTATTATTATTATTATTATTATTATTACCATTACCATTATTAGTATTACCACCCTACCTTTTGCCACCCTTCCTTATTAATTCAAGAAACTCTTTACGTAGTGGGTCGTGCATCAAGCCTTTGAAGTCGACTTAGTGTTGAGAGATGTGCTGTCCCATCTGTCAGGGTTATTATAGAGTAGTTACTATGGTACAGTTTTTATAGATTATTTTGGTAGATAAAGATGTAAATGGGAGAGAAAGAGTGCGGTTGTACATCATAGGATTTAAGTAGAGTTGGACACTTTTTTTTTTTTTTTTTTTTTTTTTTTCGTAACATAATAATGAGGATGTTGCTGTATGTAAACTTTTAGGTTCGAATGTGCTAGGCTTGAGACGAGAAGTGTATGTAGATGTATTGTGAGATGTATTGTGTGAGAATTCTGAGAAATGTACACATAATGATAATGATGATAATAATAATAATAATAATAGTAATAATAATAACAGAGTATCGATGCCCACTCCGTACGAGACAGTGTGACACCAGGGACGATGGATATTGCAAAAACTCCGGATATTGTGTTTTTGGGAGTCAGAAAATGAATACTCACTAAAAAATAAATAAATAAACCTCATACATTCCACACGAAACAATCTGACACCACAGACGCTGGATATTGCAAAAGGTTCCCAGTATTATTAACTCTGCTGTCATGATGATATGTGTTGCTCTCTGGTGACGATTTTTTTTTTTTTGTCGTTTTTGTATACACGTTCATATGAAAATACATTAATATTACACATGTGGAGGTATACTGATCACTTAGAATATCATCTGTCTCTTCCTCCACAATCTCTTTTCTTTCTTTCTTTTCTTTTCTTTGGTCTGTATTTAGCGGATGGTGATACTGACGTGTTGGAAAGTCATAAATGCAGCCTGAGATGATTTGGCCATCTGGAGCGAACGGAGAGTGAAAGATTGACCGGGAGAGATGTGTATGTGAGAGAGAGGGAGATGGGAAACGTAGGCCGAGGAGGAGGTGGAGGAACGGAATGGAGATGTATATGGATGGGGGTGATAACTGAGGACAAGGCGACGCGACGTGGAGACGATTAATGTTATTTGTCACCGTTCTCTCACTTAATAAGACGTCTGGCTGTAGATGTATTTATTCATTATTTTACTTTTTTATGGACCTGTGGCGGGAATAAACACAAAGTCAAATGGGTACGTGACCCGGAATATTTTAACTGCATCCCTGATTTTAGACTGTCTCCTATGACCGAATCCCCAGTAACCTTGCTTTGTGGAAAGTTAGCGACCGTACTCTGTGACCGTTTCCTCTGAGCGTTAAGACCGTGTGACCGCATCCTACGTCGACTTTGCCGTATCGTAACCCATTCACTCCGATGCCATATTTTTTTCTGATTTTACAACCTCCAGACGAGCTTTTTTACCAAGCAAAAAAAAAGAGGGGGGGGTATTCAGGGAAATAGTGAAGGCTATAACTCATTCAGTCCGAAATATGAGTATAGTAGTAGTTAATAATAATAATAATAATAAATAATAATAATAATGAATTCCACTGCCTCGCGTGGATGTGAGTGGTTTAGGTAGAAAGGATAGGGAAAGTGTAGAATTCTCACATTCTTAATCTTTGAAAAAAAAAAAAAAAATAGTGATGAAAACTCTCTCTCTCTCTCTCTCTCTCTCTCTCTCTCTCTCTCTCTCTCTCTCTCTCTCTCTCTCTCGAGTAACAAAAACCACAGAGACTTATCCCTCCAACAAATCAAAATCCAAAGTTACGAGAGGGAATTTATCGTAAGTTCCTTTGTAAATTCCGACCCTCCTTATGCGACCGTATCTTTATAACCATACTTGAAACTAACTTTATTGCGCCATAGCTTGGTTGATGTAAGATATTTCGTAACTACTGTACTTCCCCTGTGATTTATTTTTCATATTACATCCCATATAATCCTCATGAGTAATTAGTACAAATTATGTGGATACTAAAGTGGTATAGAAAAAAAAAATCCAAGAGAACAGTAAGCTCCAGTATGCAAAATAAATCGCTAGGGAAGATATACTACGAAGCCTTATTCTTTGTTTTAGCCTGTACCATTTGACCGTACCGTGTGGCCGTACCAAAAATGCTACAGGATTTCGTGTGGGTAGGAAAGAGAGCAGGTGGAACGGTACAAAGCCGAGGGGGGAGGCACACTTGTTATTTATAGATCGCGAGAGTTCCGTCCTGCGCTGCAGTAGTCTTTTTGTTTACATCATTTCTGGTCCGTCTTGGTCTTAGTCTTCATCTCTCTGTTCTTTGTAGTCTTATTATCTTCTTCATTTATTATTATTATTATTAGTAGTATTAGTATTATTACTATTACTACCGTATTATTATTATTATCATTTATTATTATGACCATCATCATCGCAAGACGTTAAGTATATTCTACTGTAGCTTTCACTTTGTTTAGCTTTCCCTCTTTTTTGTTAGTTTTGTTGTTTTGTCTTTTCCCACTGATCTGGCCCTTGTTGGTCCTTCTTTCTTCCATTATTGCCTTTTTATTTTTTATATTTGCTCATGTTATGGTTATGATTATTATTTATAGATACAGGTAGCAAGGATTTGTCTCACGCTCCCAAAGGCATTTTGTTTATCTTCTTCCCGCATTTTTCTGGGTCGAGTTGGTTTTCTCCTTTTCCTTTATCTTCACATTCATCGTATTCTTTTGTGTACTTTTTTCGTATTTTCCTTCCTAGTTTCCGGATTGTTTTCTCACTTCATATTTTTAAAGTGTTCTTCGATCTGCTTTTCATTTTCTTTGCTTAATTTTTGATATGAATAGTTTTGGTGCCTCATTAGTCCTTTTTCTTATTTTCATTATTGGCTGCTTCGATTTCCGTTTGCTTTTTTTTTTTTTTTTTTTTTTTTTTTTTTTTTTTTAAATCAGGGCATGTTGTAGGAAGGAAGCAGGTTATGGCGTGTGTGTGTGTGTGTGTGTGTGCGTGTACAGTATGTGTGTGTGTGTGTGTGTGTGATTTTGTTTTTTTGTTGGGTAGTACTATTATTTGTATGTGTTTGTTTTGGTTTGTTGGGATAGTTTCCAGAAAAGCGAATATGTCGGTTGTTGCTTTGTAAATATTTTTGTTTCACGTGAGACTTCCTTGCAGTGATCTTGGAGTTAATTTGTGTTTGTTTCTGCATGTTTTATATATCAGAGTCAAGTGGAAATATAGTTTGTGCCATGCAATCATGTGTTCCTTGTGTGTGTGTGTGTGTGTGTGTGTGTGTGTGTGTGTGTGTGTGTGTGTGTGACCGTTGATGGTGTTTATCCGTTGGTTGTAGCTGTGTACATAATGAAGACGGTTGGGTATGTATACTTGTGCCTCGGCGGTTGGTGAATGTTTTGGGCGATGAGTGGGTTTGGATGTTTATATCCAGAGAGAGAGAGATGATGATGATGAAGAGTAAATATATTATCAGTTTTGTTTAAGCGTCCATACTTTATTCTTGTCATGTAGTAACAATGACTCGTATCACCAACACTTGACACCCTCTTGCATTATCTCCCTCACGACAACCACAATTACAACACAAACAGCGGTATCATAGGAACAACACTGTAACGTCAGTTGGATGAACAACGAAATGGCACTGCAGTGGGAGGATGCACCCCCTATGCAGTTTTAGCCTTAACTTGCATCTTTAAAGTATTGAGGCGATGGTTCTTAATGCACTGTGCGGCATCAGGCAACCCCCTGTTAGATGAATAAGTAATGTTTATTAAATTTACGCCATTGGTAATATGAAGTGCAGGATCAAAGAGAGGAAGAACTCCACGGAATGTATCACGCACCCACCCACCCACCATTTTGTATATATCTGGTTTTAAATTCCTACTTGTTTTTCAAAAAGTATATAGCGCACACGAAACTTTATAGGTTTCTGTATGGGGGTGGGGTAAAATGGTTTTGAGAACACATTTCCCAATACAGAATATCAGTAGCATTATCTTCTTTTTCTTTTCATCAGACAGGTCTTCCTTAAACTGTCCTAATCATTAACAGCATCAAGAACAATATCAACAGCACCACAAGAACAGGGTTCTCTCATTCACTACCAACAACTTATCCTACCACCATCACCACCACAGCAGTAACAACATCCTACTCACCCAAATATCACATCACCCCGCATTACATCAACCACCACCACTCACACCCACCCACCTACCATCATCCCAACCACTAACACCAGCCAGTCGTAATGTACAACCACATAAACAACCACATACCTTCAGTTTTTGGTTTAACATGACACATTTGCAGCATAGCTCGGTCATTGTTTAACTTGATACTGTTTATTGTATTGTTTTCTTGTTTCTGTTTCCCGCTTATTTATATATGTACATACATATCTATCTGTCTGTTATACCTGTATCTATATATCAGTCTATCTTTGTCTATCTATCTGTCCATATAGATAGATAGATACACACACACACACACACACACACACACACACACACACACACACACACACACACACACACACACACACAATTATTCCGTCAGAGCAGTATACCACAACACATTCAAGCACGTTATTCAATATACACGAATAATCCACACACACACATACACACACACACACATTAACATACATCAGCGCATTCTAGCACGCCACAATGATCACGCAGACCCAGACACAGCTAGAGAGAGTGAGAGAGAGAACGTAGCACTGTGAATGAAATATTGTCACTTACGTTCAGGCGTCCACACTCCAGCCACGAGACGGTACAACTGTTATCTGAAGCTGAGCTCAGAAATGCATGGTGGAGAGGCTTCATTTAACACCCTTCATAGAAACTGGGGGAATGATTAAGTAACCCCCTAATTTGAACACCATTAAGAGGCGAATTCTGTACATTTATCTGATACAGGATTACAGAAACTCGTAATAGTACTTCGTCTCACTGTACTGCGAACCAAATTGTACAGACGAATTGTACTTCTGGTATGTAGCACGCTGTTGGTTCTGTGCGTGTTAGTGTACGTGGGTAGTTTAGGTTTGTTAGCTTTGGCGCTCACACATAAACACATGCACGCTTATAAATAAATTCTTACACTCAGACACATACGCGCATCCCTGTACGAACGCACATTGGTTATTCATTCATTCATTGATCCTCCCACCCACCCCTTCTCTCTCTCTCTCTCTCTCTCTCTCTCTCACACACACACACACACACACACACACACACACACACACACACACACCTGTCCATGGCCAGGCATAATCAATACAGTTTAGTCTATGATAGAATGTGTTGGGTACCAGGAAGTGTGTGTGTGTAGTATCTGCACACCGTCACAAAACCCACACAATGTAAACCCGAGCAACAACGGTCACATTAACGGAACTTCACAGCTTCATAGTTACTTACGCATTTAACGAGCATGACAAAGAGCCAGTAATTTTCGGGAGTCATATCACAGGATGCGGTGTTTGACTAGAGACAGGTAGGGTTCTGTGCATTGCCACGACGCGCAGGAATGGCCTTATTCATTGCTATTGTATATATATTTTTTTTTTATACCTGAGCATTTCCAGGAGAACTTTTTTGTTTCCCTCACTAATGATTTTCGAACGCTGGGTGTTTCCCTTCCGTAGAGTTTAGCAAAGCCACACCACACAAAGGGCATTGACCGATGTGCCCTAAAGCTCCCGCATCTAGCAATTTTGTACGTTTCAACTTAGGAGTGATCCCTCGTGTTGAAGGGGTCAGAAAGGATACCCCTGCTAACTCCTTCAGTATACGATGGTGCCCACTCTTTTGTGCTTGCTTTGGCCAGACGATTTTGTTTAGCCAAGGAGATACCCCTCTCTTATTCGTACTACTGGCAGACGGTTTTATTCATCTTACTGGGGACTCCGCATGCATGGAATATTATATAGGGTATATATTAGTTCTTGTAAGACATAGTTTCCGTAAATCAAGTCCGGTAGAGGACTATACTGCAAGGATAAATTGGCCTCGTTGAATAAAAGTACCGTGCATATAGAATGTTTAGTAATAAGGTGGCCTTACACACACACACACACACACACACACACACACACACACACACACACACACACACACACACACACACACACACACACTCACACACACACACACACACACACACACACACACACACACACACACACCAGCTAACAAATTAGACCATCACGCATACTATACACACGCAATGCCATACAGAAATACGCATATACACGATAAACGACGCACATAATACGCTGCAGAAAACTGAGACACAACAGATGTAGCGCGCGCGCACGCACGCACGCACGCACGCACGCACGCACGCACACACACACACACACACACACACACACACACACACACACACACACACACACACACACACACACACACACACACACACACACACACACACACGTCAGCGCAGTGTGCAAGCCCTTCAGTTACGACAGTAGGGTTTATGCGATCTAGGTCATCCTCTCCTCCTCTTCCTCCCCCTCTTCCACCACTACCACCACCACACTGCCACCACTGCTACTGCCAACCACACCTTTCATGACGTCAGTACTATCACCAAGACTAATACTTTCACTACCAAGTCTAATACTACCACCACCACTTCCACCTCCACTCCTACTGCCAACTTACCTTTCCATAACATCAGTACTGCCACAACTAAGACTTTCACTAGCATCTTACCATCATCATGAATACTAGTGCTTCCACCAGTACTACCCTGAGTATTAGTAGCACGTGGACCAGCACTACCACCTTCTATACTACCAAGATCAGTATTGTCACCGCTATTACTGTTAGCTTAATCTTTCCTGACACCAGTACCGACACCGCTAATACTAGTACATCCACCATTACAGTTATTGCAGTTTCCCTACTAATACCACTTCCACCACACCGATGAACACCCAGTACAACCAACATCAGGTATATTTGTATTTACTTTCACCATTACCCCTTCCCCAGTACCACCAGTACCACGATCTGTACTTTCCGCGTAATTTCCACACCAGCCAGACATGTAGGCTACAGTACTAACACAGCCAATACCACCACCAGTACTACTTGCACTATCGCCACACCAGCACTACCATTAATACCACTCACACCATCACCATTACCACAGATGTCAGTCGCACTCAAACCACACCCCATATCACCGCTACCATCATTATCACCAGAAGAGAGCTGCTACTGGTATTGCTTTCACCACCACAAATACACCATCACACCAACATAGTCACGTACAGTAGTACCATTGCCATCACACCACCATTATCAGCCCTATTAGTTTCACCACTAGCACTTCCACCCCACACCCAGTACACCCCAATACTATCACCACCCTCACCACACCAGTAACTCCAGCTACACCACCACCGTAACACCAGCACCAGTAGCAGTCAAAGCAGTGAGAAGCATAAGCACGATTTCTGTACCCTATTTCCGCAGTACACACGATACACTCTTTGATGGTACACTTCAGCACGCGATGGTGTAATATTTTGCCTCCCTGGACTCTAGTTGACATAGAAGGCTTCGTCGCAACTCTTCCTTATCGATTTATTTCGCATGTTAAACTGAAATATTCTCCCCTGCTGTCATATCGTTTTAATATCGACGTAGCTTGCATAAGTAGCACAAAGAGGATGTTGTGATGTATTTACAGAGTAAATCGCCAAGGAAGTGGTGTTACGTAATCTTCAAAGCCACTTAGAATAGGACTCTAAACCAGCGGGCGGGCAGGAGGATGCGTACCCCCGCGCCCATAGCAACCCCAGCGCCATGATATATCCGGATTATGTAGCGGTTCAGGCATGGTTCACAGGGAACGACCATCAGCAAATCCAAACAGCGCAGGACCCTCATTCACAGACAAACCTATGATCAGTTCCAAGTCATACCTGTGATTTGGTTTTGCAAGGAAGACAAGGAAATGAGATTGCAGGGTCTTTCCATATCACGTGTTCCTCATAGAGTTAAAAAAAAAAAAAATGGGTTTCGTGATGAAGAACAAGGAGAGTTGAGTGCAGAATTTTTCTGTGACACTAGGTCTTCTTGGAAATAATACAAGTAACGACAGGAAATCGATCATAAATGTATCTATGAATTCATATCCTTGACGAGGTGGATATACACAGGATTCGCCCGGGTCTGCCAGTGTAGGACGCGTCTTCCCTTAAATAAAATCGTGTGACGGTAACTAAAATAAAATCCCTGTGTGTCCCAGCGGTCCCTTATACGTGATATTTGGAAGCCAGAGTGCCGCGGTATGCCCCTCACAGAGAAATAAGGCACCCTTCCAAACTGTTTTATGCATAGATATGTGATTTGAAGGTTCTCCTGTGGTCATTTTGGATTCATTTCTTCACGGTGAAGTTTCTACACACACACACACACACACACACACACACACACACACACACACACACACACACACACAAACCAAGCAGTCTCCACTCCCACTCACTCCATCATCAAACAATCTCCACTCCCTCTCCATCATCAAACAATCTCCACTCCCTCTCCATCATCAAACAATCTCCACTCCCTCTCCATCATCAAACAATCTCCACTCTCTCTCAGCCCATCATCAAACAAACTTCACTCCCCCTAACTCCATCATCAAACAGTCTCCACTCCCACTCACTCCATCATCAAACAGTCTCCTCTCCCACTTACTCCTTCACCAAACAGTCTCCGCTCCCACTCACTCCATCATCAAACAGTCTCCACTCCCACTCACTCCATCATCAAACAGTCTCCACTCCCTCTCACTCCATCATCAAACAGTCTCCACTCCCTCTCACTCCATCACCAAACAGTCTCCACTCCCTCTCACTCCATCACCAAACAGTCTCCACTCCCTCTCACTCCATCATCAAACAGTCTCCACTCCCTCTCACTCCATCACCATTCTCCTCATCCTTTCTCTCCATCATCAGACATTCTCCTCATCCTTTCTCTCCATCATCAGACATTCTCCACTGCCTCTCACTCCATCACCAGCCAGTCTCCACTCCCTCTCCATCGCCAACCAATCTTCCACTCCCTCTCCATCACCAAACAGCTTCCACTCCTCAGTCACCAACCAGTTTCATCCTTCCTCTCCGCCCTCTGTTTATCGGTATCTATCTATCTATCCTATTTGTCTATCTATCAGTCTGTCTCCATGCTACCACCTTGTTACCTTGTTCGTTTTCCATCTGTTTTCTGTTCAAGGCAAGACATGACCTTTGCGTCGTGAATACTAAACTCGCTATTGATAAACCTCTTGTTACCTTGAGCGATGGTGCTGCATCACCTGTTGAATTTACTATTTCGAGTTCAGTATATTAAGCCATGCATTTTATAGCTGTGTGTGTGTGTGTCAGCTCAGTGTTGCCTTCAGTAACCCTTTTAATCTGTTGACGCACACATTTGTTCATACCGTCTTTGTGTGTGTGTGTGTGTGTGTGTGTGTGTGTGTGTGTGTGTGTGTGTGTGTGTGTGTGAGCTCAGTGTAGCCTTCAGTAACCCTTTTAATCTGTTGACGTACATATTTGTTCATACCGTGTGTGTGTGTGTGAGAGAGAGAGAGAGAGAGAGAAAGCTCAGTGTAACCATCAATAACACTACAGTATGTTTACGTATTTTATATATTCATCCTATCTCCGGACGATTTTCCTCAGCTTAAGATACGAGTACATTGTTGAAACTGGAGGGGTTAGACGCAGCCTCCTTAACCCCCTCCCCCCCACACTGCGGGTTGTCACTCCTTAACTGAATAAAACCGTCTACTGACAGCGAAAATAAGACAAAGTGCGTCGTTGGAGTGAAGGGATTGACCAAAGAAAGGTACCCAGACATTTAATTGCAATATATAGACGGCTAAGGATTTGCAACTTATTTTTGTCATAAATCTGTAGATCCGAGATTTTTTTCCTATATAGTTTTTGTCTCCGGGGATTTTATTTAGCGTTGAAGTGCGGGAAATATTAATAAAGGTTGTATTTAACCCCTCTAGTTCAAGAAGTCTCTCCTAAGGGGAATAAAATCGTCTCTTAATAGCAGTAAGATTAAAAATGACGTCCTAGTGCTGAAAGGATTAATTTCAGAACATCATCCGTGTTGCAGCTGTAATAATAATAATGATAACAGTAATAATAATAATAATAATAATAAACAGTAATAGTAATGAAATCGGGATATTATTCTTTCTAGCACCACCAGATTCATTTCATATCAATTTCCGCATGAAGAGGATTTTGCAACAATATATTGGCATTGGTAGTAGTAGGTTAAGGTTTGAGAAAGAGAGAGAGAGAGAATATGAATAAACGATGCAGAAGAAAAATAAAAGTAGTGAACGGGAAGAAGGAAGAGAAGAATTTAAGGGAAGAAAGTGAAGTGTGGAGGAAGAAAAGAAAGGATGTAACGAAAAAGGAAAGAAGAACTAAGAGACTGAATCAAGGAAGAAAAGAAACTGAAGTAAGGATGGAAGGAAAAGAAGTAAAGTAGGAGGTATGGAAGGAAGGAAGAATGTAAAGTAGAAAGAAAATTAGTGACTGAAGAAGAACATAGGCCTATGGATTCATTCATGTATGGTGATTGGAGATAAGATTATATAGTGTAACAACGCCACATGAACCTCAGCCTCCCTATACGTGACCTCTTTTCCCCTCTTCTCTCACACAGTTTCTCCCTCCCGTTTCTTCCACTATTTTCCCATTCCCCTCCTTCTCCTTATTGTCTTTTTCTCCTCTTCGTCTCTGGTCTTGTTTGTATATCCACCACATCTTTCCCTCTTCCCCTCCACATCTCCCTATCCATCTTTATTCTCTTTATTCCTGTGTCTTTCCTTCCTCTCCCTGTTTCTGGAATGAGAGTAAACTGGAAGGAAGAAATAAAGGGCGGGTAAGGAAGGTAAAGAAAAAAAATGGAAGGAAAGGAGAAAGAAAGGATGGAAAGAAGGAAGGAAGAGAGAAAGAATGGAAAGAAGGAAGGAAGGGAGAAAGGATGAAAGGAAGGAAGGAAGGGAGAAAGGATGGAAGGAAGGGAGGGACAAAGAAAGTGTGGAAGGAAGGAAGTGAGAAAGGATGGAAGGAAGGAAGGGAGAAAGAAAGAAAGGAAGGATGGAAGTGAAGGAGCTAAGGAAGGAACAAGAGGCTGACAAAGATGATGAACGAGTGAAGAACAACATATGGGTGCTGTGTTGTATGATGATAAGTGATAAGATTATGTATAGTGTAACAACTCTCACGAAGACCATTGAGCCTACCTTATCACCTACTCATCTCCCTTCTTCACCACTCCTTTCTCCCCTCTCCATTCCTTTCTCCTGTCTTCCCCTCCTTTCCATTTCTCTCCCATCTTTTCCCTCTCTCTCCCGTCCTTCCCCTCTCTTCCCCCCTTCCCTTCTTTCCTTTCCCATTTTCCCCTTTCCTTTTCTCCTTCCCACTTCCCGTCTCTTATTCCCACTTCCCTTCTCTTATTCCTCCTTCCATTCCCTCTTCCCCCCTTCCATTCTTTCATCCCTCTTTCCCTTCACATTTCGCCCTTCCCTTCTCTCTTTCTTTTTTCCCATATCTCTTTCCCCTTTTCCCCTCCATTCCCTTCCTTCCCCTTTGTTTTTGCCTTTCTCTAGTCTCCATCCCACTTTATTCTTTTTCTCCTCTCCCCATCTCACCTTTCATCCTTCCTTTCCCATCCTGCTGTCTCTTTATTTTCTTCATTACTTCCCCTCTTCCACCATCTCTCTTCACACCCTCTCTTATTTTCTCTTCGTCTCAGTCTTCCCTCATTCTCATCTATTCAGCATGTCGCATCATCATCCTCTCTGCCATCGCACCCTGTGTTTTTCTCTTTTTCCTTTCCCCATCTTCCTTCTTTGCACTTATTTTTTTTCACTACCTCCATTCCAAAGCATCCCTATGATCATGATCGTAATATTTTGAGTAAAGTTACCTAAAAAACTAAAATCTTCCTTAAGGGATATATGCATTTACTGCAGAATTAGGGACATTTTAATAGCCCAACTGAAGATTGAAAGAAATGAAAAAACTATACACTAATGAGGGAGCTTCAGTTACATATTCAATAATGACATAGTTACATGCTTGCTACATTGGTTCCAGCATGTGGTTACCTTTTTAACTGGTAGAAGTGACAGTTTTATTGCATGACGTTCATTCTCGGATCATCATCTCCCTCCTCCTCCTCCTCCTCCTCCTCTTCCTCCTCGGCCTGGTTATTAGCGTGTGGTAATTACAGCCTTCATTACCGTCTCTGTTGATGCGTCGATGCATTCAAGGACTTCACTGTATGTGTGTGTGTGTGTGTGTGTGTGTGTGTGTGTGAGAGAGAGAGAGTCTTTGTTTTCTGACAACCTTACGTTTTCTTCGTGAGTTTATTTTTGGTGAAGTAGGAAGGATGGAAGTTGTTGCCCTTTCTCTTATTTTTGTTACCTGCGGTGTCTATTTTCGCTTCTGCTGCTGCTGCTTGTGTGTGTGTGTGTGTGTGTGTGTGTAAGAGTTTTGTATATGTACTTCATCCCTTTGTCAGATTTTCTTTTTATTCTTGCTATCTCCAGACGATTTTATGTACTTTAGGGGAGACTCGTGGAACTGGAGGGGTTATATGCCACCTCCATTAACCTTTCCAAAAAATATCTTCCCTAAGTTCAATGAAATAGTCTGGTGGCAGCAAAAACACACGACGTCCACAGGCTGAAAGGGTTGTGGATTTTTTTTTTTTTTTTACCAGAACTGCGGATGCGGAGGACAGGTGTGCAAAGGGCAGGTGTGGAGTTTTAATGTGGAAAGCAGGTTTGGAGTGTAGTTACGGGGGTGTGGAATGTGGGTGTGGAGTGTAATTGTGGAAGACGGATGATACGGAGGTGTGAATGAAGCGTATATGTGAAGGGCAGATGTGGATGCTGATGAGGGCAAGTGTGGAGTATTGATGTGGATGACAAATGGAAGGCATATGTGGACTGTAGTTGAGGACAGGTGTGGAAGTAGGAAATGCATATGAGGATTATATATGTAGAATGTAAATATGGAGTACAGATTTGGAATGTGAGGGAGGGCAGGTGTGGAATGCACATGTAGAGGTGGACTACAGATATGGAAGTGTGGAATGCTGTGGTCGAGTGTAGTTGAGAGCAGGTGTTGTGTGAAATGCATATGTAGAATTAATATATGTGGAGTCAAGGAGGCCATGTGTAAAGTCTAGGTGGTCAGGTGTGGGTGCAGGTGTGGGTGGAGGTTTTGTAGCCACACATAGTTAGTAGTTCTTTACGGTAGTGGGGTTGTATAGAGCAGTGTGTCAGTGTGCCTTGATCACTTTCACTCTTCTGTTCAGGCAAGCGCGCCCGCACGCACGCACACACACACACACACACACACACACACACACACACACACACACACACACACACACACACACACACACACACACACACACACACACACACACACACACACACACACATTACTGCGTTTACATATATTTTGAGAGAGAGAGAGAGAGAACTCGGCCTGTACACATGCCTGCAAATCTCAGTGTCACGCAATTAATCCCAGAAAAAAAATCTTAGCAGTATTTGTCAAGTTCGCCTATGTTGTTCTGGAAGATGTTGTGAAAGTTTGTGGACCTGGTTTCTGAAATTATATATTATTAACTTTGACATTTCTTGTGTGTAGGGGTATAATACAGGGTTTATCAGTGTCTCTTACTGGGGTGTTTTAGTGAGAGAGAGAGTGCGTGCGCTTAGAGGGGATTGAAAGAGTTGTGTAGAAAGAGAGTGAGTCAGGCATGTAGAAGGGAATGATTCAGATATGTAGAGGGGAATGAGTGAGATATGTGTAGGGAAAATGAGTCAGGTGTGTGTAGGGAATGAGCCAGGCCTGTGCCGGGGGAGTGAGTCACATGTGTAGGGAGTGTGAGTCGATGTGTAGGGAATTGTGAGTCAGTGTGTAGGGAGTTGTGAGTCACATGTGTAGAGAGTGTGAGTCAGTGTGTAGGGAGTGTGAGTCAGATGTGTAGGGAGAGTGAGTCAGGTATGTGGCCGTGAACGTGGCTCTTCCTCACCTCACCAGACACAACCAGAGGCACGTAATGTTGCGGTGTGGGTGTGGGAGGCAGGTATGGACGCTGTGCAATGGTGTCCTAGTGGAGATTATTGCAGGTGTGTCCGTGTACTATCAGGTGTTCAGTTGGGGGAGGCAGTTTTGTTGATGTGAGATGCGTTTGTATGGATGTCATTTGCAGTTGTGGTGTGGGTGTGGGATGCAGTTGTGGTGTGGGTGTCGGTTGTGGTGTGGGTGTGGAATGCAGTTGTGGTGTGGGTGTGGGATGCAGTTGTGGTATGGGAGTGGAATGCAGTTGTGGTGTGGGTGTGGAATGCAGTTGTGGTGTGGGTGTCGGATGCAGTTGTGGTGTGGGTGTGGAATACAGTTGTGGTGTGGGTGTGGAATACAGTTGTGGTGTGAGTGTGGGATGCAGTTGTGGTGTGGGTGTGGGATGCAGTTGTGGTGTGGGTGTGGGATGCAGTTGTGGTGTGGGTGTGGGATGCAGTTGTGGTGTGGGTGTGGGATGCAGTTGTGGTGTGGGTGTGGGATGCAGTTGTGGTGTGGGTGTGGGATGCAGTTGTGGTGTGGGTGTGGGATGCAGTTGTGGTGTGGGTGTGGGATTCAGTTGTGGTGTGGGTGTGGGATGCAGTTGTGATGTGGGTGTGGGATGCAGTTGTGGCGTGGGTGTGGAATGCAGTTGTGGTATGGGTGTGGGATGCAGTTGTGGTGTGGGTGTGGAATGCAGTTGTGGTATGGGTGTGGGATGCAGTTGTGGTGTGGGTGTGGGATGCAGTTGTGGTGTGGGTGTGGAATGCAATTTTGATGTGGGTGTGGGATGCAGTTGTGGTGTGGGTGTGGGATTCAGTTGTGGTGTGGGTGTCGGATGTAGTTGTGGTGTGGATGTGGAATGCATTTGTGGTGTGGGTGTCGGATACAGTTGTGGTGTAGGTGTGGAATACAGTTGTGGTGTGGGTGTGGAATGCAGTTGTGGTGTGGGTGTGGGATGCAGTTGTGGTGTGGGTGTGGGATGCAGTTGTGGTGTGGGTGTGGATTACAGTTGTGGTGTGGGTGTGGAATGCAGTTGTGGTGTGGGTGTCGGATGCAGTTGTGGTGTGGGTGTGGATTACAGTTGTGGTGTGGGTGTGGAATGCAGTTGTGGTGTCGGTGTGGGATGCAGTTGTGGTGTGGGTGTGGGATGTAGTTGTGTGGATATGGAATAGAGTTTTAATGCAAAGAAAATGGACTTAAAATAGCAGAGGTGTATTTATATGCAGGTGATCAGTGCATAGTAATTATTTGGTTGTGGGGCAGGTGAGGAATTCAGTTGTGGAGGATGTGTATAGTGGCCCTGTGGAATCGCTGTGGATTGTAGGGAGAAAATAAGCAATGGTGGGGATCATTGCGGATTGTAGTTGTGTTACAGATGTGGATTAAGGGGAAGTAGGGTAGTAAGGATGTGTGAGGAATGAAGTTGTGTTATAGGTAGAAGGAAATCCAGTGGTTAGGGGGATGTGGAATGCACTTGTGTTCCATATGTGGAATGTAGGGAAAATGCAGTGATGGAGACAGGTATGGAGTGCTAGAGAGTAAATGCAGTTGTGTAATAGGTATGAAAAGCAGTTGTTTAGGTGTAGATGGTAGGGAAGAAAGTAGCAGTAGGGACATGTATGGAATGCAGTTGTAATCACAGGTGTGGGTTTTAGAAGGGAAATGCATTCGTGGGACAGGTGTGGAATGGAGGTGTGTGGAGTATAATGGACAGCAGCTGAGGGGTAGTTATAGTTAAAGTGGAGGTGCTAATGTATGTTGGGGGAAGAGAGAATAATTGTGGAGGGAATGCGAGTGTAGGCAGGGAGACGAGAATTGGAGGAGATTTTGGAGGGGAAAATAAAGGAGAGTAAGACAAATGTGGAAGAAAATTGGATTTGAAGTAAGAAAAAAAAAAAAAACAGAGGTAAACGAAATGCAGTAAGGAAAAAAAAAAAGAATTGAAAAAGAGAAAGTTTGTAGAATGAAAAAAAAAAATGATGAGAGACTGAAGGAAGGAAGACTTGAATGAATTGATAAAAGATAAGCTTGAAGAATGAAGGAACTGGAGGAAAGACGACCTGAAAGAATAAGAAGATAAGGGAGATAAGAAAATATGAAAAATTGTGGTATTTCCTGCCCTGATTGTGTAAGGTAAAGTCATCAAAGATCCTCAGAAGTCGGAATGACTGTCCTGGAGGAGTTGGTACGTGACAGAGAGAGAGAGAGAGAGAGAGAGAGAGAGAGAGAGAGAGAGTTCAGAAGAAGAGGTATTTGGAAGAAAAGAGGGATTTTGTAAGGAGGGTGGTGGAACGAAGAAAAGAGGGATTTTGTGGTTAAGGTTGGGGGAAGGAAAGAAAGATGGTTGCGAAGAAAAAACAAGGATGGAGGGCAGGGGAAGAGAAGAAAATATAGAGACCAGTAAGTTCAACACGTCTAAATATTTGGCAAAGAAAGATGTGGAAGATCAGTGGAAGACGAATGTGTGGTGGACGGGGGAGAGAGAGAGAGAGAGAGAGAGAGAGAGAACTTGCTAAATTAGACCTGCAAGAGAATACAAACGAATCATGCAAAAAAGAAACAAAAAATAAATAAATAAAATGGAAGAGGAGTAGGAGGTTCTAGTGAGCCTGCTAAGCCTACGAGTAAATGGCCCAGGGAATACTTAGAGCCAATTAGTGTAATATGTGTGGACAGGTGAAGGATGGGTGGTGTTTGGTGTGGTTGATGGGGGTAATGGGGAGTGGGTTGTGTGTGTGTGTGTGTGTGTGTGTGTGTGTATGTGTGTGTGTGGTATTGATTGGTGTTTGGGATAAGGTTCGTGTATGAATGTGCTCTGTTTGTTAGTATTCTTTAGGGGATAATTCATAGCAAGACTACATAGTAATGTCGATAGGAAAAGGTAAAATAGTGTGATAAAAGATGATAGAGCTGTGGGTTTAATCGTTTGGCGGTAGATAGATATATAAATAGATATAGGTATAATAGATAAACTCACAGATCGATGGATGGATAAGTAGACGAGAAGCTTGACTGATAGATAGATAGACAGATAGATAAATAGATAGGTATGTCGAGATGGTTTGATTGTTGCGTTTCAGTGGGTGAGAGTAAAGTGAGAGAAGTAATTGGTCTCTCTCTCTCTCTCTCTCTCTCTCTCTCCTTTTTTCATTAACTCGCCAAGGGATGTTATTCAGGCTATCACCAGACTGTTTTAGTTATTGAGTTATATTAAATGGTAAATTATTTATTATGTGATGGCTTTTCGTCCCTGAGCTCTACATAAAAGAGATTGGGACTGGGATGGAGAGAGGAAGGGGAGGGTGGGAATTAGGTTGGGAGGACAGGAGTGGGCGGGATAGGTTGGGATGGGGATGGGGATGTTGGGACGGGGCTGTGAAAGGGGTGGGGATGGGAAGAATACACCCTGTTGAGATGGGTATTGTAGGTTGGATAATATTGACAGTGTGAAGGTTTTAGTCGAGAAATTTGTTATTAAAACGTAAAACTAAGCACGCCTTGCTCTCATAAGACGCAGGTAAAAATGTCTTGGTTTAAACCGTGACTGAGACGAAAACGAGTGATGTTGAGAGGGGGAGACTGCAACAGGGTGTGCGATGTTGACTAAAATGGTTCTGTGTGTGTGTGTGTGTGTGTGTGTGTGTGTGTGTGTGTGTGTGTGTGTGTGTGTGTGTGTGTGTGTGTGTGTGGAGAGAGAGAGAGAGCATTGCCATTTATATTTGGGGTCGTTTGTGAGAGAAACTTGCCCACAAAAGTTGGAGCCTCGCAAATTATGGTACTTAGATATGTGTTTAGTAGGCGTTTAGGTGACTAGCTTTGTGTTTTGAGTGTGTGTGTGTGTGTGTGTGTGTGTGTGTGTGTGTGTGTGTGTGTGTGTGTGTGTGTGTGTGCTAATTAATCTACACACACACACACACACACACACACACACACACACACACACACACACACACACACACACATACACACACACACACAGATAGGTAGATAAAGAAATAATCCTTTGGCCATAAATTCCCTATAGTTGAATAAAATCGTGTTAGGTTAGTGTTAAAGAGTGTATAAATATACGAGCATCAGTGAAAATGTTAACCCCTTCAACCCCTTGATGTATTTTCAGGGTTTACCTACTATGTGGAGACTATTTTTTTTCGAATACGGAACACCTATAGCGGTGAAGAGATTAATGACAGTTGTATTTCATCTCTTCATATCGAAGTCCCCCCATAACTAAACAGATTTTTTTGGAAATAGCAAGAAGAAAACAACTGAGTTGCTCTGGTAGGTGTTAACAAGCGCTTAGCGACCCCTGAGCGCGTGCACTGACACCAAACTTGACATGGACTTGCTCTAACATACCGGACATTCCCATGCGTGATTATAGTTCATTCCACCAGCAGTATGACTTGCACAGGGTTCCCAATGTATGACGAAAAATCGAGCACAGAAGTGCTCGTGGCTCACGCACAACAGACCGCATGCAATTTTAATTTACTCCATCATTGTCACCTCGTCGTTCCGCGTCTTGATGAATAGCACGTCGAAATCCGAGGGGATCAAATGTGGACACACACACACACACACACACACACACACACACACACACACACACACACACACACACACACACACACACACACACACACACACACACACACACACACACACACACACACACACAGAGGCAGCGTTTAATCGTATAGTATTATTGATGAGGTGAGCGTGGGTATCACGAATCGGCAGTGGTGTTAGGCTACCATCTTCACTACCAGGGACCTGCCCATAAATTAAATATAATTATGTGGCAGCCAAAATGAAACAAACAATATGATGTGTTGGGGGGGTTCATGGAGACAGGTCGCATCCGAGTCACACCCCCTCCTAATCTGAAGAAGTTGTATGGCTGTAGTCTAAAGAGTTTTGTTTAACGAAAGTTCACTTCTTGAGTAACGGAAGTTCAGCCCTCGCCATCAGTGAGGAGCAGAACCTGGAGTAGAAAAGTCGAGCGCCCCACATCAGCACCACAACATACTTCCCTGTCATGCGTTTAGTGTGGTGGTTATCACTGTAGTTGCTGGAGAGGGACGCCCTCAAGTGGTGACACCAGTATGACCGTGCGGCGGAAGTGCGCAGTTAAACAAACGTCCCCCGAATTAAGTATGGTGGACAACAAAAGGGCAGCTTCGCCTTGCAATCCACAGTGTACACGTTCAGATGAGCCTGCGACAAAAGCGACAAAAACATTCTCTTTGTTTCTCCTGTATACTTTAAAAGTGTGTGGTGTGGTGTGGCGTTGTGGAATGACAGGTGGTGGTGGCGGTGGCGTTGGTGTGGATAATGGCCAGGCAGGGGGGAGGTAAGGAGAGGAGAGGTATGGAGGCAGGTAGGGGGATAGGGAGGCAGAGAGGGAGGTATGTGGAGGCGTGCCCAAGTCCATTCACCTCTTCCTCTCATCTTCGTCTTACTTCTTTTTTACAGCTCATCTTTAACTGTTCATCTTTGTTCTTCTTGTGTTATCTTCTCCGTAGTACTTTTCGGCTTTCTGCTTTTACTGTTCTTTTTTATTGACTTGTTGATCATATTTTGTTTTTCTTCTCTTTCCTTTTCAACTTGCCACGCCTCATCTTTTCTCCTCCCTCTTCTTCCTTTCATTTTCTTTTTTCTCACTTCTTCCTCCTACGCCACCTCCTCTTGTCTTGGCCAGTATCTGAAAATTTCTTCCTGTATTCTGTTTCTCATTTTGCTTTCTTATTTTCTATCCTTCTTTTCCGCTTTTTTCGTTTTTCTTTTCCGTTTTCTTTTTTCTTGACGTCTTTTTTCCTCCTCCACCTCCTCCTCAAGTTTCTTCTTTATTTTTTCTTGTTCCTGGCACACGCTGGCATACAACGCATAACTACTCACACTTTCTAGCCCACTCAACCAGCACACACACACACACACACACACACACACACACACACACACACACACACACACACACACACACACACACACACACATGGAGGGGCGGAGTTTCCATGGGATTCGTGTTTGGCTTGTGTGGGTTTTCCTGTGTCCTAGTGTGTGTGTGTGGGGGGGGGGGCTTTTCTGTATTTTAGGCGTTTAGGTTTGTGTGTAAGTTTGTTTTTAGGTTAGAGTCTGATATTTTCGCGTCTGCACAGAGGGAGGATTTTTTTTTTCCCTCGTGTTTGGCTTTGAATTTTTATGGTTTGGTTTACGTTTGTTTATATAGTGTGTTCCTTGGTATGGTGTTTATATTTGCTTTATATATGCTTTTTTTTCATGTATAGTACTGCGGTTGTCTTATATTGTTATCTTTTCTGTATAAATTATTACGAACATTATGGGATTGTTTTTCATATCCTTGTGTATTATAACTTTGGCCTATGCATTCCTTTCTTCGTAACTGTATAAGGCAAATAGAATAACGGTGACGCATGCCCAAAAGTTGAGTACGGATAATCATACTTAAAGATTCGGTCGATTCTGATGCAGGAAGTTTTTAAAATCGGATAGTTATACACGAGAAAATTATACTACCAGCGAAATAGCACGTAAATTGTAGGTAGGTCGCTGTTGTTAAAAGGATCTCGGAGTAGATAAGGTAATATAAGGGGAAATTTTGTTACCAGTTAAGTGATTGGTTGGAAGACTGTTTTAGCGTAGAAATAATTAGTGATTAGTTGATACTGCTGTTTTAAGATTGCATGGGTAGTTAATGTGATATATACAGTATAAATAGTTGCATTAAGTGATTAGTAGTATATACGTGATTGTTTGACTAATCACAGCTGTTTTAGGTTCTTCTCAGTGAAAATTGTGTTACGTATGATATAAAATGTGGTTGATGGACATGTGGCTACTACTCTGAGTCTCATTATAGCCTTATCCTCTGCTTTCTTCCCAGCACACTTATATGAATTAATGAAACCCAAATATAGCGGAGAATTTTTAACAGGATGGGAAGCCACTCCCACGCTGAAGCCCCCTGAAGACGATGACCTGTTTTCCATTTAGTTCTTGTTTTCTCTACATTATTTTATTTAGCTTGGGAGAGACATGAAGTTTTGAAAGCGTTAATGAAGACCGTATAAGGTCATCACTATACAAGGTCTCTCCTAACTTAAAATCATTTGGAAGTAACAAGAATGAACTAAATCTAATTTCCCAGGATTTAAGAGGTTAAATATTCTGGTGATAGTAAGAACAGAGTACGTAGCATCTCTCACTTCTTGAAAGTGTTAGTCTCTTACATTTATCTGCATCCTCACCAGGGGCCAGTATTAATCAACACTCGTAAGTTTAAGAAGTTTAGAATATTGCTTGGACATAAGTTCGTCTTCACATACACACCTACCAATCACTTCTTGGTTAAATAAGAGTGAATATTAAATGGACAAAATTCGAAAGCTGTGTGATAATGGTTAACTTACAGAGACTTACCTATCTTGTCTGTTGATTAAGATCCTGTCGAAATTCCTCTATAGTTACTTGATTTAATTTGATCCTGTAATGGTTAGGAGACTCTCGAAATTCTTTCGTAAATACTTGTTTTGATATAAATAAATCGATCATGTATATTAGCCTTTTAGACACTGGTAATCTCCTAGACTGCAATCTCAGGAGTGATTGGAGGGAACTGGAGACGATTAGGTTAGGTATGAAGGTAGGGAGGGAAAGGGGGGTAAGAGCTTCTTGCCTAGATAAGGAAACTCGTGAAAGTTGATATATACAGTAGATAGGTAGGTAGGTAAGTAGATAGATAGGTAGGTAGGTAAGTAGATAGATAGGTAGGTAGATGCTGTAAGTAGTGAGATGATGTACGTGTAGCTAGGTAAGACTACCGACTTGGATGAGGTAACACAAGTATATGCTTTACTCACCAGTTTAGATAAGGGAACACGTGAGTTGATGTAAATACAGCTTGAAGTAAGGAAACATGCGAAGGTAGACGATGTAATTACAAACATAGATAAGGGAACACGAGAGTCAGAAGATGTAATGGCAAACTTAGATAAAGGAGCACACGAGATAACTTACATTAGTGACTCCGATAACACAGCTGCACCCATCGCTACGATTTTTCTCTGTTGTGAATAAAATAGTTTGACGTTAGTAAAAGTAATGAAAATGTCATCGTATTGAAGGGGTTAATTGGTTAGTGTTTTTGATCGCATGTAATTACTGCTAAAGATCAACGCTAAGCTGAATAACGTCCTCTCTCTCTCTCTCTCTCTCATTGTGTGTGTGTCCTGTTTCCCTCCAGCTCTTTGTTTTTTTATCTTATTTTCTCGTGTTCTTGTGCTGACTCACTAATTTCTCTTTTCCCCTCTTCCCCCCCCCCCCTCCGTGCTTCTCAAATTGGCGATCGTTACTTTCTCATTACGGCGTAGTCTTTGTGGTCTTGGTAGCCTCCTTGACGCCTCATTCTTTACTGATTTACTTTTGACCATTTATACCTCGTGTTATTTTGCCTGCCCTTGTGGTCTTAGGAGCCCCCGTGACACCTTTGCCTGTAGAATTATTTTTACCATTTACAGCTCAGGTTTTAGTTTGCATTACTTATTACTCTTGTTACACTTCAGTACACCTTATAATAACAGTTAAGCACATCTTATTTTTTTATTCGCCTTATTTAACTCTTGATTACTAAGTCGTTATTGCTAGTTCACACCTTTATTGTTACCTTGTTATTGGATATCTACACCTTACATTTTATCACCTTTTAATGTCTACAACTTATTTATTCTTGCACCGTTACTTTCCGTTTTTTCCCTAACTGTGCCAGGGTTTACTGAGCTTAAGGAAATAATCTTGTGGTAGCCTAATAAAAGTACCTTCATGTGATCAACGTAGAGAAAGGCTTTATACCTCCACCAGCGGAAGTTGGAGGAGATGATTTATTTCCCCTTTTTGTTTGACTATAAAATGTCTGAAAAAGTTACTGATGGATATTAATGAATTTTTTTTTATTTGTCGGTCATGGGCCAAGGAAGATTTGATATAATTTTGATGATGATCCGAGTTATCTGGTATAGGGTTGGCGGGAGTATGTGCTTCTAGTGCTGTCTTTCCAGCATTTCCTCTGTTATTGATATATTATTTCTTGTATATCATCTTTTTTTAATGGCCACACCTGACATCTATTAATTTGCCATAATCAGTGGTATACTTAATATGATAGCAGTGCATGGGAGTCTACTATGCCCAAAAGAATGGATTAGCCCTGTTTTCCCTTAGGATTTTGATATTCGTCTTTGCTTCAGTAATCTTGTATTGTTCGTCTCTGTCGTATTATTATTATTATTATTACAGTATTATTATTATTATTACTGTTATTATTATTAGTTATTATTGTACCTACAGGTGACTTGACGTTGAGTGACAAGTCAAATAGTTTCTTGTACCCCAGCAAACCATTTACTATGTTGGGTATTAACAGTAATCATGACCAGATGGACGCCTGGTGGTCTAGTGGGTTAAGGCACTCCAACCGGTGGCCCAGAAAGGTGTATAGAGAGAGAGTTGGGACAAGGGATGGGTCATGGGCCGTAAATCCTGAACCCTTACGCTTCTGGTGAGACGATGGATGGTTTTTCATTATTATAATTTAGTATTATAATTTTATTGTTATTATTACTATTATTATTATTATTATAGTAGCAGTAGTAGTGTTCATATTTTATTATTATTATTATTATCGTCATTGATATTTTTTTGTATTGTACTCACTTCATAATTTTACTCTATGTATATCATTATTATTTTTTTTTATCACGCTGCCTTTAAACCCTCGTGAAATTAGAAAAATAATTATTTCTGGTCAGTTCTTTTATTTCCTTTATTAATTTTTTTCCGCTTTTCTTGTAGTTACTTGACCTTTTTCACTTCGGTACATTTCGATATTTTTACTTTTCACAATTCACATTTCGAGTTTCCTATTTCTCTGTTGTTTTAATTCTTTATTCTTTTTTGCTGTTGTTATTATTATTATTACCGTTTTATTACTGCTGCTGCTGCTATCTATCATCAGTGCAGTGTAATACTGTAGTTCGTACTTTTCGTGTCACATCTAATTTCCAGATGACAGAGTTCGTTATATTTCAAAATTTTTCTTCCGTTTAAGCCCTAAGTATTTCTGTATCCACTTTTCTTTTTCCTTCAGTAATTTTCCTTTGTCTCCCTGTTTCATTATTTTCGTCCTGTCGGTCCCGCCATTTTTATTTGATTTTCTCGTTTTTGGTATTTTTTCTTTTATATTCATTTTCCGTTTTACGTGTTCCTCCGTCACTTCGTTATTTGGTGTCCTTTGTGGTGGTCCGGTTCGCAATTATATTTTTTATCTTGGTCTCTGTGTGTTTGTGTGTGTATGTGCGAGTCCGTGTGTGTGTGTGTGTGTGTGTGTGTGTGTGTGTGTGTGTGTGTGTGTGTGTGCTTTTCGGCTATAGTGAGAGTACAGTGTTGCGGTGATTGAATGTGAGGCTGTGCGAATGAGAGGCCTTGAGTGCGCATGTGATACTTCTTTTGTTGCCACCAAGGCCTTCAGAGTAGAGTGGCACCTGCACTGTGTTGGATTATTTACGTACGGCGTGTGAGCACAAGCCACTGCACGAAGGGGGACTGCTTTTATCTTTTCTTTCTTAGTCTCTCTCTCTCTCTCTCTCTCGTTTTTGGTCTCCCTTTCGTTCGCCCAGACGCCACACCCTCGTACATTCCCATAGTCCGTTTGTTATTATGTGACATAACTGGGCCACTTCCACACCTTGAATACTTAGTCGTGGTTGCATAACACCTTGATGTGGCAGAAATGACTCAGGTGATTATTAGCAGCATCGACCCTCCAGTCTGAGTACACCTGACCATCACCTGAGCTATAATTGGTTGGGGGTATTCGTCAGGTTAAAACAGACGTGGAGTAATGAATCCCTCACTGTTCATTATCAGTTTATTAGTCCCCTACCGGTGAAACTGGGGGGACTAAAGGTCTGCGCGGTTACGGCAGTACATTAGTCTGTCTGCAATTTCGTGTCCGCTCTGTAACTTCCACATGCATGGACAGATTTTGATATAACATCACGTGGTTGTTCCCCATACCATGACGGTGCGTTGTGCGCAATAACCAGCCATCTGCTCCTAGGGTCAAGTACATATGTATGGTTAGCATCCGATAGGGGACTTTGTATTGCATGGAAATACAGAATGCACTTGTTTTTATGTATTTATTTTTTTTACGGAGAATGTGAAGAATTTTGAGTAGAAACTTTTTTTAAGTTTGACTGGATAATTCAACTGGACCTATTACTGAGGTGACTGAATGACTTAACTAAACTACTTTCCATTTTTTCCTTTTCAGGTGTGATGTGCAGCCAGACCTGAGAGTAGAGGTACAGTAGGATGCAAAATATTGATATCTGTTGTGATTAGTGTCATGTGATTGTAAGTCTTTTAGCCCAATGATGTGTCTGAAAGCCGAATTAAATCATTTAGGGTTTGCGAGAATAAATATGAAAAGGCATAGGTGGATGAAGCTATTTAAACATCTTAACTTGTTTTCATTGTATCAAAAATTTCCACGGAAAGACAGGAGATGGTAGGCTAGGGCAATGCAGAGAAAGGCAGGGCAAGGAGAAACAAGATGTGATGGAAGCGGCAGGAGCAAGATAAGGCAGGATAGGGTATAGGTGTCAGGGGCAAGGCAAGGGTGAAGGGCTAGGAGAGGAGAGAATAGGGGAGGGGGAAGAGAAGGGCAGGGAAGGGTATGGGTGATGTGCCAGGAGAGGGCAGGGCAGGGCAGGACTCGTTGGCAACCAGGTGGCACTCGCAGCTCATGGCAAGGTCGCGGATGCCATACCCTACCCCGTGCCACACCAAACTTCTCACCCCACGGCTCTCCTCCTCTCACCGTCTTTTTTTTTTTTTTTTTCGTCCCCTCTTCCCTCTCTTTCCCATCGCCGTTTTTCTTCTTTGTCGCCTTTCCTTTCCCGTCATTCCCTTTACTCTCTTTCTTCCCCCTCACCCCACTGTCTCCCTTCTCCACTCTTTCTTCCATTCTCTCCTTTTCCTTTCCTCCGCCACCCTTTCTTCAATTCTCCCCCTTTCTTCTCACCTCCGCTTTCTTTCCCGTCTTCCCTCTTTCTTTTCCCCGTCCCTCTTTTTTCCCACTCCCTCCTGATTAGTCTTCCTCTATCCCTCCTTCCCTCATTCTTCCCCTTTTCCTTCGTTCCGCCTTTCCCTTTCCCTTCTTTCCGCATTTCTTCCGTCTTCCACTCCCCTTTCTTCTTCCTCCTCTCTCACCTTCCTTCTCTCTCACACTCCTTTCTATCCATCTCCTTCCATTCTTCCTTTCTTTACGTCCCTCCTGCCCGCATTCTTCCTTGCTTTCCATTCCCCCCCTTTCTTCCTCATTCCATGCATTCTTCCCCCTTTCAGTCCTTCCTTATTATCATCCCGTTCGCAGCTTGCTTCCTTCTCCTGTCTCACCCCTCATTCCTGCCCTTCCTATCCATCCTTTCCTCATCTCCTTTCCTTCCTCTCCTCACCTCTACCGTACACTTTCTCTTCATTTCGTTTCCTCTGCTTTCGCCGCCTTTCGGCTCTCCTCTCCTCTCCACCCTTCATATATTCTTTTCTTTCTCCGTCTTCTTCTTAACTCTTCTCACGCCCATCTTCTCGTCTCTTCTTCATTTCTCTTCTTTCTTCCACTTCCTTCCTCCTCTGTCCTCATCGCCTCCTCTTCTTGCTCGTTTCATCTCCCCTTACACCTTCTTACACATGACCTTTTTTCTTCCTCCCTCACCTTTCCGAGAGAGAGGGAGGGAGCGCACACCCCGTGCATACCTCACGAACGTTATTAGATGGTCTGACTTTAATATAAACAGAAAGTCTCTCTCTAATTATGAAAGTTCAATAAGGTAACAGAGAGAGAGAGAGAGAGAGAGAACAGGTGAAAGGAAAACAAATTTGACGTTAAGAGCACATAGACTATACTTTTTTGAGGCGAATATGCCTCAAGTAGGTGAGCCAAGAGTAGGAGATAGTGGGGTGGGGGCGGGGGAGGGAAGAGGCAGAGAAGGAGAGTTGGTGGTGGGGATAGGTAGAGAGTTGGAAGAACGGGTAGCCTGTGTGAGGGAAAGGAGGATGGGGAAGGGAAGGAATGTGAAATAGGTAGATGTGGATGGTATAGAGAGGGGAGTATGTGTAGGAGAAGGGCGTGAGGGACTGGGATGAGAGAAGGTAGATTCGGGAAGTAAGGAGAGAGAGAGAGGAATGTTCTTTGTGTAGGTAGTTTTATTTCCTTGTCGAGTTCAGTTCATTCTGCGCACCTCAGTTTCCGGAACTCAGGAAAGTCTGTGGAAACTCTCAGTGGGCAGTGAATAAAGTCTGATTTTATACAGTAGCTACCTTAAGCTCTGCTCACATTTTTTAAGTGATAGGATAATTTGATTATTCAGCTGCTCACAGTTATATCAGTTAGTGTTAAATTATTATGGTTGATTTATAGTTGATGGAATTATGTGATTAATGTTCATAAACTAAGGTTAACCTACCGGCTTTGCTTGGTATACTTAAAAGTTGCCCCATGCCAGGTTAAAGCATAGTTGGATTATGCAAGTGGAACTTCTGTCAGAAGGTACAAAAACCCATACGTGCCAATAGTTACAATCCACATACAGTTACATAGCACATGAAAAGAAAGTCCTACAGTTCGCTTGCTTCTTAGGCCAAATGTGAGAGAAGATGGTACCGGCGTGGTTAAAGCAGAGAGGGAGGGAGGGAAGGAGGAGTTTATATAGGGAGTAGGAACAGTGAATTAGGGGTAGGAACCGGGGAGGAGGAGAGGGAGTTTGGTGGTAGAGAAAGGTGGAGGGGATGTGAGGGGGGAGGAAGAAGAAAAATAGTGGAGGGTAAGTAGAGAGCTAGAAGGAGGGGGTGGACTTGAGGAGAAGGAGTATTTGTGGGGAGAGAGGAGGGGAAGGAGGGGTATACAGTATATTGGATGGAGGGAAGGGGAAGGGGAGAGGAGGAGAGGGCAGTCTTGGGGTGAGGTAGTCGCCTAGCTGGCTGGTGAGTTCGGCCCCTGGTATGAGAGGGGATGGGGACTAGAGGGAGGAGGAGGAGGAGACAGGAAGGGGAGGGGGAAGAGGGATGAGGACAGGAAGAGGAGGTGTGGAGGAGAGAGAATTTTGGTGTGTTCCCCGAATAATGGAGAAGCTGCCAAGAGTGTTAGTTTGCTTGTTGAGTTCGTGCAGTGCGTTGGGACTGAGTTAAGTTGCACCGTTTTAGCACTTCAGTTTGGGGTGAAGTTTCCTTTTTCCCCCCATGAATTGAAATTGTTATCTTGGTTATCATCTGCTTTGTAATGACCACTGGATTTCAGAGGATTAATTAGGCTACAGAATGACCTAAGCAATATGAAAATTATTTAACCGACATGGAACCAGTGAAATATCCATGTTTAATTTGGCGACTCACATATTTGTTAATTAACTGTGTGGTTCTCTGATGACAAGTAGTGTGATGAGTTGATGGTGTTGACAAGGGCACCAGAGACCCAGTGGCTGTCTTTGTTCAGTACCAGCCCAGCCTTCGACCGCCACTGAGTAAGCCACAAGAACCTACCGACCAACCCCTTACAAAAACCTACCAGTTTCTTATAAACCTTACCAGTCCCTTATAAACCTTACCAGTCCCTTATAAACCTTACCAGTCCCCTACAAACCTTACCAGTCCCCTACAAACCTTACCAGTCCCTTACAAATCTTACCAGTCCCTTACAAACCTTACCAGTCCCCTACAAACCTTACCAGTCCCCTACAAACCTTACCAGTCCCTTACAAAAACCTTACCAGTCCCTTACAAAAACCTACCAGTCCCCTACAAACCCTACCAGTCCCCCACAAACCCTACCAGTCCCCCACAAACCTTACCAGTACCATACAAACCTTACCAGTCCCTTATAAACCTTACCAGTCCCCTACAAACCTTACCAGTACCATACAAACCTTACCAGTCCCTTATAAACCTTACCAGTCCCCTACAAACCTTACCAGTCCCCTACAAACCTTACCAGTCCCCTACAAACCTTACCAGTCCCTTACAAACCTTACCAGTCCCCTACAAACCTTACCAGTCCCCTACAAACCTTTCCAGTCCCTTACAAACCTTACCAGTCCCTTACAAACCTTACCAGTCCCCTACAAACCCTACCAGTCCCCCACAAACCTTACCAGTCCCATACAAACCTTACCAGTCCCATACAGACCATACCAGTCCCTGACAAACCCTACCAGTCCCATACAAACCTTAACAGTCCCATACAAATCTTACCACTCCCTTACAAAAACCTACCAGTCCCTTACAAACCGTACCAGTCCGTAAAGAACCAATCACTCGTGCATGAAACCGATCAGTCCCAAATGAGTCTGTCAGTCACTAAACCTTAGATCATTTTACGTTTAACCCTGCTCTCCCTCTTCTCTATCCCCATCCCTCATACCTGCTCCTCCTTCCCCCATACCTCCTCCCCCTTCCGTCATCCCTTTTACCCTCTCTTCCTTCCCGATCATTCTGATCACCTCCCCTTTTCCCCCATCCCTCTCCCCTCTTCCTTTTCCCCCTCCCGCTTCCCCCATCCTTCCTACCCCCTTCCCCTTTCCCCAGCAAGCACTGACGTCACAGGTTGTTTACTCTGGCTTGATATGTGGTTAGAGACGAGGGAGGGGGGAAGAGGGGCTCATTAAAGAGGTGACACTTACAGCCTTAATCGCGTGGGCTGTAGACTCTCCCTGGCACCTATTTCTTGACAGCTTATATATACATCACCCTCAGTATTATCCTGCATGTTATTTATACCGTATCTCCGTAATATCAGCATAGCGTTCCCAGGCTAAATAAACCGGTCTGTATTAACCAGGTGGAAGTGGTAGTGGCGTCATTGTGGTGTAGGGGTTAACGTGCACCATAATACAGCACCATATTAATGTCTTAAGTTATTTATTATCTACACAGCTTTTAAAAGTAACATAGCTAAGTAAGACATAATAACCCTTTAACCCCGAGGACGTATATCTTGTACAGTGAAATTCTTGCTACCACTAAGACGATTTTGTGCAGTTTAAGAGAAGTTTTAATCTGAGTAACCCTTCCTGTTTGAGAAGTTTATTTTACGAGTGTCTGGAGATAGCAAGGGAAAAAAGGGGGACATAAGACTGAATGGGTTAGCATAGCGTGAAGGAAAATAAACAGGCCTAGAGTGTGTTGGCAGTGAGTCTCCTAAGGCCAAGGGTATATGGCTATAGGAGACCCAAGGACACTCACTGGTGCCAACTTGACTCCTCTGATGGCAGTACTTTATGAGAGAGTGGGGTGAGAGAGAGAAAGAGAGAGGGGGGAGGAGAGAGAGGGGGGGGGAAGTTGATGCCAGTAGGAAAGCCAAGGACGGTTACCCTCGCCAACACCTTCCATGGGACAAAGAGAGAGAGAGAGAGAAACAAATATACCAAGTTCTTTCTTACACACACACACACACACACACACACACACACACACACACACACACACACACACACACACACACACACACACACACACACACACACACACACACACACACACACACACACACACACACACACACACACACACACACACACACAGGTATTTATTGATACTATGCACCTGAATGTTACCAAGGCTGTTGACAACGTATGTTTTTTTTTTTTTCATACGTAACATTTCAAGACCATTTAGAATTTTTGTCACATCGGTGTACTGTGACTATTGTTATTATTATTATTATTATTATTATTATTATTATTCACATAGTACCTCTTTACATTTATTTGCTTATTTTGTATTTATTTCTTTATATTTATTTGCTTATATGCTTATTACATAGCTGGTTCGTAGGCAGTTTAAGTATTATTCTTGGTTAACTACTTGAAAATGTTTTATCTTTTACATTCTTACATGACCTTTCCACACAGCAGAATTTCTCTCTCTCTCTCTCTCTCTCTCTCTCTTCCCTCATGACATACATTTTGTTTTATCATAGTTGACCTCATGACCCCCTGACTTGCCTCTTGTACTAAACTCGGCTTCTGCAGGTCAGCGTGGTCACTTACCTTGACCCTTGACCCTCACTCCTTCTCCTGGACAGGTGTACAGTACAGTAGAAAGGTAGAGAAGCCAAGGTTGAATTTGTTTTGCGCTCTCTCTCTCTCTCTCTCTCTCTCTCTCTCTCTCTCTCTCTCTCTCTCTCTCTCTCTCTCTCTCTCACACTCTCACACACACACACACACACACACACACACACACACACACACACACACACACACCTGTTTATTTGCATATCTATCTATCTATATTTCATTTAGACTTCCTGGGATTTTATTCAGCTTATGAGAGACTTCACAGTGAAGGTTGAAAAAAAGGCAGTGAAAATGAGAACATGAAAAAATGGAGGTGTGGATAAATTATGAAAATTAAGAATAGTAAAAGAAAAAAAAAAAAAAAAAACTGAAAACAGACAAAAATGTGGTTAAATTGAACAAAAACATTAAATTGAATTTGAGGAAATGATATGGTTAAACAGAAAAATAAAGAAAAAAATTAAATAGAAAATAAAGATTGTGATTAAACAGAAAGTAAAGAAAAATATGGTTAAATAGAAAATAAAGAAAACATATGGTTAAATAGAAAATAAAGAAAGAATATGATTAAACAGAAAATAAAGAAAAAAGTATGGTTAAACAGAAAGTAAAGAGAAGCTATGGTTAAATTTTGTCGGTTGTGAATGGGCCAAAATTTTGCCTACGTGGCCGAGCGGGTTATCTATATATTCTACGTGCCTGGCGTAACTTTATGCAAACGAGCGAAGGAAATTGGAACAGAAGCTCTTTGACCGTTCTGGGTAATGCAGGTGCTGGAAAGAGAGAGAGAGAGAGAGAGAGTGGTATTTGGTGTGTGTGTGTGTGTGAGAGAGAGAGAGAGAGAGAGAGGTATTTGGAGTGTGTGTGTGAGAGAGAGAGAGGGGGGGGTATTTAGAGTGTGTGTGTGAGAGAGAGAGAGAGAGAGAGAGAGAGAGAGAGAGAGAGAGGGTTGTTAGGAAAGCGTGGGAAGTGAAGAGGAAGGAGAAGGAAAAGTTGTGAGAGCATATCAGAGAGGAAATAGAATGAAATGAGAAACGGGAAGTAAGAGGAGAGTTTAGTAATGGAAGTTAATGGAGGAAAGAAGTATGAAAGGAGGGAATGAAGGAGAGAAGAATGAAAAAGGGGAATGAAGGAGAGAAGAATGAAAAAGGGGAATCAAGGAAAGAAGAATGAATGGGAATAAGAAGAATGAAAGGAGGGAGTAAAGGCGAGAAGAGTTAATGTAGGTGATAAGATGAATGGAGGAAGGGAGAGTGGGTGGAAAGAGGAATGAATTGAGGAAAGAAGAATGAATGGAGGAGAGAAAAGTAGGCGGAGGAGAGAAGCAGAATGAATGGATGTGAGAAAATTAATGGAAGAGAAGCTAGGACGGAAGGAAGGAGAGAGAGAGAGAGAGAGAAGGAGAGTGATCTGGAGGTTAAGGAGAGAAAACGATACAAAGTAAGATAATTGAAAGAAATGTTAATGAAGAAAGGAAGAGGCAAGAAAGTGAAGAGAAGGTGGGAAGGAGAAGGAAGGGAGAAGCTGGATGGGAGGGGAAGTGAAGTGAAAGTTAAGCGGTGAGTAAGAACGAGGCGTATGGAAAGTGAAGGAAGTGAAAGAAGCAGGGAGAAGAAGTGAAATGAATGGGAGAGAGGAAGGGGAGAGGAGACTGGAAGGAATTGGCAAAGGAAGTGAAGTGAAGGGAAGATGAAAGTAGGAAGGGTAAAGGAAATGAGCAAGAGGGAGAAAAAAGTGGAGAGGAGAGGCATAGGAGAAAAGGGAAAGGAAATATAAGGGTGATGGAGGATGAGAGACGGAAGGTAAGGGAAGAGTGAGAGAGAGGGAAGGGAAGTGAAGGGTAGGGAGGAAAGGGAAGTGTGTCATAGGTAGGCCACAGCTTGTATCTCAGGTGTTGGGGGTCAGGCAGGTGTGTGTGTGTGTGTAAATATGTGAGTGAGTTTACGCTTGTGTTGCCTTAAAAGTGTTTTGTCAATGGAAGAGCGAGTTTATATATTACTTGATGTGTATATGTATGTACTATTGTGTGTGTGTGTATTTCTGTGTGCGTTCATATAACTGTATGTATTTTGTGTGTATCATAGGGAACGACTATTTACAATTGTCCAACTCATCATTGCTTAGTAAAATACCTGAAATATTCTCACAGACATCGGGAGTGAAAGTAAGCATTTAAGTGGCTCTTTATTAATAGGTAAACAAGTGAGCAAAGAGGTAAGCTTGTAAGTAGTAAAGTGACCCAGATAAGTAGTTGGAGTGATATTGGGAAAGGGAGCAGGAGTAGGTAAGTAGGTAGGAGGGTGGGGTGAGTTGGGAGGTTGACATTAAGTTGTTGAGTGGTGAGATTTGTTAGTAGAAAAGTGACTTGGTAGGTAGGTAGGTAGGTAAGTAAGGAGAGAGACAGCAGAATGCTTAGATTGTCAGCGAGATAGAGTAGTTTGGTTGGTTGGTGGGTAAATAGGGAGAAGGTATATGGGTAGGTAGGCAGGTATGGAGTTAATAGATAGGGTGTTTGATAGGTAGGTAAAGCTTGGGTATAGTGACAGAAGATAGGTTGTTAGGTGGGTAGATATGGAGGTAGAAGAGAGCTTATGTGGGTAGGTAGTTAAGGAGCTAGGTGTGTAGGTGAGTGGGGAGAGGGAAGTGTGCTAAGTGAAAGTATGAAGGTTATGTAGGTGAGGGTGAGTGCTCACGTGTGGGGTTGTGCTGGTGTGGGGGCAGTCAGGTGTGTAGTGCAGGTGCGTGTAGTTGTGTAGGTGTGAAGCTCTGCAGGTGTGTATGGAGTCGTGAAGGTGTGTGTATGTGGGGTGAGGGTGTAGAGTTGGTGTGTAGTGCTGTTGGTGTATAATGGTGTAGGTGTGGAGTGCAGATGTGGGTGTAGACCGTAGGTGTTCTTGTAGTTGTGAGTATTAATAGTAATTTAATTAAGAACGAAATCGAAGTTGAAGTACTTTAAAGTTAGTGCATTTGGCATTTGGCTATAGTTGTTGAAGGAAAGGGGTGAAAGTGTGGAACAGGTGTAGGTGTGTAAGTATGGGACACGTGTAAGTACTGTGTAGGTGCATATAGGTATGTAGGTATGGGGCCGTGTAAGTATGGAACATGTGTAAGGACTGTACAGGTGTGTAAGTGTTCAGGTGTTCCAGGTGTTGTTCATTTATGCAAGTACAGGTGTAGGTAAAATATGTGTGAGAGAGAGAGAGAGAGAGAGACTTTTTTTTTTTTCTTTTTTTTTTTTTGTTTTTTTTTTTTTAATAGCAAATGACAGGAGATGGTGTGTGGTGCCAAGTGTTTGCCTCAGCTGCAGTGCTTACGTCACATACGTAAATAAAATCATATGTACACACCCTTGACGTGCACACAGGTTCACAAGTAAACCAACAAACACACTCATAAAAGCAGGATACAAACATCTTGCATTGCCCTCCCACGGTATATGACACTTACATACATGCCTACATACATACATCATGCATACACGTACATAACTTCATTCATACACATACATAAATTCATACATACATTCACAACAGTACATTCCTGCATTGTCTTTATATACACTTACATACCGGTAGGCTTCCAGTACATACTTGTGTGCTTATGTATATACGTGTGCATACTCTCATCTTAACGTAGCCATAACTCTCTCTCTCTCTCTCTCTCTCTCTCTCTCTCTCTCTCACACACACACACACACACACACACACACACACACACACACACACACACCGTACCCTGGTGTAATGCACCTGTACATACCTAAACCCGCGTTGCACATGTACACTGTTGGCCTGCAAATGCGAAGTGTACAGTTAGTCACTAGGCTCTTTTCACTTGGCCTAAAACTTCCACATCTCCATCTTGAACGCTCAGTTATAGAAATTCATTAACACTAGAATATGATGCTAGTCACGAAGGAGTGCCGTGGAAAGCACTGTCTTTTTCTGCCCCTGAACTACGTGACATATGCCGTACAAGGACGAAAATCTGGTCCAAGTTGAAGTGAAGAGGGTATATTTCTTGTCCACTGCCATGAGGTGGTTGGTGGAGGCGACCATCATCCACTCACTTGATGCGTTGCTGCCTACTTCGTCCTTCACATTTATCATTCTTTTTATGTGTCTGCCTTCCACTCTTCCTGTTTATCTCATCCTTCCTGCCACTTTTTATTAATCTTCTTTCTACTTCAAGTGGCTCTACACTGAGTAACAAAGATAATAGTTTCCTGCAGCCCAGGAAACAATTTATAATGCTGGGTGGTAACCGTATAACTAAGTAATGGGGTTACGTGGTACCTGCTTTGATGCCCTCGTTAACTTAGTGGAGACGCAGTTGCGGTGTCCATCCAGGAACCAAACCTGCACACCCTTCTCCGCGCTTCGCCGTGATGAGGCGTTCTCCACCGCAAGGAACATCGGTTCACTGATCGGGACGGCCCTGCTGGGTAGTTACTTCCTTATGATTGATGGAGCAAAATATGATTGATGGATTTGCTCGGCGAGACAGACCGGGGTTACTCAAGAAGAAGAACAACAACAAAGCCTTGAAAGCATGTCAGAACTACTGATAACCTTGCTAATCAAACCTGTAATATCCAGGCTGGTTAGAAAGGTTGTAATCTCGTCATTAGTTCCGCCATCCTTATTTGCGAAGGGATTATCAACGCTTTCAGTCTGATGACGTATTTTATTTTAGTCTTGTTACCTCCTGAATGTTTTCTTAAGCTCTTGGGGGACCACGTCGACTGAATGGGTGAATGAAGGCTTTATTTAACCTACCTCGAGTTCGAAAAGTTTCTCTTGCTAAATTAAATGGTCTTGAAGTGTCATACAATAAAATTAAAAACGCTTCATCAGTTTGAAGGGATTAACTGCAACTGTACGCACTGTCGCACTTGTACAGATTTTTTTTTTTTTTTTTTTTTTTTTTTTAAGTGATGAAGAAAACATATAGTCGACATAACAAAATATCGTTATCCCAGCTGTACGTCCCTGTGTGTGTGTGTGTGTCTGTGTGTGTGTATTCTGTTGCTGGCAGCTTATCTTATTCCAATTAAAGAGAATAAGATAGTAATGAAGGGGTTAATGAGGTCATATGTAACTCCATCAGTTCGAAAAGGAAGGTTGGTTATTTAATGTGTGAAGTGGTAGGTGGGGGCGCTCACCATCCACTTACTCGATGTAGTGCTGCACTCGGGTGACTGCCCATTCCTCTCTTCCTTCAGTCTTTCCTTCCTTCCTCTTCTGTCTTTCATTCCTTCATTCATTCTTCTACCTTCTGTCTGCGGGTGACTCGACACTGAGTGACAAGTTAAATGGTTTCCTGTACACCAAGAAACCATTTATTACGCTGGGTGGTAACCATATAACAGGCTTATATCCATGGGGTGGTTGGGGTTATTGCCCATGTATTGCCATTCAGGGATGAGTGAGGCTGCACACTCTCATCTTAAATGTCAGGACCAACTTGCCAGCCCGCGGGCTCCAATGTTCCTCATTGGGCAGCACTGGGTTAGTAGATAATGATGATGAAGATATTTACATGTATTAAGCACTAGAGTACATGATTCCTTTCCTCTCCGCTCCTCTTCTCTCTTTTCTTCTCTTTTCTCCCCTCTCCTCTTCTCTCTTCTCTCTTCTCTTTTCTCTCCTCTCCTCTTCTCTCTTTTCTCTTCTCTTCTCTTCTCTTCTCTCTCTCTCTCTCTCTCTCTCTCTCTCTCTCTCTCTCTCTCTCTCTCTCTCTCTCTCTCTCTCTACGCAGTTTGTATAAAGCAGCTGGCAGATAAGGAGTATTACTTCTATTTTAGTCATTGTGGATCATGTTGCTGTGTGTGTGTGTGTGAGAGAGAGAGGAAGAGAGAGTTATATATAGTACCACATTGTCTAGCACAGAAAGCAAGCTAGCATAGTAACGGGTAAGGAATATAACTAGCCTATCTCTTTCACTACAATAGCACTATTAATACTGCCTGCATTGTGAGGAGGTAAAGTTTATTGGTTAAATGTTCGTTTTTTATCTGTCCGTCTGTCTGGCTTTAGTAGATAAGTAGATAGATAGACAGATAGATATAGATAGATGGATGAATGGATTTACGGCTGGCTGGCTGGATGAATAAATTTAACCTTGGAAGCCTTGACTTGCATTTATTATTGTAGTTTGGTAGATATTGGTTATTTTTAGGTCATTTTCTCATATTGAAGGTTGTGGGTCAGTAGTCATTCACACTCACTAGAGCTTAACGAAATCACCCTTAATTGTATGGTTGGTGTCCTTCTCGTGGCTCTCTGGTTTTATCCTTGTTATCTGGTGGCGAATTATTCAACGTATGCGACACCTCTTGATGCAGGGGTTAGTGTCTCTGTTAACTAACCCCTTTCAGTTGATATGTGGCCCTTTTATGTTTTATTCGTGCTGCTGCTGGACTGTTCAATTACGCTTAAGAGATAATTGTAGGACTGGTTGGAAAGTCAGTTATACCCTACGGGACAGTGACGCTCCTGTTTGTTTATTCTTGCTGTCGTTAGATTGTTTTACTCGGATAGACGGGTTTAGGTGCTAGAGTGGGGGGTGTGCAGGACTGTTGGACTGAATATGGTTGAGTAAAATCCATCGTTGAGACTTGAATAATTGGCCCCTCCATCGTATTAGTAGAAAAAGTAATATTTAGAAGATGTCAGGTTAGTGTAAGTGTAGGGAAGTCAGTCCGTAATGGTCCACTGCAGGATGGGACATTACTCTCGGAGACAGAGTGATGGCCAGAATTCACACTTCCTCACGCTGACCAAGGACGAATAGGGTAACCGTGTCTGTAGTGAGAAAATTGCATGAAAAAATAAAACTGAGTGAGGCCAACTTAATTTCCTTGTTTTCGTATTTTACTTATGTTTTTGTATACAAGTACCTAGTGGGTGCGAATATATACGAACTTGTGAAAAGAATTAAGATACTCGTCACGACTTTGATTTGAGGAGTATCCAATCTATAAGGTTTGTGTGAGTGCAGAAGTTGGAGAGTGTATTGATGATGAGGCATAATGGCGTGCATTGTACCGCGACAAGAGCTGTCCGTGTGGACGTGAACCGGTCTGTGTGGTGGCACAGAACCGCTTTGTCTCGTATAGACGAAGGGGTGAGGGATGGGGGACTTCGAGAGAGAGAAAAAAAAACTGTGCATAAAAGGAGAATGGGTTTGGTAGAATCCAAAAACAAGAAAGAGAAAGGACAAAATTAGTTGAACTGTCAAGCAGCAGGCTTCAGGTCGCATAATAATAATAATAATGATAATAATAATAATAATAATAATAATAATAATAATTAATGATGATGATAATAATAGTAGTGATGAACCCGCATTCTCAAGATTCAGTGCACAAAGTTAAGACTGTCTAGGCTACATGTGAAGTGGTAGGAAATGTATAATGAGACAAAGAAAACAGAAAAAAAAAAAAAAAGAGCTTGAAGAAGAAAGAGGAGGAAGGAGGAACACAACAGGGGGAAGGCAGCGGAGGGGAGGGAGTGAACAGAGCTGGGAAAAGAATGATAATGTAGGGCTGGGGGGGAGGGGAAGCAGAACAGGGTAAGGTAAGGTAACAGGGAAGGGTTGGGCAGTGCATGTGAGGATGGTCTTTGTATTTTTGAGGGCTGAGGAAGATCACTAGCATGTTTCTTACCTGTTTATTTTTTACGTAACGTACAGGAGAATGATAATGACGAATAACGTACAAGGGAGTGATATGGTGTGACAGGTAAAATAAGTCGCAAAGGAAGAAATACCAGACAAGCTCCTAAGGCAACGAGAATACGGTTCTTTGTCTAATAGAGAGGTTAATGTGCTGCCAGAGGGTAACGTACAGCAGGGATGGCCAGGGAATGACAGAACAAAACAAGATAGGGATGTGTAAGGTAGGGAAGGGGAGAGGGAGGAAAAAGACAGCAGAGAAGGATAGGGGAGGGAAGGAGGAGGAAAAGGGCAGAGCAGAGAAGGATAGGTGGGAGCAGGGGAGAGGGAGGAGCAGGGCAGAACTGGAGAGAAAACTATAACACAAGAGTAGGGTAGAGTATAATGCAAGAGGGTAGATTAAGGTAGAAAAAGGTAGGGTAGGGTAGCAGAGGGTAGGGATACGGAGAATGCGGGTGATGAATTAGAGCCTTGTGAGTAAGAGCATTCTGCTGCCAGAGATAAGGGCAGAGCAAAACAGAGCAGAGCGGGGAAGAATGGAGTTGGATAGGGTAGGGTGAAGCAGGGTAACACGAAGGACACGTGGGCAGTGTATATGATGTGTTAGTCTTTGTACATGACAGGATAGGTTAGGGATGGGTAAGGCAGAATAACATGTGATCAGTATGACGGTCTTTGTTGTAGGGCAGGCTAAGGTAAAGCTAGAAGCGTGGGTCTGTGTATGGTAAGAATGTTCTAGTCTGATGCCAGAAGAGTAGGTAGGGTAGGATGAGGGTGAGCAATGCATGTGAGGGGTACAAGAGTCTTTGTGTGGTAGAGTGTAATTTGGTACCACAGGGGTAAGGCGGGCAAAAAGAATGACGGGAAGAGAAAGGAAGGATAGGATAGGGTTTGGTAGGGTAGGGTAGGGTTGTGAGAGCAGTGCATGTGAGGGGTGGGATGTAAGAGTCTTTGTGTGGTGTCGTGTAATCTGCTGCCAGAGGGTGCCCTGCCAGCTGCTGTGTGCTTGCTTCAGGCACTCATATGACCTCTCTCTCTTTCTCTCTCTCTGCTTCCCTACGTCGCCCCGCTGTCCTCCTCACTTCGCTGCTCCTGCTTTTGCTCTGCTTTTTGCTCATTGCTTCTCCTCTCCTGTGCTCTTCTGCTGTTGCTGTGCTTGTCTGCATATCTGCCTGTCTTACCTCTCTTCTCTTTCTCTTCCTGTCTCTGCTTGCGTGCTCATACGTGCTTCTCAACTCGGCACTTCAGTTGCATTGCTTGTCTGCCCCTCAACCCACCTTACCTCTCCTTTGTTCTTCTGCCTTTCCTCTGTCTGCTTCTCCTTGCCTATTTCTATGCCAGTCATACTTTCCTCTGCCCTTGTTCTGCGTGTGCTTCCCCTCCCAATGTAATTTCTCTCCATCCTCCCCTCCCTTTACATAGTCTACCTCCCGTCCACGTCCCTCCCTCCGTTCTTTAATTGCTCCCTCCCTCCCATCTTTACCCACTTTCATCTCTACCTCCCCTGCTTTCCCTACCTACCACCCTTCTTCCGTCTTTACCTCCCCCCCCCCTCCTCCCTTCCCTGATGCCTTCCTTGTCTCAGGGTTAAGCATCAGGCCTGTTTATGTCCTTGTGTGTGTGTGTGTGTGTGTGTGCCCCAGCCTTTTTAGTCGAGAGATCTTTTAAGCTCAATAAAATCGTCTCTCGGTAGCAAGCGTAAGATATAATAATCAGTGTACAGGAAGGGTTGTCAGTTGTAGGCATGTAATTCTCTCTCTCTCTCTCTCTCTCTCTCTCTCTCTCTCTCTCTCTCTCTCTCTCTCTCTCTCTCTCTCACTAGGACATTATAGTATACGATAATGCTAGAATAGAATCCCGTTATATTGCAGATCACACAGACCTTGCAGTTCATTCACGGTGGCCGCCCTTAATATGAACAGAAGCATTTACTCATTCAATATAAAATTACATAAGAACTAATGGAATTGAATAGCAGAACAGCAGAACAAAAGGACAAATGGTTGATGGCATCGCTGACTTCATTTGGGTAGTACTGCAAAAAAAAAAAGTTGGACAAGGTTAATATAAAAATGTATTAGACAACAAACAGGTATGTTAAGGGTACTGACGGAACGGTGACGGAAAAAAAAAAAAAAAAAAAGAAATAGTGACATATGGCAGCAGGGGTGACGTCATCAAAAAAGACACGAGAGGTATATATATCCCAGGATGGAGTTCGCCGCCTTAACTGTCGTGCTCCACTGTCGAGTATTTTTAACCCAGGACGAAGCACGCAACAGCCTCAAGCGGGTCAACACACTCTTCATTGTTACGAAGAGCCGTGCGCATCTGAGTGTCCGCCGTAGAGAGAATGTTTTTTGGCATGATTTAAGCGGCCATTGGTGTGCGCATTCGAGCTTGAAGTTTTTTTTTTGGGGGGGAGGGGGGGGAGTCTGGTTATTGCTTAGTTTTCTTCCCACTGCGCACCTGGATGGAAAGTCGAATTCTGTTTTAGAATCGTACAGATATTATTTTATTTTGTGGATCTTGTTTACGAGTTTTGAGCGTTCGAGCTTAAGGTAGCTTTTATTAATTAACTTGTCAACATTTTCTTCGTTTTACTGCACAGTCGGATGGAATGTGAAGTTCTGCATGCATTCACGTGTGGCTATATTTCTTAGTATATCCCGGATTTTGTTGAGCATTCGAAGCCGCAATATAATTTAATAACGAATTTTTATGATTAACGAATACTACATGTTTTAACCACTTAAATTTAGGAAATTATCTTGGGAGACCTGCCACGTAGTGAAGAGGTTGTTGACGGTTGTATCTAACTCCTCCAGTTCGAAGTCTCTCAAAAGTCAGCTAAGACAGGATGTTGGTTGCAAGACAAAATGAACTCATGTCCTACAATTGAAGGAGATTAAAAGCAAATTGTATATTGAGCATTCGAATTCGAGGAAAAGTAGATTCACAAGGATCGGGTGTTATTCCTCGAACGAGCAGTACGCACGCGATCGCCCGTGGAAATGTAGCGTTTTGTTTTGAAATGTGTGTGTGTGTGTGTGTACCGCTAGCCTTAAACATAGTACTATGGGTTTTACGCACTCGAATTTTTATAAAACACCAATACTTGGCTCGAAGAGCAGTGTTTTCATATTAATTCAGGTTTCTCTTGGCAGCGCATACCGCCAGCGTTCGCAATAGTGTCGTGTGTTTGGCGTACTCGAATCAGAGAGAAAAGCTTCATCGAGTTTAGTATACTCCTGACAAGATTGTTATGCAATGGGACGAAGAGCAACGTTTTCTTACTTCACGTTTCTCTTGACATTGCGTAGTGTTGCGGTAGTCGTAATTATACCGAAATAGCGCCGTGTTTACGTTCGATTCTGATGGGAGGATATCATGGACGAGTTATCTGCAATTATTGCGTACACAGATGAAGAGTGATGCGTGGATATGAACTGTCCTTTTTTGAGGGGAGGAGGGGTGCAGTTGATACCGTTATGCTTAAAAACGGTGCACGACAAGTGCCAATGTCGCCTGACGCAGTAGTGTCATTTGGGTGGCGTTGACAAAGACGGGGGTTGGGGGGGTGAGAGGGGAGGGAGTGGGTGAGAGAGGGTTGGGGGAGTGAGAATACAGTGGTGGTGATGGTGAGAGGGTTAGTGTGGATGAGAGAATATAGCATTGATGGTGTGATGGTGGGGAGTGGTGATGGAGAGGGATGTAGTTATGCTAATTTAGGGAAGGATTGTCATTTTATAGGATGTGTGAGAGAGAGAGAGAGAGAGAGAGAGAGAGAGGTATTATCCTCACCCTCATCTATCTTGCTACAAAAACCGGGATACCGTTATTAGGGGGAGGGGAGTTACCAGGGGAAGTGTATATTAAAGCTGGCTCATTATCTCTTGGAAGTGACGAAAAAGTATGAAAAGCAACAAATATTGCCTGGGAAAGAGTGAAGAACTAAGAAACGCAGAAGTATGAAAAGCAGCAAATATCAGAGGGATGAAAAAGTGTGAAAAGCAACCAGTATCAACGTAGATTGCAAAATGTGTGAAAAGAGCATGCAAAGCCACGAGTATCTCTGTTAAAAAGTGGAAAAGTATGAGAAGCAGCCATCGTATCATCGCGAGAGTTTGTGTGAAAGTATGAAAAGCACGTAATATCCCTAGAAAATGGTGAAAAAGTATGACACGCATCCGCTATCAACGTAAAATGAGGGTAAAAGTGTGAAAATCCATCAGATATGCGTGAAATCAGGTTTAGAATATGAAAAGCAACCAGTATCTGTATAAAAATAATTTCGGAAGTGTGGAAAGTCACAAATATCCCCGAAGTATTAGCGGAAAACGATGAAAAATTGTGGGAAATTGTGAGGAAATGTGTGAAAAGCCATCAATACCAGCATAGAATCCTTGCCAAGTAGTGAAAAGGTGGAAAATAGTGGGAAAAGTAAGTAAAGGAACGAGTATCGGCGGAAAATATGCAATAAAAATATGAAGTTGCCAGAAAGTCGGGAAAACAGCAAAAAAGGAGGGGAGGGGAGGAAAAGGGGAGGTTATATATGTTTTTTGACGGCGGCTGTAGTGGTGGTGGTGGTGGTGGTGGTTGCAGTTTGCCGGCGGTGATGGTGGTGGTGGTGGAGTTTGGCTGTGATTGTTGTGGTTATTGTTGTTGTGCAGAATAGCGATGGTTGTTCTTGTTGCTGGGCTGTGATTGTTGTGATGATGACAGTGGTAATTTTACATCTGTTTATCTGTCAGTCTATCTGTCTATCTATTTATCTACCTGTCTGTCTATCTATCTATTTTTCAGTACATGTCCCTTAGAAAAAGTGGTATTGGGAGCTGGTACACACATGCAACCCTCACCCCCAAACCTCCCGTGTCCCCCCAACCTCCCCCTCTCGTACGCCACCTGCCATCTTTATATCACCTGTAGCCCCTCCCCCACATGTGACACATTTCCCACTCATTTCTCTCTTCTGCTCATCTTCTATTCCTTCCCTGCCTTGTCCTTCGATGTTTTCTCGTCTCTTCTCTTTCGTTCTCCGTCACTTCTCTCCTTTCTTCCTTTTTTTTTTTTTTCTCTGCACCTTCCGCCCCTCACACACACACACACACACACACACACACCGCTCGCTGGTGCAGTGGTAACGTTCTCGTTTGCCAACTGGTAGACGGGAGTTCGCGCCTCGCTCAGGTTGCGAAAAGTTTCACTGACGAAGTGGGTGGTTACTGTTCTTCTTGAGCAAGGCGACGGGTGTGTGCGTGTGTGAAGGTCACAGCCTTGCCCTTAGATCGGACTGTATGAGCTCTCAGCTCCCTTCCGGGAGGGTAAAAGCTGACGATCACGACCATCTAGTGATCCTGACCGACCCGGTGAAAAAAAAAAAAAAAAAATACACAATCAACTTCCACGTCTATCTCCACTCGGCCACCACCTCCAATCACCTCATTCTCGCCCTATCGTCCGAGACTCAGATGATAACAGGGCGATGTGAATCTCTTACAACGTGTTACTGACCCTTCCTATTCTCTCTCTCTCTCTCTCTCTCTCTCAAGGAGTTATTGACTCCATATCTTTTCCGTTTGTTTATTTTTATCTCGTTATTCGTTCTGTTTTCCCTTCAAGTATACAGTATATTTTTTTTTAGTATTTTCATCACACCAGCTGTTCGGCTGTTTTAATGGTCGACTGTACCACCAGGTTTCGTATTCTAAGGGGATATGGAGATTTCGTAACACCTTTTCCATAGCGATTTATTTTGCGCAGTACATACAAAAAACATTATGGTGTAATATGCAAAATAAATCGCTGTGGAAGAGGTGCAACGAGGCCTTGTATTCAGCCTAGAATACAGACCCGCATTCCGATATCCATCGTACCCAGTGTTCCGATTCATACATTGCCGACAGCACCACCATGTCTCCTCCGGCCCAGCCTCGGCCCCCAGTTGCGACCACATAACAACAGGGTTGGCGACAGAAAATCGGAGCACACACCATCTCCCATTTTTCATTTCTTCCCGTTTTCTTTATTTCAGTAAAACAACCCTTTCTCCGCTATGACATATTATTGTTTTTATTCCAGACGATACTATTTTCCCCAAGATAATGTCCCGGTATTGAAGAGGTTATTGAAGGCTGTAACCTCTTCTTTCGGAGTCTCTCCTAAAATACATAAAATCATGTGAGGATACGATGAACAATTTGAAAAAGACATCCACGAGTTGAAATGGTTGATTGATATTGACTGGTATTTTCTATTTAACGAGGTACCGATACTACCAATATTTTTTCCTGTACTCCGGTTTTTGAATCCTGCCTGGCCCGTGTGACATTCTCAGGCTCCTGTGACTTGTAGATGAAAAAAAAAATAATAATAATAATGCGAGAGGAGGCGCTGCGGTGAGAGGGTTGGTAAAGTGAAATTCGGTGTGTGTGTGTGTGTGTGTGTGTGTGTGTGTGTGTGTGTTACTGTCTTTGCACTGTGCAGTGTTGATAGTTTTGCTTGTCTCCCTTCTGCCATTACTGGATCATAATTACTGAGAGATTGGGCGATGATGATGATGATGTACGTATTATTCAGCGCAAACCAAGGATAATTGATGAGGGTGATGATAGTAACGATGACGAGGTTGATGACATTGATGGATTTACTGTATATTTCAGATCTCATTGTTTACCATTCAGCACAGTTGCCATCACAGCCGGGAACGATGTCACCGAAGGCCATTGAAGGATGCGAACAGAATAACAAGTAGCAATGAGAAGGCTGGGCAAACGGCATTCACTGCAGTCTAATATAACGCCTTCACTGCCAGCACGGATTTTTGTATGCTCTTACCACCACCAGAAGATTTTATTCAGAATAGTATACAGTATTACTCCGGCAGTACCAGGACGAATTTTTTAAAGTTTTGTTACCACCTGGCGATTTTATTAATCTTGGAAGAGCCTTAGGAGCGAGGATTCTACTGAGTTGTTATATGGGTGTTTGCGTCTTATCTGTTGCGACGAGGAGTGATTGTGTGTGTATGTGTGTGTGTGTGTGTGTGTGTGTGTGTGTGTGTGTGTGTGTGTACTTCCTGACTAACATGCGTCTGTCTTTCTTCCCCAGGTAGTTTACCGTGCGAGTATCGAGATGAACTTGTGAGTGGTTAGGAGAGAGGCAGGTGAGTGGGTACCCTAGTGACGTTCCTCTTCACGTGCCACAGGTGTGCTTGTCTTGTTAATTCACATATTCCCCTTCCTCTTTATCTCTCACCATCTTTTTCTCCCTTACTTCTTCCCTCCACCCTCCTCACCTTCCTTCCCTATAGCGCCTTCTCTCCCCCCATCCTACATCACCATACCTCCCCATCCCCACCCCTCCCTCTCTAATCCTCTCCTTTCCCCTCCACCACCACCCTTTTTCCACCCCTTGTTTCTCTCCATTTCCTCTTTGCAACTTCACACCCTCTCTGACTATAGCTCTCTCTCTCTCTCTCTCTCTCTCTCTCTCTCTCTCTCTCTCTCTCTGCAACCTCAAGCTGCATTTGCGATTCACTGTTTTCATTTAAGTAATCCGATAGGCTATCTCTATCTTATCTTTAACGTTGACTTTCACTAAAACATTTCATCCCCTGTATTGCATACGTTGATGAGTTTTCATATACTGTACCTCTTGTGCCTCTTATTCATAGCTAGAAATTAGAAAGCTGAATTAGAGTGCTGTCCATCACTTCCATATGCAATTAGTCCTCGCCATATATAACGTTACCTTTTTTTTTTTTTTTTTTTTTTTTTTTTTTTTTTTTTTTTTTTTTTTTAATATAGATTGTTACTCTGTTCAATATTTTTTTTTTTTTTTTTTAAGGGATGTTACCAGACAGTATCACCCCATTAGCCCTTTGATTATTTTATTATTTTTATTTACTGATAACAATATTCAGCTTTTGAGAGGTCCCTGCTAGTGGAGACTATATCTAACCTCATCAGTTCCAATAATCCATCCTAAGGTGAACAGAATCATTTGGAAATAAAACAAAAAAATTATTGAATTAGTAAAGTCGACGAAAATACGTGTCCCAGTCGCATTCTAGTGGGGTTTTGAGGCACAGAAACACCCTTTCCTTGGCGATTTAATCTCTTCACTTCGACAGTTCTCTCACGCAGCAAAATCGTTTAGTGGTAGCAGGAATATTTAGATAATGCAAGGAGAGCTGTGTTAGAGCTTAGAGCCGTATGAGATTATATGTGCGAGTAGAGCCTAATTAGAGAGTAGAGCTATAGATGTGTGGAGAGAGCCGAATTATAGACCATAGGAGATGTGAGTGAAGTGACCCGAATTAGAACAGAAAACCGAACGTGTGAAGGAAGAGAGACGATTCAAAATGTAACGTCGTAAAAGGTTGAGTTACGAGAGCCGACTTAAGCGTAGAGCCGTGAGAGGAGGGGACATTGGGGCCGAAAGAGACGATGACGACAAATGTGATACAAGGTCCTCCAGGGGTATGCTATTTTAGGCAGGGGGGAGGGGTGCTGTTGATATGGTAGGTGGTGGTGGTGGTGGTGGTGATGATGACGACGATGGGCTTTCCATGGGTGTGCTATTTTAGGACGAGGGAGGAGGTGGGATTGTTGCTATGATGGTGATGATGATGATATGGTATTAATGGCAATGAGTTATCCGGCAGTATTTATGAGAGAGAAAGAGATAGAAAAATAATCACGTCTCACTGTTTGCGTTTAAATAGCCCAAAATTTATCTGTTTATCTTATCTTGAACGTCAGCTGGCAACTAAAGCTGAGAGAGAGAGGGGGGGGGGAGTGGAGGATAGACTAGGGCGGAAGAAAAAACGAATTGGGTTGAGGAGAGTGGAAGAAATAATAAGATAGTGGAAGGGTATGAGACAAGGTGAACAGGAAAAATGAAAATGTGGAGAGTATTCAATTAGGTGGAGAAGATGAGTGGAAAAGAGTGGAAGGAAATTATAAAGTGAAGACCTCGAGTGGGTTGAGGGGAGATGAGTAGAAGATGAAGATGTGAAGAAATGTTTAGTTAGGTAAACGGGAGAAAATGAAATAAGCGGAAGGCAGGTGTGTGTGTGTGTGTGTGTGTGTGTGTGTGTTTTAGTTCTTCCTCTCCCCTTCCCCCCTCAATCCCCTACGCCCTGTGCTAGGGGGTGAAGGCGTACGGGGTCAGGTGGGTCAAGGTGGTGGAGTGGTTGCGTCACCCTCTCTCTCTCTCTCTCTCTCTCTCTCTCTCAAAATCCTTATCATACCAGTAACTTCTTCACGTGTATTTTCTCCATTTTTCTACCAACCCATCCTCTCCTCTGCCTCCACTAATTACACCATCTTCCATCCTCCTTGACCCTTCCACGTATAAATTTCCGCTTCTGTATTTAACCACCTCCAGATCCCACCAGACTCCACCCCCTCCACCCTTTTGGCATCGTCCACTTTGACTTAAATTTCTCCACTTTTCTCTTTAGTCATATCTACACGGCATCATTCACTCACTCACTTTTAACAGTTTCCATTCTTCTCTCAATCTACTCCCTTCCTCACCTAATCCCCGACTCCACCCCTCCAATCCCACCCATTTCCACTATCTTTTCTCCACTTCTCTCTTTAGCCACCTCACCAATGCATGATTCACTCATTCAGACCTATCTATCTATCTTTTTGTTAATGCACTCCCATCCTTAGCCTCCATCCTCATCCCAACTCCAACTCCTCCACCCCCTTGATCCCTTTCACCTCCACTCCATCATACGTCAACCTTCACCTCCTCACTAAACCCGTGTTATGGGGCAGAAGAGAGAGAGAGAGAGAGAGTCACACTGAAAGCTTAGGTATTGGTACAGGATCACCAGTTTGAAGAACTGGAGAAATCGCAAAAATCATGCCCAAAGGTAAACCAAAATCTGGGTCAGTTGTTTACTTTGTGTGTGTGTGTGTGTGTGTGTGTGTGTGTGTGTGTGTGTGTGTGTGTGTGTGTGTGTGTGTGTGTGTGCATGCATGCAAAATACAGTATATACTAAAGAAGTACGCAACGAATTTGTTCCTACCAATTGATGTTGAAATATAAGCTCGTTTCGAGACTCCTGGATAATTGACTTTAAAAGACTAAAGGTCATTGACAGATGCAAAAGCAGACTGAGGAATACAAGTGCCGGCCTGACCTGTTATGTACTGGTACTGTTAACTCCTGGATAAGAATTTTCCCTAGCAGAATACAAAGAGAGAGAGAGAGAGAGATAACAATGGCAGACAGAAGACGCACAAAATTTGGGTCCATAGCAGCGAGTTGATCATATTAATTTGAGAGATGCTCCTCAAGTTATATTGAGGCCCTGTACGCCGCAAGGGGCAAAGCGCCATACCATCTGAAACCTGTTTTTTTTTTTTTCCCCCCCACCAACTCCTCCCTCAGACACTACCCTATGACTGCACAAAGTCGCTTTGCTCACTTCAGACTTTCACCCTTACTGCACTAATCGGAAATGAGCAAAGCGACTTTGTGCAATCATAGGGTAGTGTTTGAGAGAGCAGCTGGTGGAAAAGAAAAGGTTTCAGCTGGCATGGCGCTTTGCCCCTTGTGGGGTGCAGGGCCTCAATTAATCTTCTGGGGGTAGCCAGACTAGATTAAAAACGCCCCATCCTACTGGAAAAAGTTGATGGCCATTGTTTCTAACCTCTTTCTCCCCGAGAAATCTCTCCCTGAGCTGAGTAAAATCGTCTGATGGTAGCAGGAATGAAAAAACGCTGCTGCAATAGGTCATTTGAGACCGGTGACAGGCCATGACCCCTGCCTGCCGGAATAGCTGGTGCGAGGCGGAATGACGTCATTTCCGACCACACAGTAATGCATCCACTGAATCCTATCATTGTCAGTGTGGGCCGTCTTCTCCTCGTTGACATGGGTACCTCGTAGCACTTTTCATAGCGATTTATTTTGCCTACTACACTGATATTTTCTTGCATGTTATATACATCTTTTTACTATTGACATTTGCCTTAAACGTATGTGAAGATTGTTAAGGTGTAATAATGTAGAATAAATCGCTTAGAAAGATAAGCTACGAAATCATGCCAACGCCTTCACTTCAAATGTTACGAATCCTGAATCAAATCATGTAGGTGCATGTGTAGGTTTGGCGTCAACGTAGTCATATAGGACAGGATAGAATCCGGGTTAAAGAAAATCCCGCCAAGATGGGGGACAACAGCCCTTTTGGAGTTAACTTCTTCTCCTCATGTGATCTTGACCTTTAATCCATGGTCTTCATATTCGAACCTGACCTAGATTATGATCAGTAATTGTCAACCTAAAACAGTCGAAGTTGTTAAGCCAGTGCAGTCAAAACTTCAAGGCCGAACTGATCGGCAGTCAGGCTGTGAACTTGTCCTGCCAGCAACACAGCTGGTAGTTAAGTCGTCAACTCGAGGAAGTATGTGTTATTATATCATGGATGACGCTACACTGTTATCTAGCCTTTGAATAACGCCTTTCAGCAGGAGAGGTAAATCAGTAGTTTTATATTTTGCATACCAGTAAATAATTTTTCTTATAACAAACAGGCTCCTAAGATGACACAGTAAAAAATCGTCTGACATTAGCTGGAATAAAGTACTAGATATGTCCCAGCCATGTAAGAAAGTCAGTAAGCTTCCTGGACCAGTTCAACAGCCCCCCTGAGGATACGTCACGCCACTACCACCAATGTGTGAAGGACGTGGTCACCTACTTTTGTCAAACAACCCTAGAGGAGTCGTAACCATAGCCTAGAGGACTGGTTACCTTAGCCTAGAGGAGTGGTTACCTTAGCCTAGAGGAGTGGTTACCTTAGTCTACAAGAGTGGTTACCTTAGCCCAGAAGAGTGGTTACCTTAGTCTACAAGAGTGGTTACCTTAGCCTAGAAGAGTGGTTGTGGTCAGGGTGGTTTGTGTGGGGGAAGAGAGGTACAGTACCTTCAATACATCCACGCTGTGTCCCACCATTGTACCACCTCAGCATGTACCGTCCCCCGCCTCATCCCATTTATGTGTTTTTAGGCTTTTGCGGTCCAAAACACACACACACACACACACACACACACACACACACACACACACACACCTCCCCCCCCCTCTCTCTCTCTCTCTCTCTCTCTCAGTATATATGTATGTATGTATATTATGTATGACTATATGACTAAGCCTGTCGCTGAAATGGCTTGAAAGTGGTGTTAGCGCTGAAATGGTTTTGGTGTTAGGTTACTTGGCGATGGAGTGGCTTGACGTTAAAGTGGTTTCACATTGGAGTGGCTTGGCGAGGAAATGGCATGGCGATGAAGTGGTATGATCGGTCAGTTAGATGAAAGACTTGGCCTATGAAGGAAGGGTCAGCGTCAGTGGGACGCCCATAAACTATTCATGTCGTGAAACCAAGTGTCTAACCTGATAGAAGAGGGAAAATAAAGGCTGGAAGAAACACGGAAATGTCGAGTAATGCAGCATATCAGCGAGTATATCGCATTATTTTAAGGCATATGGGCCTTGACCCCTCAGCGTTTAAGAGTGGGAGGGTGCTCCAGAGGCGTTTCTCTCTCTCTCTCTCTCTCTCTCTCTCTCTCTCTCTCTCTCTCTCTCTCTCTCTCTAAATAATGAGAACAAGTCTGAAACCCTAGTTCCCCCAGGTGCCCTTGTCACTATACATTATGCAAACAACTACTTTGAATCTCGACGTATAAACATTACACATCATTGGATCTTTTCAAACATGCTCTTCATGATACGGAAAAAAAAAAAGAAAAAAGAAAAAAAAAAGTTTTCAAAACTTAACGCTTGGAAGACGTGTACATTTGTGGCCGAATATTAGCGTGTGACATTTTTCACAATATGTAGCAACAAGATAATTTCGGTGAATTGTACTCCGTAGGCTTCAAACTTAGGCAAATGCGGCTGTTGTGCCTTAAATATAACCTAAGGGATGGTAGGCAAGAAAAGACATGGTGTGGGCTGGCTGTGCGGGCGGCGAATGGTGCAGCCTTGTACAGCGTTGAACCCATAATAACGTTTACTTGTTAATCTGTTCACTCCGAAGTCTGTGCTGACGTATAATTTTATTATTGCGACTACCAGATGATATTTTATCGAGGATCTGAAGTATCAAAGGATTTTATTATTGTTTTACTTCTCTACCGTATTTCGAGACATCTCTCGAGAGCAAAATAAAATCTGATGGTGACAATAACAGAATGTAAAATGGATTATTGGAGTGAAAGTGATGGACATTTTCGAAGCAGTCATTTCCTGGTAAACCAAATCGCACATTAACTACCTTGAAAGTTTTGTCAGTTTAGTTACGGAGGAGGGGGGGGGGGAAGTAAAAATGCTGTAGGTTACACTATAACGCACTTTGATTTTGTTTTTTAATGCGGTGCTATCGTTAGCAGCATCAGTTATAAGTTCCCCCTGTGTCTATATTTTGATTTTTTTTTTAATTCGCTTTGAGGTCAGTTACCCGATAGCCAGAATCAACGTGTGCAAGTTTGAACACTCCCAAGCTCATCCATACTCAGTTTATTGTAGCAACGGCACAAAATATTTCACTTAAACTATTTATCTTTCTACAATTATCAGTATTATGTTACTTGTAAATACAGTTTTCCTTATTTGTTTATCACTTTAATTTCGTTTTCCTGCAATAAATCTGAGGCCTCTGCCCAGTATCATACCATTGATGTCATGTCTTTCTTACCTTAGAGTTCACCAAAACTGCATTTTAAATTAACCTAATGAAATTTACGCTGTTAGAAGGATTTCAAGGTTATTCATTTTGTCTAATGATCCACAGAATCATTTGCCTCTTCAGCCATAACCTCTTACGAATGTGGGAAATGGAGTGACGATTATGTATTATTATTATTATTATTTTTTTTTTTTTATTATTTTTAGATACGTTTATGTGAAGGTATAGAACGTTGTGAATGTTTTTGGCGTATCAGGTAGAGCCAGGATTCCCGGGGGCTTGAATGGTGAGTGAATGGAAGCGTGGTGGGAATAGGCAAATTTGGGCTGTCTGGACGTATCAACTCACCCTGCCATAGGGTGGGAAAGGAGGTCAGGATGATGATGATGATGATTATTGTTGTTGTTGTTGTTATGCTACTGTAGGTGTTCTTAGGTCGACCTCTCGTCCTTAGAACACTAGCTACGGAGCCGGGGTTCTCTTTCGAGACCAGAACTAGAATACAAAACAAGAGGAACAGGACATAAAAACTCAGCTGACCAACCTTTCACGTATATTACCTTAGTTACAATCAGTACAGTGCAATATTTAATAATATACACCGACAGGTTAAGGGGGACACAGTTAGGCTAGTTGACTCCGGCCTTGGCTGCTGTGGGTTGGGGCTGCTTACAAGTGGTGTCCGGGCATGGGAAGCAGCCTGTCAGGTGTGCCTTCCCGTAGGAGGCCCGGGACTACTGCTGGTGGCGGTGTCGTCCGGACTGGGCTGCTGGTTGGCGTGGAGGGAGGCCCTTCCTTAGTGGGGCCTCGATGGGGAGGGTCGCCCTCTGGACTGGGGCCGAACAGGGCAAGCAGGCATGCTCTCCTCCGTGTGCTCCTGGAGGAGGACTGCTTGCTGGCAGGGCTGGGGAGGTCATGCCCCAGAGTCCTAGGGGTGCCCCTGGGTGTCTGGGGGCTGTGGTCTCCGCTGGGTCAAGTCGCTGTCAGGAGCTGCCTGCGGTGTCCCTTCCTTGTGGAGTCCATCATCTGAGGACATTGCTCGGGTGCTGGCTGCAGGGCACAGATCGCTTGGCTCATGGCAGGACCTCGCCACAACTCCTTCAGTTGCTACTCCTCTGGGGATCTGCACCCATGGGGAGAGAGAGAAAGGTGTCCCGCTCGGCCTCTGGATGGGTGATGGGCCAAGCCAGGGACATCCTCCAAGGGGGTAATCACAAGGGCAGTGGACAAAGGGCATACAGTGGCCATCACTGCGGTTCCACAGGCCGTAGAGATAACAGCCAAAGAGCGTACGGTGGCCGTCTCTTCCTTCCCAGTGCGTACAATGGCCATCACCGCAATGCTGTTCCCTAAGGAGGTGGCAGATGAAGGGCGTACAGTGGCCGTCCCTTTCTTCCCGGTGCGTACAGTGGCTGTCACCGCAGTTCTGCCTTTCTCTGGGTTGTCAGCCAAAGTGCCGACAGTGCCCATCACTTCCTTCCCAGTGCGTACAGTGGCCGTCACCTCGGTGCTGCTCCCAGGAGCGGCTGCAGCCGAAATGCGGACAGTGGCCGTCACTTCCTTGCTGGTGCGTACAGTGGCCGTCACCTCGGTGCTGCTCCCAGGAGCGGCTGCAGCCGAAATGCGGACAGTGGCCGTCACCTCGGTGCTGCTCCCAGGAGCGGCTGCAGCCGAAATGCGGACAGTGGCCGTCACTTCCTTGCTGGTGTGTACAGTGGCCGTCACCACGGTGCTGCAGATGGCAACAGCCAAAGAGCAGACGGTGGCCGTCTCTTCCTTCCCGGTACTTACAGTGGCTGTCACCGCGGTGCAGCTCGGGACTGTACTAGGACAAGTCCCATCCCGATCATTGCAAGGGCTTGCCAGGCTGCAGTGTAGTTTGCTGGTACGGCGTTCCTGCTGGTGGCCGTGTTGAAGGGAAGAGGGGCGCAAGGTCCTGGGGAACGTAGACCCGTCTCGCCTGGGCCTTGCGTGCTCCCTATGCGCCTCCCCGTGGTCTCCTCCTGGGGTGGGTGTTGAGCCATGGATCCTTCCTGGGGTGGGTGTTGCGACACCCCTCCCTGGGCTTCCCTTGGAGGTGAGCACTTCAGTTATTATTATTATTATTATTTTTATTATGTTATTATTATTATTATTATTTTTATTATTATAGAGAATTTAATACACTGGCTGGAATCATATAACCATCAAAAACTGTCAATTCCTGGTGGTGTCTGGTGGGTTAAGGCACTTGATGTCCCCTAAAGAGTTTAAATTCCAGGGGTGGTCAGGGTTTTATTGCTCACTTTATGCTTCTCAGGGAAGTGACTGGCTACTCTTACCTTCACAGACTGAGTAACCTAGCCACAGGTCTTTATGCTTCTGATGAGGCAATAAAGGATTGTATGGTGAATAAATGGATTGATATTTGTTTCATGAAGATGAGGTTAAGTTCTGGTGAGAAAGTGGGGAAGTGGAAAACAATCAGGGTCATGATGAGAATGAAGTCATTTTTAACATATGCTTTTGAATACATTATTCTTTATTTTTGTATGTTACAGGATGATGATGTTGAGCAGTGTTGAGATGGAAAAATGAGAGACCTAAGATCGTGATTAGAAAGAGTGAATGAATTTTACACTTGGCCTATGCTTACATCATCATTATTATTATTTATTGCTATTATTGGGTGTCGGGACCATCTTGCCTGGCCCCGGGTAACTACACTTCTCATGGGTCAGCACAGGATTAGATGATGATGATGATGATAGTTAAGTACAGTAGAAGATAATGATTAATTGGTGAAGTACATAATATTCTGTGATCATGTTAATTATGATCAATAAAATAATGATAATGTTGAGAAACCTCAGAGGTGCATGTACTTACAGTATCTCTATCTATCTATTGCCAGACGCCTCAATCCAGTTTGGGGTGGCCACAAACAAATCGCCTCCAAGTCGCCCTGTCCCCTGCCATTTCACTGCCCTGCTCCCAACTCACACACCCCCTCTCTCATATACCTCTCCACCCCATCCCTCCATCTCATCCTCGGCCTCCCCCTCCCTCTTCCCCCCTCCACCTCACTCATATACACTCACTTCGTCAGTCTTTCACCCTCCATCCTCTCCACATGGCCAAACCACCTCAGTGTGTTCCTCATAACGCTTCCTATCACATCCACATCAACAACACAACGCTCCTTTATATCCTCATTCGTCAGCCTGTCTCTCCATGTGACTCCACAGGCTCCTCTTAAATAACTCATTTCCACTGCTCTCACTCTTGACTTGTGTCCTTCCAACAATGTCCAAGCTTCACTTCTGTACGTTAGAGTTGGTATCACAATACTGTCATGTAGTAACTTTTTCACTTCCATGCTCACTTCCCTGTTTCTTATCACTGCTTTCAAAGAACCAGCAACCTTTCTTCCCTGCTGTACCCTTTCAAGCACTTCACCCTCCATCCTTACTCATCACACTACCCAAGTACTTAAACGTACTCACATTTTCCAATTCCTCACCATCCAACCTCGCTGTATATTCACTAACTTCTCCTCTCTCAAAGACCATCAGTTTCCTCTTCCCTACATTCACCTTTAGATTCCGTTTCTTACACACTCTCTCAAACTCATCCACCAAGCCTTGCAGCTCCCCTTCGTCTTCACTCAACAACACAGTATCATCTGCAAACAACAGTACAGGGAGTTTCCAAACACTATCCTCTCTCACTAGGGCCACTCCAACATCCACTACCCTACCTTGTAATTCTTTTATTACCCCATCCATGTACAGATTGAACAACCATGGAGACATGACACATCCCTGTTTCAAACCAACTTTCAAAGAGAAAAATTCACTTAGTTCACCATCCACACGCACTGCAGCCTTCGCACCATCGTAAATACTCTTCACAGCATTCAACAACTTCCCATCTACTTCATATATTCTTAACACTTTCCACAATCCTTGTCTATCCACCCTGTCATATGCTTTCTCCAAATCCATGAAAGCCGCATACAACTTCTTTCCCTTCTCTAGAAACTTTTCCACTAAAGATCTAAGAATGAATATCTCTACACAACCTCTTCCCTTCCTAAAGCCTCCCTGTTCTTCTCCAACTAATTTCTCTGTTCTTTCTCTAACTCTGTCTATAAATATCCTACCATACACTTTTCCTATTATACTAAGAAGACAAATGCCCCTATGATTACCACACACTTCTTTTTCCCCTTTTCCATTGTACAAGGGAATAATTATACCAGACTTCCAATCCTCCGGGACTCTACCTTCCTCCCAGGCCAATCTGCACATCTTCCACATCCATTCTACTACTATCTCTCCCCCATGCTTCAGCATTTCACCACACACTCCATCAATTCCTGGGGCTTTCCCCGATTTAACTTCTTCATTGCTTCCACAACTTCTATCCTACTGATTTCTTCCTGTCTTCTCACCTCCCTCCTTCTCCCAGCCATTCCCCAGCCACTTATACTCGCATTACTTCCATCCTCTACGTTCAGTAATTCCTTAAAGTGTTCTTTCCATCTGCTCACTTTTTCTCCCTTCTTCGCTAGTAATCTACCATTTTTATCTTTCACTCCCCTGCTAACTTCACTTCCACCCTGTCTTACTCTTTTCACCTCTCTCCAGAACATTTTCTTACAGTCCCTCCACTTTACACTCAAATTCCTTCCAAATTCCTCATCCACTCTCTTCTTACTCTCTCTTACTAATCTTTTCACCTCTCTCTTTCTTTCTACATATAATTCTCTCTTCCGCCTCTCAACTTCTTCCACGCCCCTATTTCTCATCCATTCATTGTATGCTTTCTTCTTTTGTGCCACAGCCTGTTTCACCTCTTCAGTCCACCACGCTGTTCCTTGCACCCCCCCTCCGTCTTCTCTTCCTTCCACACACCACATCACATGCTGCACATATTTATTCTGTAAATATCTTACACACACCTTCCACATCTCCTATCTGCTCCAATTCATGTTTGCCCAATCGTTCCTCCACTTCTTTCTTATACTCTGCCTTTTTCTCATCCTCTTGTAACCTTTCCACTCTCCTTGCAACTACTCCTTCCTCTTGTCTTTCCCTTCTTCTGTTCCTCCATCTTACTTGCATTCTAATTCTGGCCACCACCAAGTAGTGATCAGAAAGTCCACTCCCCCAACCTCTATACACTCTTGCATCCTTTACACATCTTCGCATCCTTTCATCCACACACACATAATCAATCATTGCCTTCCTTTCATACTTACAGTATGCATCTGCTAAATATTTTTTTATTAAATAGTTTATGTGCTGCCTACTTCTTCCTTAGCCTTTATCATTCTTTTTCTGTGCCTGCCCTCCTGTCTTCCTGTTTCTCCCATCTTTCCTGTCACTTCTTATTTCCATTCCTTTACACGTGGCCTTACATTGAGTGACAAGCCAAATGGTTTCCTGTAAGCCAAGAAACCATTTACAGCACTGGGTGGTAACCATATAACCAAACCATATGTGCACCCTACATGTCAACAAGTGGGTTGGTGGAGGGTTGGTGCCCCTCCCCATAAAACAAATAACTCAAAGTCAAATGGCCACCCCTTATGGGATTATGGCATCGGGGCAATAGATAGATAGATAATTATAATCATATATTAGTATTGTTATCATTATTAGTATTGTTGTCGTTCTTGTTCTTGTTGTTCTTGCTCGCTTCGCTCGCTCGAACACCAAATTTAGTCTGGACTCCCGACATATGTACCCGAGCAAAAGAGTTATCGCATCAGCAAGAAATGGGGGCAGGGGTTGGGAGGAAAACTGTAGTACAGTAGTGAACCTTTTTGGATATCTCGGCCAATTTTGAAGTTACAAGAAGATAGACACCAATTTGGAAATCGCATAACAATTCTCAATATTTTCATTTCATAGACAACTCATAATTCCCGGTAGTTTTTCCGTAAATTGAGGAAACAATTTTTTATAAGGCACATTAGCTTGAGGGCGCATAAGTAGATATATGTGGATTAACCAAAACTAAATGGAGAGGTGAGAGTGTGAGAGAATGGGAGTATGGATGGTGTATATGTGTGGGAGTAGGTGAGAATGAGAGGGCAAAAGAAGGAGTGTGTATTGTTGTGAGTAACAGATGGAAGAAAAACATAAGAGAGTATGGATCAGTTGGCTCAAGGATTGTGTGGGTAAGAGTGAAGTTGGACTACAAATGTGGACGATTGTGTGTGTATGTGCCAACACAAGATCGTGTAAGCAGAGTGAGAGAAGAGTTCTGGACAAATGTGAAAGCATGCTTGGAAAAGTTTTAAAGGAATGAGAGAGTGTTCTTGATTGGAGATATGAATGGAAAAGTAGGGAATGTTAAGGTGGATGGAGTAGTTGGTGAGTGGGGTGTGCCTGCAGAGGTGGATGAGAATGGCAGTGGTTTAGTGAACATTTGTGCCAGGAGGGGGTTGGTGATAACTAATACCCTCTTCATGCACAAAATGATCTACAGGTATACATGGCAAGTGATGAGAAGGGTGGATGGTGAACTGAATAGGCAGTGATTGATTGTGTGTGTGTGGATGAAAGGATGAGAAGGTGTGTAATGGATGCAAGCGTATATAGAGGCTGGGGGAGTGGACTTTCAGACTACCACTTGGAGGCGGTCAGAATCAGTGTCCAAACAAAATGGAGAAATAGAAGAAGGGAAGGACAAGAGGAAGTAGTTCTTACAAGGAGGGTAGAAAAGTTACAAGAGGATGGAAAAAAGGCAGAATATAAAAGGGAAGTGGAGGAACGATTGGGTAAGTATAGAGTGGAGCAGATGGGGGATGTGGAAGATGTGTGTAAGATATTCAGAGAAGAAATATGTGCAGCATTTGAGGTGGTGTGTGGGCTGTAGAGAAGACGAAAGGGCATGCAGGGAACAGCATGTTGGACTGAAGAGGTGAGAGAGGCTGTGGCACAAAAGAAGAAAGCATATACAGTAGTGAGCGGGTGAGAAGTAGGGGTGTGGAAGAAGTTGAGAGACGGAAGAGAGAGTTATATAGAGAGAGGAAGAGAGAGGTGAATAGATTAGTAAGAGAGAGTAAGAAGAGAGTGGATGAGGAATTTGGAAGGAATTTGAATGTAAAGTGGAGGGAATGTGAGAAAATGTTCTGGAAAGAGGTAAAGAGAGTTAGACAGGGTACCAAAGAAATTAGTTGAGGAGTGAAAGATAAATATGGTAGGTTACTAGTGGAGAAGGGAGAAAAAGCGAACATATGGAGAGAACACTTTATTGAATTGTTGAACATAGAGAATGAAAGTAATGCAAGTGTAAGTGGCTGGGGAATAGCTAGGAGAAGGAGGGATGTGAGAAGAGAGGAAGAAATCAGTAGGATGGAAGTTATGGAAGCAAAGAAGAAAGTCAAAATGGGGAAAGCCCCAGGAATTGATGGAGTGTGTGGTGAAATGCTGATACATGGGGGAGAGATAGTAGTAGAATGGATGCGGAAGGAGTGCAGATTGGCCTGGGAGGAAGGTAGAGTCCTGGAGTTTTGGAAGTCAGGTATAATTATTCCCTTGTACAAAGGGAAAGGGGAAAAAGAAGTGTGTGGTAATCATAGGGGCATTTGCCTTCTTAGTATAATAGGAAAAGTATATGGTAGGATACTTATTGACAGAGTTAGGGAAATAACAGAGGAATTAGTTGGAGAAGAACAGGGAGGTTTTAGGAAGGGGAGAGGTTGTATAGATCAGATATTCATTCTTAGATCCTTAGTGGAAAAGTTTCTAGAGATGAGAAAGAAGTTGTATGCAGCCTTCATGGATTTGGAGAAAGCATATGACAGGGTGGATAGACAAGGATTGTGGAAAGTATTCAGAATACAGTATATAGAGTAGATGGGAAGTTGTTGACAGCAGTGAAGGGTATGTATGAGGGTGCTAAGGCTGCAGTGCATGTGGATGGTGAACTGAGTAAATTTTTCTATTTGAAGGTTGGACTGAAACAAGGATGTGTCATGTCTCCATGGTTGTTCAGTCTGTACATGGATGGGGTAATAAAAGAGGTACAAGGTAGGGTAATGGATGTTGGAGTGGCCCTGGTAAGAGAGGGCAGTGTTTGGAAACTCTTTGTACTGTTGTTTGCAGATGATACTGTGTTGTTAAGTGAAGACAAAGGGGAGCTGCATGGCTTGGTGGATGAGTTTGGGAGAGTGTGTAAAAAACGGAATCTAAAAGTGAATGTAGGGAAGAGTAAAGTTATGGTCTTCGAGAGAAGTGAAGTTAGTGAATGTACAGTGAGACTGGATGGGGAGGAAATGGAGAATGTGAGTGCATTTAAGTACTTGGGTAGTGTGATGAGTAAGGGTGGAAGTCTGGAGGGTGAAGTGTTTGAAAGGGTGCAGTAGGGAAGAAAGGTTGCTGGCTCCTTGAAGGCAGTGATAAGAAACAGGGAAGCTACTACATGACAGTATTGTTATACCAACTCTAACGTATGGAAGTGAAGCTTAGACGTTGTTGGAGGGACACAAATCAAGAGTGAGAGCAGTGGAAATGAGTTATTTGAGAGGAGCCTGTAGAGTCACATGGAGAGACAGGCTGACAAATGAGGAAGTGAAGGATCGGTGTGAAGTGGATGTGGATGTGATAGGAAGCATTAGGAGAAACACATTAAGGTGCTTTGGCCATGTGGAGAGGATGGAGAGTGAGAGACTGATGAGGAGAGTTTATGTGAGTGAGGTGGAGGAAGAGAGAGGGAGGGGGAGGCCAAGGATGAGATGGAGGGATGGAGTGGAAAGGCATATGAGAGAGGGGGGGTGTGGGTTGGGAGCAGGGCAGCGAAATGGCGGGGGACAGAAAGGCATGGAGATGATTTGTTTGTGGCCACCCCTTACGGGATTAAGGCATCTGGCAATAGATAGATAGATGGACTTTAGTGTAACAGCTGGCTGCGCAAGATATAACGGTGTAATATTGTGTGAGTAGTGCAGCAGTATTTTCTGACGATTGCTGAAATCAACCAGGTTTTGCCTTCTCAAAACAATACTTTCTGTTTGGGCCTAGATCAAAAATTAATATAAGAGGAGTATTGGTTTTGGGAAGTGATATTTTTTTTTTTTTTTTTTTTTTTTTTTTTTTTTTTTTTTTTTTAAGGTCAGGAAATCAGATGAAGATGATAAGCCACGTGAGACAATATTCAGCACTGCCTGGCATGCTTGCTTGCTGGCTCGAATATGTTTCACACTTTCAGTGTGGAGGCCTATTGCATGTTTGTATCTGTTGTTATTATTATTATTATTATTATTATTATTATTATTATTACCGTTGTATTTCTGTATGTTCCAGGAAGATGAGGTCGAGCAGTGTTGAGGAGGTGGGAGGTCATGGGCCAGGTGACCCCTGGGAGGTGTTCACAGCACTTGCCATCCTGGTGGTGGAAGGCAGGACACCTGGGGGGGAGAGGGGCTACCACGCAGGACCTCACTGCCCACTGCCTCACCAGCTCTTGCATAAACACTCATGTGATACCAATGATCATATGGTGAGCTACCAACAGTAAACACTTTTTCTTCAGTAGTGCCTTATTCCAGGGATAATATAATTCCACCTCCCTGCCCCCTCCTCACCGTATAGTTTAACCTTTTCAGCCCAGTTTCTTTCATTTTGTTCTTGCCATCTCTTGATTATTTTATTCAGCTTAGGAAGGGTTAAATACAGCTTTTATAAACCCCTTCATAATGAGACCTTTCCTGAGTTGATTAAAATAATCTGTAAGCAGTAAGAACAAATAAAGAGGACAGCACCTGGATTCAGGAGATCCATCCATCCATTGCCAGACGCCATGTATCCCAGACGGGGTGGCCAATGGCTTAGAGTTAATTGTTTTACAGGGAGGGGCACTAATCCTCCACCAACCCCACTTGACACGTAGGGATGCCAACAGCATCTGGTGTTCCCAGGCGGTCACCCATCCAAGTACTAACCAGACCCAACGTTGCTTAAAAAGTACAATATTATTGCATTGGTTCTCAATGATTTAACTAAGGACTATATTCTTGTGACCATAGAAAACATTATGCCACCTTTTTCTTAGTAATCTATTTTGCACACACAGTTATATACAGTCAGGGCAGTTATATTTTTTCATTACCACCTTCCCTTAGCTAGTTAGCAAACATAAAGACTGTAGGCAGAAATATACTAGAACAGAAGAATTGATAGGGAGCATCCTCAACCAAGAATAAAGCTCTGAGCTGTTCTTTCAGTGTATGCAAGCTGGTGCGTTAGTGCGTCAGCTGCGGGTGATGTGGGGTGTTGGTGTGGGTGTGACACTGGAGGTGCTGGTGGCCCCAGAGTGTGAGCATGGGGCTGCCCTCGCCACTACCCTCGACACCACCACTGCTCCCTCTCACAACCTCAAGCTCATTGAACAATGGAACTTCACCATCTATGATCGCAGGTACAGAAGCAGCGGTATCCAGCAACATACCAGCATTCTGTTTTATGTTCAGTGTGGTCAGTGAGCATAAGTTACCTTTTTATGATATATTCTGCTCAATGCATTCAGTGGCATAAATATCACGAGATCTAGTCTTTTATTTCTCTCATAGCCAAGTGAGACAAGAATGTTCAGCTTGCCCCCATGTCCATAGAGAATTATGTTTAGACATTCTTTCATTATTTTGATAGTGTGTAAAGATGAAAATGCCATTGTGGATGGAGGCCCATAGTATTGATATGAATAATATGTTTTCTGAATATATATATATATATATATATATATATATATATATATATATATATATATATATATATAATATATATATATGAAATAAAATAAAAAATAAGGAACTTTACATCACTGAGTAAACGAGATTCCCAACAGATAGCCATCAGTCATGCTTGATTGCTTCTTAATACCTGAGGTATTGTGGAGAAGCCTGGGATATTGACACCAATGACTGGCATTGTAGAGACAGTGATACAGTTTTTGAATGCCAGTGGCAGTGAATAGGTTAAACAGTGGAAGTAATGACCAACGTCTGCCAAGTATTAAAAGGTGTGGAACACTCCTATTGTTCAGCGTCATACATACTTCATTCATCCCTTTTTTTGTCTTGTATTTTTTCTTCCTTAACTTCCATACCTCTGATCTGCACATGATCACAACATATTCAGCCATCTTATTGGTCTTGAATGCCTCCTTCCACCATGAAGCATCTTCATATATACTTCTGTTACCACCATACCATCTGGACAGTTCTTTTCTCCCCAGTGATCAGTAGACATTGAAACTCAAGCTGTATTCAAGTCTCAGACCCTTAGTTGGTATTGTATATTAATGTGAACACCAACACCCATTCATGCAATCCTCTTGCAGGATTTTTACTTAGGCCTCTGTTTTGTTTCAACATATTCATAAAGTAAATCACCATACTTCCTTGAGCCACTCTACTCTTCACTTCTTGTCCACATTTATGTCTTGTCTGTCACTGCGCTGAGGTACTTAAAATCTTAAACCATTTCAAGTCTCACTACATTTGCAAGTGCATAACACTCGTGACTCACCATGTCTCTCATAACACCCATGACTTTACTCTTTTCTACATTTGCTTTCAGACTTCACTGCTCACAACCATCCACAAAACTCTGACCCAGTCTGCCAGTCAGCACAACATCACTTGCATACATCAGATATAAGCTGTACCATCTCTCACCATTCAGCATTAGGATCATTCCTGTTTTTTGTTAATAAAATATATAAAATATATCCCAGCTGTGATAGTTGTATCCTTAGTCATTACCCAGAGAAATAGAGTAGATCACCATAAGAAGAACTACTGCCAGTTTGTTGCTTGGTAGGGAATGTGGTGGAGCCTGTAGCAACTAGTACAATGTTATTTTATCCTGATCTGATATGTGAGGTCTGTCCAAAAAGAAACCGAACATTTTAAAAAGCGCACCAGCTAGCCGACATGACGTGATCGTGACAGGAACATTGCGTACCAGCAACTTTGATCTTTAGTCTAACACTACCCACAACACATCACATCACATAGTCATCAAGCAGGCTGTCAAGTGTTCTTATTTTTCCTATTTTTTCAGACATTCCTATATTATCCTGTATTTGAACCCCAATTCCTATCATTTTGAAAATGCTGCAGATTAAGTGCATTGATATTCAATACAAATTGGATATTTTGTGTTGAAATCTGTGTCAGTGTGCTGGAAATCAATAGCTGTTGCTGTAATAAGTATCATTTGCAGGGAAGGATCCTGATAAAGTGTTATCTGTGGTCATCCTGCATTAATCATAATAATTATATACTCTGATGATGCCATACATTTTTTTCTATTTGCAGATTTTTGATAGATTTTGAGGACTATAGCTTTTGAAAAATCATGCCCAGTGGAAAGACACAGTATAATCCATCTTGGGGGATTAAAAAGATGGCAATGGTGACTTCATACATAGTTGGTGTTCTAGCAGCTCTGCATCTGCGTATTCCGCCTACTGCAAATTGTGTAAACAGATATATCAGCTGATAACTCTGGTGTAAAACAGTTATTATAGCATGCTTAAACAAAAAAGCATATCAAGGTCAGAAATGTTGTCCATAGCCCAGGACAGACCAAACTTACAGCAACCATGAGAGGAGACACAGAACAGCCTGGAACAAGTGCTAGCTCAACTTTGACCATTTCACATGACTCAACAGATGTTCTTAAGGCAGAAACTATCTAGGCTTTGAAAGTTGCCAGCTCAGATATGAGCTACAGATCATGTGACGGTATTGGATTTACATTTGATTCCATGTTTCATTGTCCAATTTCCAAGAACTTTCAGCTGTCTCGCTCCAAAGTGTCGTATGTCATTTCAGATGGATTAGGACCATATTTTCAGAAACAGTTAATCTATGATGTAAATTCAAGTAAGAACCCTGTAACTCATCACTATGATGAAACCACTACAGCTCAGGTACGTAAACAGATGGACTTACAGTTCCGCGTTTGGTCTGAGGAACATATTGAAATTGTAAGACGTTTTTATACAGCACTGATGTTTGGACATGCAGAAGGTGCTAAGGTTACTGCTGCCATGGTGGAACAATTAGAACATTAAGTAGTGATGGACCGAATGTCAATAAGAGCATCTTTAGAGCTGTCAATAAGTTTTTGAAAGATTCTGGAAATCCAGGAATGATAAACATTGGAACATGTATCTGTCATGTTGTTCACAATAGTTTTTGTAAGGCTCTTGAGGCATATGGTTCACCAGTGGATGATCTTGCTGTGGACATCTATACTTTCTTCAAGATATCATCATCTAGTAGAAGGGAGTTTTTCAAGTTTGTTCAGCTAGAGGAAGAAGTGGAAACCCATACTTTTTTAAGACATGTTCCTTCACACTGGTTGACACTTGGCTCTGTAGTAGACAGGCTTATTGAACAGTGGGAGCCTCTCCAAAAATACTTAACAAATCTTGCAAACAAGGATCCAAAAAATGCTCCAACCAGTTTTGCCTTTAAAAGATCATGTACAAGACTTCAGAATGAACAAACTTTAGTCGAACTTCACTTCTTAAAGTCAGTGATGCCTCTGTATCACTCATTTCTTGAATTGTTTCAGACTGAATCTCCATTAGTTCATGATTTATATGAAGAATTGTGTCGGCTTGTTTACACAACAATTGGCAGATATGTCAAAGCATCTGCATATCAAAATAAAACTGGACAGGGTTTGAAAAAGGTAAAACATGATGAGCTACAGAATTAGTTGTCAGACAAAGAGTTGATAATTGGTGATTCAACAAGACAGGTGTTAGGGAAGCTGGATTCTGGGAAGCAGAAAAGAGCACTTTTACTTATAAGAAAGTTCTTAAGTACTGGAGTGTCATACCTGTTATCTAACTTTCCATTTGATAATGAACTTTTGAAAGATTTGGGATGTTTACATCCTGAGCATAGGCTTGAGCCTAGTACTGTTTCTGCAATAGAAAGGGTAGCAAGGAAGTTACCTTTTATAGAAGATGTGGCATTGGTTGCTGATGAATGGAAAGTGTACCAAGGGGAAGACATCGATGAGAAAATGTGGAAAATAGGGAAAGATGATAAAGTTGAGTTTAGAAGAATTGATCATTACTAGAGAGATATTCTGAAACTGAAAATCGGTAGTGGCAAAGATAAGTACACTAGACTTGGTAAAGTGGTAAAAGGAGTGCTGGCATTGCCACATGGGAATGCTGATGTTGAAAGAGGGCTCTGGGACAATAAGAAAATGTTAAGAAAAGACAGAGTCAATCTGTCATCAAAATCAGTCATTGGAAATAGACTTTCCAAAGAATCTGCGCAAATCCATGATCCTGAAAATATGCAGCTAGAATGTGTACCTCTTACTAAGGAACTAATTGGTTATGTCAGAAGTAGTCATAGACTATTCAGAGAGAGGATAGAAGAGGAAAAACAAAAGAGAAAAAAGGAGGAGGAGAAAAGACAGCAAGAGAAAGAAGATTGTGCACAGCTTGAAAAACAAAAACTAGAAGCAGCAAAAGAAAAAGAGTCTTTGAATGAAACAGTGAAAAAGTTGAATGATAAAGAAAGAAAGTATAAGGAAGAACTGCTTGCTGCAGAAAAATTGCTTGAAGAAGGAAATGAAAAACTAGCTAGAGCATTAAGAGAGATTTTTCTGTTGCATTAGTGAGTCAGTCATTGATTGAAACTGCTCAGAAAAAGATCAAAGAATCAACAGAGCATCTAGAGAAAGTGAGGGAAGACCAGAAATCAGTTGAAAGTAGGAAGAGAAAGAACTTGGAGAAAATTGCTCAGGTTGATGTAAAAAAAGCTAAGAAATGATGTGAATTAAGGTAATGTAGACTGAGGCTTCCAACGGGCATTCTTGAAGCCATTCAGTGTTTAAGGAAAATTAATAATAATGGTCAGAATGGCCAGTGTATAACTTTTTGTTGGAATCATTGGGCTGCTTTTCAGGGTGAAAAGTGTTATGTATATAATGCAACATAGTTTTTTTTTTCTTTTTCTTGAGAATGAAAATCAAAGTTACACTAGTTTCTTATGCTAGTCACATGTATGACAGATTTGGTCTTATTATATTTTTCTCAATTTTGAAAGGGCAGTTGTATGGTTTGTTATATTTTCAAGTATGATGAAGAGAATTCATCTAGTCCAAGTAGTACATTGACTTTGTCAAATTACATGTATTTGTCAACAGTTTCTTAAAGTTCTGTTACTTTTTTATGATGTGCTATGTGTTTTACCATGTTAAGATATCCATGACAAATGCACAAAAACAACATCCACATCTGTCTATAGGAGGTCAGCTTTGGAATCTTCCATTAAAAATTGAATTCATGTCTTTAATTGGTCTTACATGATCTTGTCCCAAGAGAAAGCTAGTCAATAACCTGTGGAACTACATTTATTGCAACAAAACCTATTCTGGATTGGTCAAACACATTATTTGATTTTGTGTTCATTTGAAGCAATAAAGATGATTATAAATTAAATTGAATTGCCACAAATATAAAACAGTTGATGACATTTACATGTGAGGTTGTGATTAAGGGCTGGCTGTAAGGGGAGGTGGAGGCCAGGACCATATCAAAATCCATGGCTATTAGAGGAAATCATGAACCTATTGTCAAAAACATCTTTTTGCTTTTTTGTCTTCATTGATCCATCTGTTTAAAATTTTCAATACCTGCATTTTTCTTCATATTTTACTACTATAATAAAGCCCTTTTTGGCTGCTAAACCTTGATAATGTTCCTATAAATTTCCTATTTTTTCCTATATTTTTCACATCAGTTTCCTATTTTTTGAAGCCCAGAATATATATTTTGCACCAAAACGCACTTGACAGCCTTCATCAAGGTACATGCGCTCGAATGAACGTGTGTTTAGTGCACTTGGTGATTTGTTGTAAGTTGAACTGTGAAGGATCTTGAAGAAAAATATCTATCTATCTATTGCCAGTATCTATCTATTGCCAGATGCCTCAATCCTGTTTGGGGTGGCCACAAACAAATCGCCTCCACGTCGCCCTGTCCCCCGCCATTTCACTGCCCTGCTCCCAACTCACACCTCCCTCTCTCATATACCTCTCCACCCCATCCCTCCATCTCATCCTCAGCCTCCCCCTCCCTCTTCTTCCCTCCACCTCATTCACATACACTTTCTTCGTCAGTCAGTTTGTGTTAAATTCTGTTTCATATTCAGGAAAAATATTATTTTCTGAAAAATGTCATAACAGGTGGTGAAACATGAGTATACAGCTACATTTTCAAAACAAAAAGGCAGTCCTCACAGTGGGTTGGAACATTGTCGCTGTGGGGGGGGGGGGGAAGTGAAGGTGATGCTGATCATCCTTTTTGTATTGGAAGGGTATCATGTTCCACATGGTCAGACAGCCAGTAAAGAGTTTTATTTGGTCCAGAACCATTCGAAGGAAGAAACGTGAGGCATGGACAAACAATACCTGGATACTGCACATGACAATGCACCTGCCCACACATTCATTCCCTATATGCGACTCTTGGGTGAAACACAAGATGACTGTCATCCTCTAGCCACCCTGCTTTCTGGGTTTGGCCCCTTCAGACTTTTTTTTTTTTTTTTTTTTTTTTTTTTTTTTTTTTTAAATAATAATAATAATAATTCTCAAAGTTGAAACCCATCCTGAAAGGTTGCCAGTTTCTGATGTTAGAAGAGATAGAAGAAAATTTGCCAGTTGCACTGAACACGTATACACTCAAGCATGTGTACCTTGATGACAGAGTGACATTGCGAGATGTGGTTAGTGTTAGAAGAAAATCTCAAAGTTGCTGCTACACAGTGCTCCCATTGTGACCATACTACACTGGCTACTTGATGCGCTGTTTAAAAAGTTTGGTTTCTTTTTGGACAGACCTTATAAACCAGCTTTACTTGTTTACTGTGCCTGAAGTGGTAACTACCAGTACCCATGCAATTCAGTCAGTAAAAGAACTTAGACTGGAGGAAGTCTTCTAAAGCCAGCACTGAAGAGTTTTTCACATGATACTGACACCATTGACTGTCTACCATGCAGTTACTGTCAACTGTATATTTTGAATATCTGCTCATCTAAACTACTCCAAGTTAAGTAGTACAGTTCTGTATCCTTCAGTGTAACTGTAAATGTAATGAATGATCATCCCAGAACATGCATATTTCATTTCCTCTGCCATAAAGAACGTAAAGTACAGAAATTATGTCAGTAGTTCTGCTTCTTATCACTTACCAGCCCTTGTCCATACTCAAACCCAGACTTCCTGAGGCAACAGCAACTGGGTGGTCGCTGATGGCAGCTGTGAGGTCATTCCTACACTTCTCGCAACTCTCAGCTTGGCTGAGTGTTTCTGGTGGCCGTCGACCTCCTAATGTTATCTATCGCTTGGCAGTTACCTCACCTGTCTTCTGCTCTAAGTTCACTCAGGATGCAGAGGAGCATGTCTTCCCACTCACCTACATGGGACAGGACACTTCCATTAGGGTCAGTCAGTAAAAAAGTTTTGCCATTCCTCCAGTATTTTGCTGTATCTTGTGTATAGCTTATTCAGTTTACTTGTTCTTCCGTTTGGTGCAAATTAGTTTCTCTGGTTGTATGTTTTTGAGTCATATTTGAACCAAAAGAATGTTAATTGAAGACAGTTCCTAGTTTATTATATTTCATTTTAAGTTGTTGCCATAATTGATAGTACACTATTTTTGTTATAAGGCCTCATACAACAGTTAGTAATGTATTTGTTTTGTTCTTACTGTAACAGAGTTATACACTAGATTCATGATACAATACTTCTTTACTTCATAAGACTTGCTGCATGTCAGTTCCATAGTTTCTAATTTAAGTGTTTATGCCAGAATAATATGCCCAAATTCCAAATGTTATTAAGATCAAGCTGAGAGGGGTGAGGTGGACCAGGAGAGCGAGAGGAGCACTCAGGGAGAAAGACTGAAAGTCGAGAAGCTGAAGATCAAACAAATGGCAGATGATTAAAGGACCAAAGAAGGGGTGGAGTTGGAATCGGTGAATTGGAATGAAATGGGTCTGGACAGCCTGTGGAATGCATATAGGGATTGCTTAGTTAGGACTGCTGAAGCAGTGTATGGTGTGGCAAGAGTAACAACAAAGAAGAAAGGTACCACAGGGTGGGATGAAGTGGTTAAGAGAGCAGTGGAGGAAAGGAGGTAGAAGTGGCTGGAGTGATTACAAAACAGGGGTTCAAATGAAATAAGAACTGAATATATTGAGGGCAAGAAGCACATGAAGAGACTAGTGAAGAGGAAAATGGTGGAGGTAAATGATGATCCAGGAAGAAAAATGAATGCAAACTACTCTGAAAATAGGAAGTTATTCTGGAAAGAAGTGTGTCAGTGTAGAAGTGACTGCAGAAAGGAATGTGAAAGTGTGAAGGATGTAAGTGGTAGATTATTAACCCCTAAAACGCGGATCGTCGCATTTGCGACGGTCGGCCCAAAGGGCAGAACGGCGGATCGTCGCGTTTGCGATTTGAGTTAATTTTGAATAACCGCGGGCAAGCAGGCTCCAGCTGGTATTGTCTATCAGTCCCGCCACCCGTGAGCTACGTTTAGCACACTTGACCTTTGTACTACTGACCTCGGTTGTTGCCAAGTATCATTTTTTTTACCCACCGACGCACCGATGCGCGGCCCTCCCTCGTCGTGCGATATGGCAACGCGCGGACGGCTGATACGTGTCAATCTGCGCCGTCATCTCACAAGCACTTTTTGCTATTGGGAAACGCTTGTTTCCCCAGTTGTCACACTGTCATTTTTTCGCGCGGTTTGCCCCAGAATAGCGTCAGTCCACGCGAACCTTCCACGGTGACACCATGTCCAACTCGAGCTCTTCCGAGTCTGTGCCTTCTAGCCCTCCGAAAAAGGGTTTTGTTACCTCAACCCCCTTCAAAACCTTACCAGGAACTACTAAGGGCCTAAGTGACTCTGCAATAGCCTCTGAACTTTTGAAAGCCTCAATGGACTATGGCAGTGACGTCGGTGTGTGGTCGAGCCTGGCTGAGTCTGACACACAATCCAGTGCAGAGTCCGGGCCAGAAGTGATTGTTTCTGTGCCTGAAGAGAGTGTGTCAGTGCCTAGCACCTCAGCAGGGAAGGCTCCTGTGAGAAGGGGCCTTGAGTATGGGAAGGGGGCAAAAAGGAAAAGGAGCGGTGACCCCAGCTCACCGCCATTGTCCCCTACGCCACGTCACGCCACCGCCAGCCCGCCACGTACTCCCAGCCCTATTCTCTCGTCCTCCTCCTCTGCTGCCCTGTCTCCTGAGTCGTCGGAGTCGCCTTCACCACCTCGAAAGGGAAGTAGACGTGCAACATTACGTTCTAGAGGTTTCCGTAGGCCTAGTGTTCGTGTTGGTAGAGCAAAAACTTTGTCCCCTAGTATAAGGCTAGCTCGTAGTAAGGAAACTCGCACTAGGCAACTCGGCAGTCACGCCACCGCGAGTGACCTTGAGCCCAGTGATAATGTCCCCACCACCACCACCACCACCACAACACCAACATGACCTGGGATAGCCTCAGCCTCACATACTGTCACACCGCCTGCCTCACCCACTCCCACACGACCTGCCTCACCCCCCGCCGCCCCAAGCACCTCCCAGCCTAGGCAGGGAACGCTGGATGCCTTCGTGTGGTCAGAGGGATCAGATTTTGTGCCGGAGGATCTGCCCTTTGACGACAGTGGGTGTGGACTTCAGGCTGACTTCCCTGTCGACGAGGATGGTGAATGCCTTGACTACCTGTTGGCCTTCCTTGACGACGAGGTTATGGAGCACATCTGTACCGAGACAAACAGGTACGAGGGGCAATGTGCTCCAGTTCGCGAAGGAGAAGGTGAGGCGGCCACGCCATCCACGTCGCGGATGGCAGCATGGGTGCCTCTTACGATCCGAGAACTTTTTGTATTTATTGGATTGATGTTGCTAATGCCCCACAACTGTAAACACAAGCTAGAATAATACTGGACTTCCGACGAGCTGTGCCCAACACCCATTTTCAATAAATACATGAGCCGCGATCGTTTTAGGCAGCTGATGACTTACCTTCACTTCGCGAACAACGATGATCCTTCCCAAACTGACCCATTATGGAAAGTGAGGGGAATCCTGAACATGATCAAGGATAAGTTTACGAGGTTCCTGCGCCCTTTCAAGAAAGTCGTGATTGACGAGTCCTTGGTTTTGTTCAGGGGCCGTCTTCGGTTCGTCCAGTACATTCCAAGCAAACGGCACCGCTTTGGAATCAAGCTTTTCGTGCTGTGCGACTGCAAGACGGGGTTCATCCTAGACTTCGTCATTTACACCGCCAGCAATGTCGATTTGGATAAGACTGACCCCCTTGGATTCTCTGGTTCTGTGGTGAAAGTGCTTTTGGAAAAGTACTTTGGCAAGAATCATGTCCTGTATACGGACAATTACTATACCGCTCCTAAACTCGCCAAGTACCTTTCTGAACACGGCGTCGGCTCCTGTGGCGCTGTCAGAAGCAAAAGGGCACATTACCCTGCCTTCCCCGAGGCTGAAAAGTCAAAGCGGGGAGACGTGCACCTGAAGAAATCTGACAAGATGCTTGCGATCAGGTGGCATGATAAGAGAGTCGTGAACATGCTCACCACAGTACACAAGGGGGAAATGCTGGCAACAGGGAAGGTCGACAGAAGGACTGGCGAGCCTGTGATGAAGCCTGATGCTGTCATTGACTATAACGTCAATATGCGGCTGGTGGACAAGTCTGATATGATGATTGGAGAGATTGACTGCCTGAGGAAAAATCGTCGTTGGTACAGGAAGGTGTTCTTGCACTTGATTGATATGTGCATGTTGAACGCCTTCATCCTGTATAAAATCAAGAACAGGAAGCCAGCCAACTACTCTCTCAGATGATTTTCCAAGACTTGTGTCTACCAGCTGCTTCAGCGTTACGGCCAGGTTCTTTCAACAGGTCCCAAACGCCACCCTCACACACCTCCAGACCGCCTACAGTGTATGGCCTACCTTCAGCGACACCGCCTGGAGCCACTGCCAGCCACTGCAAAGAGGGGGAAAGCACTGAGGAGGTGTCATGTGTGCAGCCACACTACCAGGCAGGACAGAACCTTTAGGCGCACCTCCTTGCAGTGCAAAGAGTGCAAAGTTCCCCTCTGTGCTTACCCGTGTTTCTTTGACTACCACAGCCTAAGTAGATTTTGAAAATAAGGGTAAGATTCTTTGAAATAATACTGAGAGTGACAGTGATAATATTGTTTAGTTTTCTTTTACGTGCTGACAGTGACAGCCTGATGAGTGTAAATTAGTGTATGTACTTGTAAAAGCACTGACAGTGACAGTGTTTTTTGGTGTAAATAATTGTACATAGTAATAATATAAGTATTGCGAGTGACAGTCACTCCAGTGTAAGAAGATGAAAGCATATTTTCCTATTCTATGTTCTGACAGTGACAGTTTGTTGTGTAGAAAATATTATTTTTATAACACTGGACAGTGACACTGATGAATAAGGCAAAAAAAAGAACAGATACAGTGAAAGTGAGCGATAGAAATGAAGTGCGAGTGGCCGACAGGAGCGAGAATAAAGTGCCTGCCGTAAGGCTGAATAAACTCGCGCCGCGGTGGTCTTCCTCAGTCCCAATCCACAATACTGGCAGTGACAGTGATTTTTATGGCTGTAATAGTGACAGGCAAACGTTTGCGAAGTCCTATGATGAAAAAAAATGTAGTATACGTGTTTTTTGCCGAGAAAAGGCAAATGTGACAATAGTGACGGGAAGATCGCCACCGCGCTGCATGTCGGCCGTGTGCTCCGTTCATTTTAGCCTTATTTTCAGTGCTTATTTACAAATACGGATTCCAAACAACCTGCTCGTTGTTGTATAAAGTGTACTGTGACAGATTGAGGCTGTGGTAGAAAGAAAACCGGGTTTCTGGAGGTGTGAGAGTGAAGACTTTGTTACCCAACTTTGCAAGTCTTCACAAGTCCTTTGGTAGTCAACGAAGGCTCAACATGTGGCTCAGGAGAAAGCTGAATGTAAGTACTATATGCCATAAAAATTTTAATGCTCTAGGGTTAATCTATGATTTTTGGCAAATATTTTCCCACAGGTACTCAGACCCCGCTACAACCCCGCCACAGCGGGGGGATCGGCCGTACACAGCCGCGTTTTAGGGGTTAAATCCATGGGGATGAAATAAGGACAAGATGGAAAGAATATTTTGAAAGGCTGATGAATGGGAATAGAGAGAGCAGAGTGACTGTAAACGTGATTGGTTCCAGGGGTGTGCAGAAAAGGAATGCAGTGCCAGGAAATGTGACACTCACACAGGTGAAGAACGCCATGAAGCTTCTGAAAAATGGGAAAGCTGCTGGGGTTGATGACGTGTAGGCAGAGATGAGTAAGTGTAATGGAGAGAGTGGAATGAAGTGATTGTTGGAGATATGGAAGAAGGCATGGATGAGTGAAACTGTGCCAGTAGAATGGAAAAAGGCAGTGATTATACCCCAGTACAAAAATAAAGGTGAGCAAAATGAGTACAAGAATTATTGTGGCATAAGTCTGTTGAATGTTGTAGGAAAGGTATATGGAAGAATTGTTATAGAGAAAGTAAGAAAGATATCAGAAATCCTAGTGAGTGATGAACAGGATGGCTTTAGAAATGGCAAAAGATGTGTGGATCAAATATTTGCAGTGAGACAGATAGTGGAGATGGCTTGTGAGAAGGGCTTTAAGGTGTTTATGGCATTTATGGATCTGGAAAAAGCATATGACAAAGTAGACAGAGAAGGATTGTGGAAGGTTTTGCGCATGTGTGGTGTAGATGGTAAGCTGCTAGGTGCTATCAAGCGTTTTTATGATGGTTGTGAGGCACGTGTAAGAGTAAATGGGCATCTAAGTGAATGGTTCACGATCAGTGTGGGCGTGCAACAAGGTTGTGTGATGTCCCCATGGTTGTTTAATATATATATGGATGAGGTGACGAGAGAAGTAAAAGCACATGTAATGGAGAGAGGGATGATGGTAATTAATGGTGATGGATGGAATATCACAAATTTTTTGTATGCTGATGAAGCTTTGCTACTTGTAAATACTGGACAAGAGCTTGGTAGACTAGTGCAGAGTTTTGTAGATGTCTGTCAGCGTCTTGCCTTGAGAGTAAATGTAGAAAAGAGTAAAGTGATGGTGATCGAGAGAGAAGGTGACTCCCAGTGTGATGTTACAGTGAATGGAGAGAGACTGGAATCAGTGAGAGAGTTCAAATACCTGGGTACAGTGATAGAAAAGAGAGGAAAGTGTGCAAAAGAAGTGGAAAGTAGAATGACACAAGGAAGGAAGGTAGCTGGTGCTGTGAAGGCCTTGATAAGAAACAGAGGCTTGAGTGTTTCATCTGTACGAGGCTTACATGTCAGAGTGTTAGGTACAACTTTAACATATGGATTAGTAGGTAATTAAGGCACTGCAGTCAGATTGAGCCTGTGCAGGTTTATATCCAAGAGGTGGTTGGGATTTATTGCTCACATAATGTCACTCACGGATAAGTGAGGCTGGTCACTCTCATCTTAAATGTTAGGACCAACTTGCCTAGCCCCGGGCTCCTACGTTCCTCATGGTGCCACACAGGATTAGATGATGATGATGATGATGTGAGACTATGGTGTGACATGCAAATGAAAAGTCAAGAGCGAGAGCAGTGGAGATGGGACTGAGAGTGAGATTAGTGGAGATGGGACTGAGAGTGAGAGCAGTGGAGATGGGACTGCTGAGGAATGTACGTGGAGTACAAAGAGTGGATAGGATACAAAATAATGTGATTCATGAAAAATGTGGAGTGAAGAAGTTTGTAGGCACCAGAATCAACGAGTGTACTGGAATGGTATTGTCATGTGGAGAGAATGGATAACAATAGAGTGGTGAAAAATGTATATACAGTATAAGCAAATTTGAAGGAGGTGAGGAGGCGAGGTAGGCCAAGGAGAAGGTGGAGGGATATGGTGGTTGAGTGTGTGAGGAAGAGATGTACTGAAGTTGGTGAGGCTAGGGGACTGACAAGAGATTGAGGTGGCTGGATGAATGTTGTGAGAAGAATTGTATGATCAGGGATTTGGCACCCCTTTATAAAGTGACAGTATTCGGACTGACTCTATTAGTTACGTTTATGTGAAGCTGCAGAATGTGGCGAAAGTTTTTTGGCATATCTGATAGAGCTAGGATTCCGGGGGCTTGAATGATGAGGGAATGGAAGCATGGCCCATTGGAGTGGGCAGACTTAGGGTGTCTGGAGGTGCTACTCCTCACCCTGCCCTAGGGTGGGAAAGGAGGTCCGGATGATGATGATGATAATTAAGATTAGCAGGATGTGTTTCACTTGTTTCAAATTCTTTCAGGTTTCTGTACGTTCACTTCCTCGAAGTGAGAAGGTTCCTGTGGTGGTTTGTCCTGAACCCCACGATGAAGACCAGAGTGTTGATATGATGGTAACTGAGAACTTTGGACCCACATGCTCCCAGAACAAGTCTGAAATTGGCCGGTTAGTCCAAGGAATTTCATTATGTGATTATTGGTACTCTTCTCATTTAAACATGAGCCTTGCTCAGTAGCAGTATTGCCCTGTATTGATGACCTAGGAATAGTTTCACATTACAAATCTTGGCAAACAGCAGGCTAACTCCTGCAATACTGACATTCACAAGAACACTAACTTACACCAAATAGAATGACTCCTTCAGAGACGAAGATCAGCTATAATTGTCTTTGCTCTAGACTGATGTTAATCTCAAACATGCTGTCTAGTCACCATCTTTACCTAGTCACTCCATTAAGAGAGACACCCTATGATTCTTGAACTTCATTCCTATACACTCTTGACTACTACTTAGCACATGGCAACAGCATGGCAAAGCCGTCTTGTAAACTCGAAGCCCTGGAAACACTCACATATATTTTGTGCAGGTAGGAAGGAGAATCACTGAAGACAGTCCATAAGTGTATGCAAAGTGACAAAGTGCAATATGCCATCAATTGTGATAAACACCTCTACATGCAGGCTTCAAAGCCTCCCCATATCGCAATCTATTGCAATGGGGTGACGGTGAGTTTATGCCAATGTGGTTTTGATGGTTGATATATCTATGCAGGACAAATTGCAGAATGTTATCAGATGAGTTAAAAAACCTTTATGCAGGCTTATCATAACCCTGTCTTAACTGTCAAAGGATAACCAAGACTTTGTATTTATAGCTACTGTCAGAGTATTCTGCATAGCTGTAGGATGCATCATGGCCCCAAGGGATTAATTCATTGTATCCCTCATTTTATATTGAGCATCAAAACATTCATTTTAATGCTGATATTATTCTCTTCAGATGTGATGAAGATTTGCGAAGGAGTGTTATGAAAGCAAAGTTAGCAGAGAATACACGTGTAAGCCGCAGTGAATCTCCTGACACGCAGCTTGGTGAATCTCTCCTAGACCCTCCTAACTCACTCACTCGCTTCCCACGCCGTTACCAGTCTCCATCTCGCTCAGGTTCTCCTTCCCTGGAAACACCTGAGCACCTGATCTGTCGTCATCGCCCCCCAGCACCTCAGCACAACAAACCTCCGGATATCAGTATGATGGTTGGCCCTGCACCCACTTCACACCCGTTTTCGTGGACTCAGGCACGCTACCCTCTGACACCCATACCCCCTCCCTCCACATTGGAGACCATCTGCCCATCGAGTGCTGAAGCTGTACATCATCATCACCAGCATCAACAGCAGGTGCAGCATAATCCATATAGATTTGACTTTTCAGGTTCATATCAACAGTTCCGCAGACCACAACTTGTTTACAACCGACCTCAGATGTGCTGGCCTCAAGTTCAGCAGGTGGTGCACCAAAAACCACAGCATGTCTCTCTCCACACTCAGCACACACCCCTGTCCCTCAATCCTTGTGATTATGAAGGACAGCAAAAACCAGGGGTACATGTCCAGGTATCTCCTCGTGGAGGGAAGTACCAACACTATCCAGAATACCAGTTGCAAGACCAACATGAGCCACATCAGCCATTAGGGGAGTATGCAGAACCAGCAACTGTGTTCAAGGACCTCAGATCACCAGGTGAATACCTAGAGCCAGGTCCATCATGGATGAGTAAAGGGAGAGAACGAAACCTGAAGAGTGGTATTGGTGAGAGCTTCAGAGAGCAAGGTGTTAAGCGCCAGGTTGAGTACCCCTGTGAAGGTGAATATCAACGAGAACTGCAGACCTGTAAAAGAGACTATTTTCAGAAACACCCTTCATCTTTTGAGACCTCTGAAGCAGGGAGTGAGCAGTGTAGTACACGAGTGAAGCAAAACTTGGCCAAGCAGAGTGGTCAGACGCAGGAAGACCATGAACTTCCCAAGGTTCTTGATGATGAGCTCAGACCATGCTGTTCTTACACTGGAAAGCATCTCTGCTCTAGTCTAGAAGATCTCACTGAAATTGGCAGCCATGATGAAGATAAATTGCATCTTCATGCAAAGGTATGTCATTCTGTCAGTATCTGTATATGAATTTCATTGCAAGGCAGTTTATATGATAGTTATCATAGTTTGAGATTTATTTAACAGTTAAAGTTAGGTATCAGTGTAACCATTATATATTTTTCCTAGGTGGGATGCTAAGTTGGTTGGTGGAATGGTGAGTGTCAGATAGTCAGTATTGTGGTAACTTAGCAAGGAAAATTTTCAACCAGCCAGTCTAGGAACATGAGTACGGTAGCTTTCTGAAATTATCTGTGAAAATTTGCTTCAGCAACATTATATATGCCAGTAGTTGCTTTATAACTGTAGTATGCTAGAGTGCATGTAGCCACTCTGAAAAATCCCACATCCAATACCCTTTGACAATACTCTGTACTTTACATTACATTGAAAACTCACAAATCCAGAACCTTAGCCAAACTTTTTACTCTAAATTTTGTGAGACTATTTAAGTAGAGGTAAATTGAATGATATGTTTTGCTCCTTCACAGGATCTGAAGCAGCGAGGTAATGTCAGCCCCACCCATCTGCTTCGCAACAAATTTAATTTTGACCTGACACCAAAGGAAACCATGGAGATTCTGAGAGTTCTTCGACAACCAACCCCTGTACCACCTCTTCGCATAAGTCGCCATCGCAGCCAGCCAGAAACAGAATCTAGGAATCAAAAAGAAGTAAAGACATTGGCTGAAAATAGTGCTCTGAGTAAATCTTGGGGAGAAAAAGAATGTAATAGATTATTTAGAGATACAGGAAGAAAAATTGATTCAAAAATATGGAAAGAAGATGAAGGTGAACATTTCTTGGGAACCAATAGAAGCTCTGTGCATGAGAGTAAAGAGGAAATTGGTAGTGAAGAAATACTTGGCGGTCAGTGTGCAGAGTTCATGGATCAGTGGGAAGCAAAATCATCGAGTTTCTTTTGCTCAAAAGAACAGCAGAGCAATAGGTGCCATAGTGAATCCTTGGGCAGAGGTGTTGTGCAGGAGTCACCCTCTAGTCCCGACAACCTGTTTCTTGAAGCTATAGCCCGTAGTGGTGAGAAGCAATGTGATATTTCTAGCTGTAAGACTTTGATTAGCAGTGACGAAGGCTATAGGACCAGAAAGTGTAATGATAGACGAAGTGACACTTTTGATAGAAAGACTACAAGCACAATCATTGAGAGTGATAAACGTGTTTCAAGTGATGGCAGGTCTCATGTGACATTAAGTTCAAGTCCGTCACAGTGTGTAGAAGCCAAGAAAATAACCGACAAGACTAGCATTTTCACTGCCAATAGTGAGCCAACCAAGCCAGATACCTCTCAGCCTCAGAAACAGACATCTCAGACATTAGTCAAAAGTCCATTCAGTGCAGTTTTGTCCTGCATTCAAAAAGAGTACAACAGGGTTCTAGCAGATGAGAAAGATAATTGCCATGGTTTGGGGCAGTTAAAACCTGTATTGTTAGAAGGAAAGGAAATGGTTAAAAGGGCATTAAATTTTGAAACCACCAGATCTGGTGATGGTTGTGTCTCCAAATCTGAAAATGTTCTTAAAAAGGGTAACCAGGTCAAAGAGAAAGTTCTAGATGTCTCTGATCATGCATTCAAAAAATTTAGTGTTAAGAATGTGGAGAGAGCAGTACATGATGCCCCCGAAGGGTTTATGAAGAGTGCAAGTTTGCTCAAGCACCTGATGACAAAAGTTCATTGCCAAACTCAGGACATCACTCAGGACAAGAAACAAAGAAGATTGATAGGTGAAGAAAATGACTGGAGTGAATGCAAAGACCATGACAAGACTGATCAGGTTGACTCGCAGGAAATGGAAGTCCAAGAAGATCTTGAGCCTATGGATGATGAGGTAGAAAAACTATGCAATGGAAAAGGTGTTCCTATTCCTTCAGCAAGTGAAAAAGCCCAGTTTAGGCGATCCCTGGACTCAGCAACAAACATGGTCTTTCACAGCAAGACTGGACTCCCTCTCACATCATCTCCAGCCCCCCTGAGGAAAGGGAAGCGCTTTGACTATGATTCCAGTCTCAACTGTGTTGCTGCAATTAAGAGGTAAGTGTGTTTGATATTGCTGCAACATACTTGGCACAGTCAGCACCCCTCCTCCCTGCACGCCCTACCTTTTTTTCAGTTTTATGAAAATATTAAAATGTCTTTGCTCAGCTAGTATTTGTAATTGAATTAAGAAACAGAACATGAATTACTCTTTTCTGAAACTTCCATTTAGGTGATTAAAGGAAATAGTAGAGTCTGCAGTCAGTAATATTTTGCCCAGTTATTGATCATTGTTCCTGCTTGTAAAATGAATTAGATGTCTGTGTTTCTAATAACCACCAGTCAAATTATGCATAAAAGAAGGAAGCTTGTTGTGTGTGTGGCACTTTAAATTATCTATGCTTTTAATACATTCTAAATGTTTTGGTTGAAAAACACAGACTTATGGTATGGTTCTTACAATGAGGAATTTTGTACGAAACCATATAGTACAGGTGTACAAAAACTATCATTACTCAGGGGTCTGATAGATATGAAAACGAACGCTATGGTGTCTGCTGTTTCTGAAGGGTTGATATATCCATATCGATGCATTTATTACCTCAGACAGAGGAAATACCTCTTGTATCCCATGCATAACCAACATTGTTGGATATGCAGGGGTACCAACAGTTTCCTAGCCCCCTGCCTGTTATTCCTAAATCATCGTCATTTGTTATATTCTTTAGCACAATGTTGTAATGATACTTCTTTGTACAGTTGTACATATTTCAAGCTGGATTTGCATTTATTATAATGTGGTAGTAGTTTCTCAAAAATTTCAGTTCTTGTGAAATTTCTATTTCATCATGAGCTAGTTTTTCTTTGTATTAGCTGTGTAGTTATATGTCCTGTGATTGTGTGCATTTATATAAAATGACAAAGAAATCCCAGCACACTGTCACTTTTTCCTCTCCAGGAAGTTACAGTAATTATCACTGACAGTTATTTCCAACTGATGAGCTCTCTTGGCTGTCATTTGACAGTCTATCTATCTTTCTATTACCAGATGCCTTAATTCCTTACACGGGGTGGCCACAAACAAATCGCCTCCATGTCACCCTGTTCTCCACCATTTCACTGGCCTGCTCCCAATTCACACCCCCCTCTCTCATATACCTCTCCATTCCATCCCTCCATCTCATCCTTGGCCGTCCCCTCCCTCTCTCCCCCGTCACTTCACTCGCATACACTCTCCTCGTCAGTCTCTCACTCTCCATCCTCTCCACATGGCTAAACCACCTCAGTGTGTTTCTCATAACACATCCTATCACATCCACATCCACACCACAACACTCCTTCACATCCTCATTTGTCAGTCTGTCTCTCCATGTGACTCCACATGCTCCTCTCAAAGAACTCATTTCCACTGCTCTCGCTTTTGACTTGTGTCCCACCAACAATGTCCAAGCTTCACTTCCATATGTTAGAGCTGGTATCACAATCCTGTCATGTAATAACTTTTACACTTCCATGCTCACTTCCCTGTTTCTTATCACAGCCTTCAAGGAACCAGCAACCTTTCTTCCTTGTTGTACCCTTTCAAGCACTTCACCCTCCAGACTACCATCCTTACTCATCACACTACCCAAGTACTTAAATGAAGGCTACTCACATTTTCCATTTCCTCATCATCCAGCCTCACTGTACATTCACTGACTTCACCTCTCTCAAAGACCATAACTTTATTTTTCCCTACATTCAACTTTAGATTCCGTTTCTTACACACTCTCCCAAACTCATCCACCAAGCCTTGCAGCTTCCCTTCATCTTCACTCAACAACACAGTATCATCTGCAAACAACAGTACAGGGAGTTTCCAAACACTGCTCTCTCTCATCAGGGCCACTCCAACATCCACTGCCCTACTTTGTATCTCTTTTATAACCCCATCCATGTACAGATTGAACAACCATGGAAACATGACACATCCCTGTTTCAACCCAACCTTCAGATAGAAAAACTCACTCAGTTCACTATCCACATGTATTGCAGCCTTAGCACCCTCATACATACTCTTCACAGCATTCAGCAACTTCCCATCTACTCCATATATTCTGAATACTTTCCACAATCCTTGTCTATCCACCCTGTCATATGCTTTCTCCAAATCCATGAAGGCCGCATACAACTTCGTTCCCTTCTCTAGAAACTTTTCTACTAAAGATCTAAGAATGAATATCTGATCTACACAACCACTCCCCTTCCTAAAGCTTCCCTGTTCTTCTCCAACTAATTCCTCTGTTATTTCCCTGATTCTGAAAATAAGTATCCTACCATATACTTTTCCTATTACGCTAAGAAGGCAAATGCCCCTATGATTACCACACACTTCTTTTTCCCCTTTCCCTTTGTACAAGGGAATAATTATACCTGACTTCCAATCCTCTGGGACTCTACCTTCCTCCCAGGCCAATCTGCACATCTTCCACATCCATTCTACTACTATCTCTCCCCCCATGCTTCAGCATTTCACCACACACTCCATCAATTCCTGGGGCTTTCCCCATTTTGACTTTCTTCATTGCTTTTACAACTTCCATCCTACTGATTTCTTCCTCTCTTCTCACCTCCCTCCTTCTCCCAGCCATTCCCCAGCCACTTATAATCACATTACTTTCACACTCTATGTTCAACAATTCCTTAAAGTGTTCTCTCCATCTGCTCACCTTTTCTCCCTTCTCAACTAGTAATCAACCATTTGTTATCTTTCACTCCCCTACTAACTTCATTGCCACCCTGTCTGACTCTCTTTACTTCTTTCCAGAACATTTTCTTACATTCCCTCCACTTTACACTCAAATTCCTTCCAAATTCCTCATCCACTCTCTTACTATCTTTTACTAATCTTTTCACCTCTCTCATCCATTCTACATATAAGTCTCTCTTCCATCTCTCAACTTCGTCCACACCCCTATTTCTCATCCATTCATTATATGCTTTTTTCTTTCGTGCCACAGCCTGTCTCACCTCTTCATTCCACCATGCTGTTCCTTGCACCCCCTTTCGTCTTCACTTCACCCCACACACCACCTAACATGCAGCACATATTTCTTCTGTGAATATCATGCACACACCTTCCACATCCCCCATCTGCTCCAGTGCATATTTACCCAATCTTTCCTCCACTTCCCTCTTATATTCTGCCTTTTTCTCATCCTCTTGTAACCTTTCCACTCACCTTGCATCTACTCCTTTTTCCTTTCCTTCCTTTCTTCTATTTCTCCATTTTACTTGGACCTTGATTCTGACCACCACCAAGTGGTGGTCAGAAAGTCCATTCCCCCAACCTCTGTATGCTCTTGCATCCAGTACACATCTTCGCATCCTTTCATCCACACACAATCAATGATTGCCTTCCTTTCATTCAGTTCACCATCCACTCTTCTCATCACATGCCATTTGACAGTACTGGTATATATACAGTGAAGTTAAGTTTGTCACCTCACAAAAATAGGTTAATGGCTGTAGACCAGTATTGTACTTGACTGATCTCTTCACAAAAAAAAATTGTAGATCGACATCGTTCCACTGCAGCGCCCTGTATACGTGTGATAGTGAAGATGAGGAAGAAGGTTACAGCTTGGAGCTCACCACCAACATTACCACCACCACTGCCACCCGGCCTACCCAGCTTTCCACCTCTGCTCCAGCCACAGTCACCTGCTCCAATTTGCTAGGGAGTTTTGAGGAATGTGTTCTCAATGGACGGCTGGAGCCAGTGTCCACAGTGCAGGGTTTCACCGCAGAGATTGCTGCCTCAGGGGCCTTCTGTCCAAAACGCACCACCAAGCCTGTCACTGTCTTCTTCTATACGCTTTGTGATAATGATCAGATCTCATCCCCTTATATGGTAAGGATAACTTCTTGTTTAAAGAGTGTAATGTATAATATGACGCTAGAGAGGGACACCTTCACATGGCACTGATACAACTGGGTGCTTTCATTGCCTGGTTGTATAGATGTCCATTGACTCCTTCCCTGTCCACTGAAAAGAGGGTGGTGGACTGCATAAAGTGGGCAGCTTCAGTCTGCCGTTCACTAGGTTCACATTAAGATGAATTTGGAACAACAACAAGGCTTCAAGAGATAGGTGTGGGTTTTGTTACTGGTGTAATAAATACAATTACAATAATCATTTGTGTATCCAAACTAGCTGCACCAAAGGAGGGTCGGACAATGCAAAAAGTTCAGATAATGACAAGTACAGTATAGTATTTTAGGCATACAATTCTCTGTACAGTATAGGTGCATTACAGTACTCACCAGTTAACAAGCCTGCCTCCTCAATCTCCTCCTCACTGTCATTGTCACTTAATGGTATTGTTGCATGAGGTGCTGTTGAGGTGGATGGTTGGCTGCATGATGGTGTAGGCTATGGTGAAGACGATGTTACAGGAGTGGTCAGCTTGAAGAAGTTGCCAATTTTTGTTTGCATGAACGGAATGCCCATGTGCTCTGATTTCTGATGAAAAAGTCACAAAGTTGTTGGAGGGAGCTTGAGGCCATGTGGTAGGGTGGTATAGCATTTGGGTGCTCATAGTAATCAGTGAGGGTTCCGAAGGTTTCCCTGACTTTCCCAGCTGTAGGCATAGGAGCATGAGGATTGTCGTTGTTATCACTTGCTTTGTCAGTGGGATCCAGTACTGTTTAGGCAATTTTGCATCAGACTGTGTTTGATATCCTGGGTCACCCTTATCACGCTCCAACTATTCATGAATTTATTGAATGTAATTCATTGAGCTCTGATTAAGAGAGGAGAACATATGAGGCATGCGAATGATAACGACGCAGTGTGGATGTTTGTTATTGTGTCAGTTTGCTCTGCCACCTACCAGCCACCACTTGAGTTTTGCCACATGCGAAATTAAAATTTCTTTCCTTCGTGTATTTGTTCTTTATTAATTTTGTTAATTATTCATTATGGAGGTTTGGAAAATGTCGAGGTTCATATAATGCAGGTTAAGACACGAGTGATTACTGTACAGTATATATATATATATATATATATATATATATATATATATATATATATATATACTGTATCTATATGAATGTGTTGTCCCAGATGACTGGCTGAAGAGCTTGATTGTAAATATGTACAAGGAGATGGATGGTACCCAGGAAAGAGAAAATTATAGAAGCATAAAACTTTTTGACCAGATAGTGAAGGCAATGGAGAGAGTCCTAAAAGGTATGATTAGGGAAAGAGTGCATATTGGCAAGATACAGTTTGGGTTTATGCAAGGCATAGGGACCACTGATACAATATTCATTGTCCGATAGTTTCAGGAACAATATGTAGGAAAGAAAAGGAAGCTGTGTTTTGCTTTTGCTGATTTGGAGAGGGCCTTTGACAGAGTCGTTTGGGAGGTGGTGAAGTGGGCAGTGAGAAAGCTTAGGATGAGGGAGTGGTGGACTAGATAATAAAGGTAATGGAGAGAGTTCTAGGAGGTATGATTAGGGAAAGAGTGAATATTGATGAAATACAGTTTGGGTTTATGCAAGGCAAAGGGACCACTGATGCCATATTCATTGTCCGACAGTTTCAGAAGAATATATAGGAAAGAAAAGGAAGCTGTACTTTGTTTTTGTTGATTTGGAGAGGGCCTTTGTCATAGTCTCTTGGGAGGTGGTGAAGTAGGCAAAGAGAAAGCTTGGGTTAGAGGATTGACTGGTTAGAGTGGTTATGGCAGTGTATGTGGGTGCTCAATCCCAGGTGAAAGTGATTAGAGATTGAGTGATGAGTTTTCCGTGACTGTTGGTGTGCACCAGGAGTCAGTCTTAAGCCCCTTATTGTTTGCCATGGTGTATGAAGCTTTCTCACATGACTTGAAATGGACTCCCATGAAAGATGTTGTATGCTGATGACTTGGTGTTGCTTGCAGAGAATGAAATAGAGTTGGAGGAAAGGTTTAGGAAATGGAGAGACAGAATGAGGCAGAAGGGTTTGAGAGTAAATGCAAATAAAACAAAAGTGATGATATCTACGACGAGTGGCAGTACTTTTAAAGCAGAGAGAGTGTGACCCTGTGCTGTTTACCACAATGGTGTGGGAAATAGCTCCATCTTGTGCATTGTTTGTGATAAGTGGGTGCATAAGAGATGTAATTGTACAGTTTAGAGGTAGACTGCAAGATAATCCTGATTTCATGTGTGTGGTGTGTCAGGGGTGAAAGGATTGATCTTGCTGGTTAGTCTCTTGAGTGCATAGAAAAGTTATGTTATGAGCTGGAGGTAGCTCAGTGGCTAGGGTAAGGAGTGGTTGGAGGAAGTTCAGGGAGCCTTTTTCTCGCCTAATATTGAGAGCGTTCTTCCTCCATGCTATGGGATCCTTGTATGCAGCATGTGTTTGGAGTTTAATGCTGTATGGTAGTGAGACTGGGCAGTAAAGAAAGAAGATATTTGTTGGCTCAAACTTACAGAAACAACAATGATTAGATGGATATGTCATGCATCCATGAATGCAGGGCCTGTGGGGGCTAGGATTATGATTGAAGAGTTGAAAGGAAGGATGGGGCTGGAGTGTATTGTTGTGATGAGGAGGGGTAGATTGAGATGATTTCATGATGTTGAGAGGATGGAGGATGGCAACTGGGTGCAAAATATGAGAAGTTTGAACATCTGTTACTGGTGGCTGTGCAGTATAATAGTCACCGTATTTGTATAAATCTTTTATACTTAAGATGCAGTACTTTACTAATAATGATATAATAGTCACAATTTTGTGTGGTATGGTGCTCCTTGATTTTTTTTTAGAAGAAAGCAACCGGTGACTCAACTTAAATGTCAAGTCTGAATATCTTTGGTCCAAATCCCGATGCATCACATCGGACAGTACTGGATTGGATGTTGGATGGGTGGACAGTTCTGCAGAGACATACTATAATTCACATTTCTTTATGCCATCATTATTATCATATTGCAGGGCCATATCAACCTAGGCAAAAAGGGATACCATGTGCCAAACAAAGGAACAGTCCAGGTGACGCTTTTCAATCCACATGGGACGGTGGTGAAGATGTTTGTTGTAATGTATGACCTCTCTGACATGCCAGCCAACTCCCGCACCTTTGTCCGGCAGCGCACTCTCAACATGCCTGTAGGGGCCAGTGATACTGACCCCAATGCTCATCAGTGGCTTCGCTACCTCATACATCTCAGGTACATAATTTGAAAGTGGCCTTAAGTCTTATGTAGGGTGTTATTTATTTATTTATTTTTTCTTGTCTCAGGCTGCATATCATTTTAATCACAGCTGTGGCACAGGAGGATATGGTTGTGCTGGTGGCTTCCTTTTTAGTCTGATTCATGTCTCCTAATGAGATAAAAGTTGCACGAAACATGAGACATTCAGTGCCACAGGCAAAAATGTGTAATGTCAGAGTTCAGATTAAATGCTGTTAATAGCATTACAGGTAAACCCCAATTTACAATACCCCTTGATGCAGTACCTTGGAATAATGATGGGGTAGAAATACCACTCTACCCTGCCCATCGTAGGCCTACCCCAAGTTTTTTTTTTTTTTTTTTTTTTTTTTTTTTTTTTTTTTTTAAGACTATATTTTGTGTTTAGGTTGAATCATAAACCGTTTTTAGACTTAGATTAAGTCACAGATGAAGTGTCAGTTGGGGTACAGATTTTCGCCCATCAGACGAGGTACAAAACAGTGTGGTCAACTAGGCGACTCAACAAAGAATATTTCATGTTTGACTATTGAACTCTCATCTAACCTATCATGGAATACATAATAATAATTTTAAAATAAATGTTGATAATTATGAAAACCTTAGAGAGTAAATATTTCATGCATTGATGAAAACTGTGACATCAATAAATCATGTGTTTACATTCGGGCTTTCCAGGGAAAAACACTTTGAAAATACAGTAAAAGTCCTATTATTCGGCAGCTGATTGTTTGGTAGATCTGACATTTCGGCAGTTTTGAGAAATAGTCCCATTTACGAAAATCATTGATTGTTCGGCAGATGTCCGGAATCATCTCGGCAGTCTAGGAAGTGTTATCTGTGGCTTGTAGGCCTAATGTTTCATTACACTTCTGTATGTTCACTAATTTCTCTATTTTTATTCAGATTCAGGTATAGTATTGTATTGATTACAATATTGCACAGTATCATACACTACAGTAACCACCCCCACCAAATTAGCGAGGGTTACGTTCCAAGCCCCCACGCTAATTCTTGAAAATCATTCATTCTTGATGCTTTCCTGAAAATGACACTTACCGGTAATTGAGTAGCCCATGACCCACTGACAGTGTAATGCATTACTCATAAATAAATGTTGCTTGTTAAATCAGTTTCCCCGTTGTTTTTAGCTGTACGGCTGTGACAGCTCTAGTATTTTTATTCCTCAGCATAATGGTGGAAGGGACTGTCCTGTTAAACTGAACCTAACCTAACCGAGTTTAACTGTACCTATTAATTTAACCAAACCTAACCTAACCTAAAGTCAGAAAAATACTTAAAAATAAACTGGAGGAATATGAATTGCTAAGGTCTCTCTGATGAAAGTCAAACGTACATTTAGTGCTCATTCTTTTGTTTGTTTTTGTGTTTAACGTGAAAGAGAGAGCATTGATGCAAACAGTAATATATCCCATTAACCCCTTAATAACCTCCGGCACTGAACAACCTTTTACAGTACCGATGTCAGTGATGTTAAGTTAGTGTGAGCTATACAGAAAACTGAACAGTTATGGGGAGGGAACGAAGGTCACTGGTATGTTTACATGACTACGCTACGATTCCAAGCAGTTAGGCGGTCGGTTAATCTCAGATGTTTTCGCCCAATTGGTAAATACACCGTAACTTTATCAGTCTTTCTGTGACTCTTAGCGAATCATAGCATGGGTTTAGGAAGCTAAATAACACATTGCTAGGTGAGCCAGATGATTATCTTCCCATCTTTAAGAAAAGTAAATTGATTTCAGAAGAATGGAAGAACTTAACATACTCAGAGAGGGATTTAATTTCTTCCATTTTCTTATAAGATGTGAAGATAATCGTCTGGCGCACCTAGAAATGTGTTATTTAGCTTCCTAAACCCATGCTATGATTCGCTATGATTGACTGGAGAATTGATAAAGTTACGGTGCATTTACCAAATGGGCGAAAACATCTGAGATTAACTGACCCCCTGACTGCTTGGAATCGTAGCGTAGAGTCGTGCAAACATACCAGTGACCTTCGTTCCATTCCCATAATTGTTCACAGTTTTTCCATAGCTCACTAACTCGACATCGGTACTGTAAAGGGTTGTTCAATGTCGGAGGTTATTAAGGGGTTCATGGAATACATTACTTTTTCCATCAGTACTCTCCTTTCACATGTAAACAAAAAAATGAACAAAAGAGTGAGTGCTAAATGTAAGTTATAACTTTCATCAGAAAGACCTTACCAATTCAGATCCCTTTACTTTATTTTATGCAATTTTCTGACTATTTTATTTTGTTTGGAAAAAGTACTGTATACAGTACTCACTCCAAACATATTTGTAATAATATAAGTAGTGATGAGTTCACCAATACAAGTAATGTACTGAGCTGGTAGGTAATATTCCATATCATTTCGGCCATCCAGGAAGTGTTATCTGACTTGTAGGCCTACTGTGTCATTACCCTTGTATATGTTCACTAATTTATATATACTGTATATATATATTTCAGATTCAGGTATAGTACTGTATTGATTGCAATATTGTACAGTATACAGTACTCTCTCCAAACACAGTTGTACTTCCGTACCATAAGTGGTGATGACAGTGTTCACCAATATATTTGAGGTACTGAGTGGGTAGGTTTTTGATTATTCGGCAAATCTGATTCCTCGGCATCATCCTGGTCCCATAGATGCCGAATAATGGGACTTGTACTGTACAAAAGGAATTTTTAGAGAAGAAAATAAAGGAGCTCAGCAACCAGAACAGTAGGTAAAACAAAGAGGAACCATTGAAAAGGCTATCCCAATCACATCATCGATCAATAAATCATGTGTTTACATTCAGGTTGTTCAAGGGAAAACACTTTGAAAATACAAAGGAATACCTAAATAAATGTTGGAAAATAAGAGAGAAGAAAATAAAGGAGCCCAGCAACCAGAACAGTAACTTAAAGAACATAAAGAGGGGCCTTTGAATAGGCTATCCTGATTGCATCATCGATCAATAAATCATGTGTTTACTTTTTGGTTGTTCAAGGGAAAATGCTTTGAAAATACAAAGGAATTTCTGAGTAAATGTTGGAAAATAAGAGAGAAGAAAATAAAGGAGCTCAGCAACCAGAACAGTAACAAAAATGACATAAAGAGGGGCAGTTGAAAAGGCAATCCCAATCGCATTCCCCATCAAAACATCAACGATTCTCCATCACAACATCAGCGATTCTCCATCAAAACAATTTGCACCTTTCACGATTCTGCATCATTCATACATTATTATCATGCATAACAGATGTTTATTTAATTGTCCCGGGACCGTCTGATGGTAGGATTGTATACAGTGCCGCTGCCTCCTCTCTACTGAGTTTGAATACGAGTCGGAGATCGCATTCTCCAGCGACTCTGACTGGGTACAGACGAGCTGGGCACTGGTTTTAGGCTTAGGCTAGCTTCTTTTACAGATGTTAAGCCATTTAGATTGGCTTTAAACTTTTTTGGACTCATTTGGGTGGGTTTAGGACTTGGAGGGGAATCCCAAGGCTCAAAAAGACATCCCTATACTGTATATGTTAAATCTACCCCAGGATACAATACCCCGCCTAGCAATGGGTTTTTACTTAACCAATTGCATCGTTAAACAGGGTTATGCCTATACTGTACTTTTATCTTTTCATGCCTCTAAGTTTAGCTCCTTCCTACCCAATTTTATTCATAAGAAACAGGGTTATGATGATGATGATGATGAAAGAGAGTGCTGAGATAAAGTATGAGTGAAATACAATGATATGTACCAAAATGATTGGCTTCGAGGAAGCAAATGTTCCATATACTGTACTGTTCTTTACCTGGTTGCCTGTTTAATATCTTACATGTCACAGTCATTACTTTTCCAACCAAACTCTTTTAATTTGTTGGCTATATGATTCAGTTAGAGGTATCGTGTTGTGTCATTCCGGGCAAATTTAAATTAGATTTTTATTTTTAAGCAGCTACTGTATATTGTAGGGTGTCCTTTTTTGAATGTGGTTGGTAAAGTAGATAAGTAGTTTTGGAGGGTTAAGTAACTACAGTATAGTGCAGTTAATGTTAAGAAAAAAAAAATGATTTAACATGTTTATTTATTTCTTCATACACAGGTTTGCCAGTTCCAAGTCTGGCAAAATCTACCTCCACACTGATATACGCATGTTGATCTTACGCAAGAGTGATGCAGATGCTGCTACACTCCACAAGACAAACGTTCCCTACGAACTGCGCTCCTTCACTCATGGACCCACAAATCCAAAATTCTCACCAAGAAAATGAGATACATTTGAATCTGTTCCCCTTGCTGTGCATTGAACAACCATCTCTATATTTTTCCAAGATAATGTGAAAATTTAGTTATTTCCCATGCAAGTCATGAACTTCTAGCTAAAATTCTTGTAAAAGAAATGAGTGTATTTGTTATGTTCCATTTTGCACCAAGGAAGATTTTGCGTGTTTGGCTCACCTGTTCTCCTGCAACTGTAGTTTTTGGTTTATTACACATTCATGGTGCATTACTAGATAATAAAAGATTGAATATTCATATCAGTGCAGTACATTTAAGAGAGGGAGTGTGTATAGTTTTGTTCTGAGTGATATTTTCAAAATAAAGAATCATTTAAAGTTTGAAGACCTGATGTTTATCAGTTACCAGTAACAGGTTAATGCTTCCACCTAGAACTAGCTTTATTTCCTGAGCATGTTTTAGGGAGTTGTTTAAATAATGTAGGAAAATATGTAACCATTTACTGTCAGAAGAGTTTGAATGCGTCCTAAAAGTTCCTGATCAGCTTGTGAGCCTATTTTGAACTTTGAATTAAGTTTGAATGGCAGTATTGGTAGCTTAATTATGCAGTGTCTGTGGAACAAAGCCTGAAAGTTTAAATGGTACATGCCTGTTGACTACAAATGTGATAAAATGTTTATATGTGAATGATAAATGCTGATCTCAGTATTGTCCATAGAATAATGTACAGTGTATTATCCTAAGTCTTGTTTTTGTCTTGTGATATCTTTTAGTTATGTTGAGAGATGACAAATGATTACAATGAATAAATACTCCGAAGAGTTTAACACTAGATTTCAATATTCATTTAAGTGTTTGGTGTACTAGAGATACGTTAATAAATGCATGGAATAAGGCAAAAAAAATTCTTATCAGAAGTAATTTGGTACTGAGTAAATTCAATATCATGCTGTTTGATCTAAACCTTCATTTAAATTTTGTTTTAAAGACTTACAGCAGCTTTTACTGAGAATCCTGTAGTTGTTGCTAAGATATGAATAATGTGGAGTCAATGGTCTTCATCAGCTTGGACATTTCTTGTATCAGTCTGTGATACCATTTAGATGAGTACCCAAATATTTTGAGATATACAGTATATATTATTAGGTAAGGTACTTTAAAGCTTGGTAAAGATATGTCTGATTGAAGATTACAGGACAGTATTCATAAATGTGCCTGCATTTATTTTTCTGAACACACTTCCAATAATCTTATATGAACTTTGGCTGCTCATTTTATTTAATGTGTATTTGCTATTCTGTAGTGACTTTTTTTTTTTTTTTTTTTTTTTTTTTTTTCCTCCCCCATCTGAGATTTGTAGAGGTCAGGCTTAATATATGTATAATTACACAGTGTAACAAAACTTTTTATTTTAGATATTTACTTCCCCTATGCTCTATCCTAACTTTAAAGTGTATTTAAAGTTAGAAAATACAGAAAGCATGGATTGTAGTTTGATGGTCCATGGTATACAGTATATGAAGGATAGACTCAGCTATACAGCATATGAGGGATTAAATCAGCATAGCAACTGATATTTGGTGAAAGAAGGTCAGGATGATGATGATGATGATTTTTAAAATTTACATCACATAAGGAATTGAACTCCCAGTTTTGTTGGTCTTTAGAGCAGCACATGATGAGGGGGAAAAAAATAATTTGACCTCTGCCTCATTGCTGAAATGTGGTATGTAATGAGAAATTTCTGTTGGCTGCATGACTCAAATTCTGGGACCTTTCCTTTACCTTTGCGATCTCAAATTTAACCACTTTAACTTGATGACAGTTTTTATTTTATTTTTGCCCTTCCCAGATGATTTTAGTCAATTTAGGGGACTTTTTGAGGTTAGGTGTAGTATTCAGTAATCCCTTCACTATAGGAAGTCTCCCCTAAATTTAATAAAATTGTCTAGGGAAAGCAAGAATAAATCAATCATTAGATTGAAGGTGTTAAAATTGTCTAGGGAAAGCAAGAATAAATCAGTCATTAGATTGAAGGTGTTAAAAAATATAATGAGAAGTGTGTGGTCTGTGAGAGAAGAGGCAGATGAGATGTGTGATTTTTAACTGATGCATTTTATTGTTAATGATATTTGAGACTTTAATATAAAATGAATGGTATTTTTAAGCAACACATTTTTAACCTTTATTGGACTGAAGAGCAGTTGCCTCTTAACTGAGAATGGACTACACATGATTATTTGGATGGCAGGTAAATTACTATTCATATGCTAACTTTTGTTAGCTTTTTCTTTTAGTATAGTGTATGATGAGGCAGCTTTGTGCTTTGATTATTGATATGTGTTAAGATTTTTTTTTCCCACAGAGCTCTTCTAGAGTAAATCAAAGTCTTGTATAATAAGCAGTTTATAGTTAACATCACTCCCTGTATAGGAATCAAAAGTGTAAAAAGTAAAGTTTACCACTGGATGACAGTGATATTCTTTGACTGTACTATATATGACCAATGTAAAGGGACTCCTTCAGAGGAGTTATTTTACTTTTGACATGAATAATACTGTCACTGACCCACCCAGTCTTTTCTAAATGACACTGTTGGGAATGTGCAACTATATCTTAAATCTGAGCTGTGCTATGCTTACTGACCAAGGTTGATAAGGAAATTTATGATCAACAATTATGATGAAATAATTATGGATTCATTATGTCCTGTTGACACTCAACCCATTCATTAAAGTCTCTGAATATGAAGTAAATTACGTGTTGACAGCCAGAATAAAATAGGAAAACTGTCATCTTCCTGAAGTCTTCAATGAACTGTTGGATTTTAATAACTAGACAATAACAAATCAGATCACTGCAAAGCCAAGCGCCAAGGAATCGCTTTTTATGCAGTGATTTGTGAATTTCATGTCAGTGCTGTAAGGGCATGTTGTTATAAGACATGGTTTTTCATAAGCTTGATACTTTGATAATGGTATCTATCCTTAAAATAAGTCCTCCAAAAAACTGGTGCTCAGTAAAAAATATTGTAAATGGAAGATACATTATATTTACCAAAAACTGTTGACTGTGGCGTTTATTGGTTATGCAGAACTAGTACCACTTGTCTCATCATTCAGAATTTAATGAGAGAAAATGTATATATTTATAGTACAGTACACACCCCTAGTACGCACCTATACGGGTGGCAGATGTGCTCGCGTACTAGGAATACATAAACTAATGGGAAAATTAACATATGGGCGGCACCCCCCTTCTATCAGTGACCTTTTTGACCCGTTTGAGGGAAAATATCTAAGACATATACTTAAGATATAACTTAAATAACAAGAATATGGCTGCTCACCTTAATCAAAGAAGGCAACAGGCTTGATGGACGTAAGAAGGGGTTCCGAGGCAGGGTGAGGCACTTAGTGTGCACCCCCTGCACCACCCGATGCACTACCAGCTGCACCACCTGCCCCACCAGCCTCCTCATCAACACCTTCACAAGCCACCTCATTCACTTCCTCCATGAATCCTTCAGAGTCTGTTGATAACACCACTGACATCACCTCATCCTCTAGCTCCTTCCCAGGAATTGGCTCTGCGGAAGAAGGCACTGCTTCCTCGGGTTCTTGAATTTCTGGTGGCTACTGAAGGTAATGGATGATGAGGGTTTGTTTCCTCCTGTTAATTCTTGATGGTGCTTCTCTGTGTAGTAGCGGAAGGTTCTCTTTAGTGAACTCAGAACCTCTTCCATTCGTTGCTGGCACAGTTCCATGCTCCCGAATTCCTCCTTGAACCTATTCAGGGCACACAGGATTCGACTAATCCTAGGCATTGGCAAGTCACTCTCCATCAGAGGCGGGTGTCACTCTCGGGGTTCACACAGGAAAACACCAGTTTTGGGCAGTTTTTCCCTGCCACCTCACATTGTGTGGGTGCGACTCGCATACTCTGGTTAGGAAAATATTAAAAATAGGTCCTCACGTACTAGGGGTCTCGCAAACTAGGATTTCGCATATTAGGGGGGCGTACTGTACCTGTATTGATAAATCTTGTTTGTACATTAGAGATGGGAAGGATTTACCAGAAACCTTTAGGGCCGTAATTTTGTTGTAGCACGTCCCATAATACTGTAGTTGGTTATAGTTCTAATAGGTTTGGAAGTAGGCTACTATCATGAGCAAAAGTTTGTTGGCAGTTCCCTGCCAACACTGTGTCATGCTTTCCAGGTTTCTCATTCCACCCCATAAATGTCCTTTTCATACTATTTCATTTTTTATGTGTTAATTATCTTTCCTTACAATCTTCTTTTGTTGTTTATAATAACTTTCCTTTCCATACTCGTCTTGTGCATCTTATTGCTTTTGCATAAAAATATGTCATACATCTCCCATTGCCACAGCTGATGAGGCATTGTCAGTGAACTTTGATCATGATAGTATGTACCATACCAGGAAATCTATTGGTAGCTGTAAGTATTCATATTGTTGGACTTTGGAGTAACATTTGGTGAACCATTTAGCAGTCAAGAGTAATACTACACATATTGATCATTACTGTTATACTAACCTTAATGTTAACATACAACACAAATTTTGAACAACCTTCCATGTATTCATTGCCAGTTGATGTGTAGTTAAGACTGGTAGCTTCTGTACTTGTGTTCAACCATTTTAATTGATTATATAATATCACAGTCATCATGGGCTGTGATGGTAAGCCATAGTGTACTTTGTTTGAGTTTGATAGTGTTCAAACTTTAGAGTAAGCACCATCGATCCATTCCCGTCACTAATGTATGTACAACCTTGTATTCTAATTGGATGAACACTATACAAATATACTGTGAAATATATATACTGTATGTATATATATATATATATATATATATATATATATATATATATATATACACACACCCAGTATTTTAAGAGGTCAGTTGGCACAAAACTTATTTGTGAGTTTTTATATAATGATTCTGAGATGGTAGTAACTGGTATACTCATGAGCTCCTGTACGATGAAGATTAAGTTTTGTTCAGCCGTTATTCAGAATGAGGGATATGCTCAGGAAATGTACTTATGTCAGTCTGTTTTTAGCCATTTTCAGCAAGTCTCAGCAATAATGTTATTACTGTATAGACAAGTGACATTTTGTTAGTTCATGAGGGAGATGAATTATTATTTCTTGAACACTTTCATTTTTAATACTGAAATATCATATCTTCATTTAACTTGAGTGACGGAAAATGCTTTGTTTTATTTGATTTTCTAAAATTATTCTAATGACATTGCTGCATATCCTGACCAATGCCTAGTGTGCCTATTGTTACCCATTAAGACTACATATTTCATTATAGAGGCTGAAAGAGGAGCAGTATCAGGTACTCGTAAAGCTTCCTCCTTGTCTTTCCTTTCCTCAGCTTTAACTTTTCATCTGTATATACATGTACAAAATGAATGTTGAGTATGATAGATTATACGATAATTATAAGTATTCATAGCTTCATCAGTGTGTTTTGGTGACCATACTATTTAGACGTAAATTTAAAAGATAATACCACATGAAATTTTTGGCCATGTTAAATATTAGCATTGTAAATTAGTATGTAAATTTGTCATGTATCCAACGACTGATGATCCTCTGAGTAAGTCTCCGAAATGGAAGTCTTTCGCAGTAGTTTTAGGTGAATCCTCACTTGTCCAGACTGAAGAGTATTGTAGCTGGAATATGTTAGTTTTTATTACAGACTTACAAATAGTCTACATCTATTTATATTACAGTGGGCTTAACCAACTCTGAATGTATCTTAATAAAAATGTAGCTCAATTCTTTTTTTTTTTTTTTTTTTTTCTTTGTGTGTTCTTTCCTAATTGTATCTTTACAGGAATGAGTCAAGCTCGTACTGTCCCGCATCTTAAACCATATTTATCGTACATATCCTTATATTTGTGAATTGTTTTGGCACACACTATTTCATTCGGTAGTGCATTCCATTGATCAATTGCTCTGTTTGGGAAACTGAATTTCCTTACGTCTTTATCACCTCTCCTTATGCAGTTTTTTGCAGTGTCCTCTTGCTGATGCTTCTCCATATGTTAAGTAATCATTTATGTCTATTTTCTCCTTCCCTGATATGCACTTATATAGCATTATCATGTCACCTCTTTTCCTTCTCTCCTGTAGTGTTGGTAGATTCAGTTTATTTAGTCTTTCTTCATAGCTTAGGTCCCTTAAGCTTGGTATCCATCTTGTAGCGGCCCTTTGAACTTTTTCAATCTTGTCTATATGGTTTTTGAGATGAGGACTCCAGACTACTGATGCATATTCCAGGGTTGGTCTAATGAATGATGTTATTATCCTTCTTAGCATGTCTTCATTTATGTATGTGAATGCTATTCTCATATTTGCAAGCAGTGTATACATGTTCCGTACCTTCTTGCTGATGTGGTCAGCCGGAGATAGTCTGTTATTGATAATCACACCTAGGTCTTTCTCTCTTTCTGATGTGTATAGGGTTTTATTTCCTAACTTATAATCCCAATCAGGTCTTTTTCCACTTTTACCAAACTTGATTACATGACACTTGTCCACATTGAATTCCATTTGCCATGTACTACTCCATTCATGAAGTTTATTTAATTCTTCTTGTAGCTCTTTACAAGAGTCTGTGTTAGTAATTCTCCTTTGTATTTTTGCATCATCTGTAAACATATTCAGATAGCTCTCATTTCCAGTGTTTCTGTTTATATCATTTATATACACTAAAAACATGATTGGTGCCAGCACTGAACCCTGTGGTACTCCACTAGTCACTTCTTTCCATGATGAGTAGTTTCCTCTTAGTACTGTCCTCATTTCTCTTTTTATGAGAAAGTCTTGCATCCAACAAAACAGATTGCCTCGAATTCCTCCTTGATGGTACAGTTTCCATAAAAGTCTTTGGTGTGGTACAGTGTCAAAAGCTTTCTTGAAATCTAAATAGATACTGTCCACCCATCCTTCCCTTTCCTGTATTGTGTTTGTTACTCTGTCATAGTAGCTCAATAGATTAGTAACACATGATTTTCCTTTTCTGAAACCAAAATGTCTTTCTGTTATCATACTGTGTTCTTCTAGATGATTTACCCAAGCTTTTCTTATAAGCTTTTCTAATACCTTGCTTACTGGTCGGTAGTTGAGTGGATTTTGTCTATTTCCTTTCTTGAATAAGGGGACAATATTTGCTTTTTCCATATATCAGGTAGTTTACCTTGACTCAAGGATTTCTTGAAAATTAAAAATAATGGTTTACTTAACTCCTTTGCACATTCTCGTAATACCCAACATGAAATTTCATCAGGACCACTTGCTTTTCCTCTGTCTAATCTACTTAACTCCTCCTGTATTACTTTTTCTGCTATTTGTATATCTGGTAGTATGTGTGGACATGCGTGTTCCACATAGTCCCTCTCAAAATTTTTTTCTTCAGTAAAAACTAATTGGAAATTCTTATTTAGTGCTTCATAAATATCTTTCTCTTGTGTATAAGTGATTCCCTCATCCGTAATGGATTGTATTATATCTTTTACTTTGGTTTTGCTTCTGATATAGCTGTAAAACAGCTTTGGTTGATCACTACTTTTATTTATTATATCCTCCTCAAACTGTTTTTGGGCTTCCCTCCTTATTCTTGTATAGTCGTTTCTTGCCTGTTTGTAATTATTATACGCCCTTCCACTATTGGGTCTCCTGTATCTATTCCACAACAAATCTCTTCTTTCTTTTGATTTTTTACATTCTGTATTGAACCATTTCTGTATTTTCTTATCTGCTTCTTTGTGCTGTGGGATGTACTTCTGGACTCCTATTTCATAAAATTCACAGAATTTTTTATATACAGCATTTAAATCTTGTCCTCTAAGCTCATTTTCCCAATCAACTTCTAAGAAATACTTCTTTTGGTCTTGATAATTTCCCTTTTTATAGTTTAGGCTCTTTTTGTAACTGTCATTGCTGTTTACTATGTCATATGCTATCCTGAAGTTATAATTTAGTACTGCATGATCGCTTTTGCCGAGTGGAGAGTGATATATTAAACTGTCAATATCATTTTCTTGCCTAGTAAATATTAGGTCTAGCACTGAAGGTACATCAAGTCCTCTTTTTCTGGTGGTTTCCCTCACATGTTGTGTTAGGAAAAACTCTTGTACGAGATCCAGGAGCTTTTGGTCCCAACAGCTTTCTTGGCTAAGTATATCTAGAGTATTCCAATTTATATTTGTATTGAAATCCCCAGTTAGTATAATTCTTTCCGATTTCTCTTCCATTTTATGTAGTAATGATCTTATACTCTGAATTGTACTCTCTGCCAGGTCCTCATATTCGTCTCTTTCCCATGTGTTTGATCTGGGTGGCATGTACAAATTGGCTACAATTACTTTACCTTCAGATGTGTTGATCTCTACTGCAATCAATTCTACTTGTGATGGTATATCTAGTTTTATTTCCTTGACTTTTAGATTTTTCTTAGTTAATATTATAATTCCTCCTCCTTTTTTTAAATTTCTGTCTCTTCTCCATATATTGTATTCCTCTAAGTTTAGTATGTCATTGGATATCCTTGGTGTTAATTTTGTTTCAGTTAGGCATATTATTTGTGGTTCATTTTCTCTGACATAATCATTCATCTCTAGTAATCTAGATACCATTCCATCCACATTTAAGTACATCAACTTTATCATCTTGTTTATATACTTGTCATGACATGGTTCTACTACCTTCCTCCTTTTTCTTCCATCCTGTTTGTGTACCACTTTCGTACCTGCAATCCTATTACTTTGTAAAAAAAATTTCTTCTTCTCTTCTGATCTTCCCTCATTTTTTGTTTTTGCTTCCTCCCTTTTCTCTTTCAGTAATTCCAGTTCCTCTTGTGTTAGGCATCTTTTTATCCATACATTTTTGAACTCCTCTTTTTCCATAAGATTCTTTGCATTTTTTAGTATCTCTTCCACAGTGTTTACACTCTAGAAAGTCACCTTTAGAGGTCTTGTCTTGCTTTTCTCGTATTTCCCTAACCTTTTGTGTTCCTCTATGTCTTTACTACAGATTTCCTCTGATACTTCTTTCAGTAAGCTCATTACATTTGCCATCTCCTTTTTGTCTCTTGTGATCTTGTTTTTTACTTCTTCCTCTTCTATACCAGTGATTACTATAGATTTGTTTATCTCTACTGAATCTCTGACTAACTTTGGATTGTTTGGGGGGAATTTTGCAGGTCCTTAGTAAATCAACAGCTAATAAATCAGAGTAGAGAAATATCTGAGAAACGTTTTTCCTGTAGATGATTGACAAGATGTTGCTGCTGCTGCTTCTGCAGCTGTTGGTGATGATGGAATGACTCTTATCGGATACGTTTATGTGAAGCTACAGAATGTGGTGGAAGTTTTTGGTGTATCAGATAGTCAAGATTCCAGGGGCTTGAATTATGAGTGAATGAAAGCATGGCCCATTGGACTGGCAAACTTGGTCTGTCTGGATGTTGCTACTCCTGACTCGGCTCTAGGGTGGGAAAGGAGGTCTGGATGATGATGATGATAATATCTGTGCAAATAAAAGCATACGGGAAAAAAAAAAAAAAAGTGCATTAAGAAAGGGGACAGTATAGCTTCCTCAGACTGGGTTTGGACAGTGGTGTCGTCTTCAACATCTGATAATACCTACTTTTTTTTTTTTTTTTTTTTTTTTTTTTTACTGGTACGTGGGGGAGCTTACCATCCACTCACTCAATGTAGTGCTGCTGTCGGGTGTCTGCCCTTCCTCTCCTCCATCCTTCTTTCCTTCCATCCTCTTCTGTCTTTCTTTCCTTGTCCTTCTGCCTGCAGGTAACTTTACACTCCCTCTTCTGTCTTTCTTTCCTTCATTCTTTCCTCTTCCTTCTGCCTGTGGGTGACTCTACACTGAGTGACAAGCCAAATAGTTTCCTGTACACCAGGAAACCATTTACTACGCTGGGTGGTAACCATATAACCAAATTGTGGCGCGTGGTGGTTTAGTGGGTAATTATTGTTCTCCAGTCAGATTGAGCCGGTGAAAGTTTATATCCAAGGGGTGGTTGGGGTTGATTGCTCTTGTAATGTCACTCAGGGATGAGTGAGGCAGGTCACTCTTATCTTAAATGTCGGGACCAACTGCCTAGCCCTGGGCTGCTATACTCCTCATGGGGCAATGTAGGATTGGATGATGGATGGATGGATGGACAAAGGGTCAAAGGTTAAAAGACTGCAAAAAGTTGCTCTTTCCATAAAGAATGGAGCAAAAGGCATAAAATAATCAAGAGTAGTTCAATTTGAGATGCCTGGATACATTGCATCATAAGAGGAAAATACAGACTAAGGAAGACAGTTTTAGAGCTTACTGTAACCTTTTTACTTTAACTTTGCCTAAAATTCTCATCATCTAGAATGCTGAGTTGTAACATTATAGTAACACTAGGGTGCTAGTCATGAAGTAGTGCTATGGAAAGGATGTACAGCCATAGTTTTGTTTCTTTTGCCACTGAACTATGTGAAGTAAGCTGCAATAGGACAAATCTGGGCAAAATTAAAATGAATAAACTGTGTAGTTGAATACATGAGAGACTAAGTGCATTGGTTGGCTCCTGCATTAGAAAGCTGACCGAAAAAAAAAAGAAAAGGTGAGAGTGCATTGTTTGATGCAGTTTTGATGGGATGTAAGCAGACAGTGCATAAGAGTACTTACCACTGAAACAACAGCAGTACAGTAGGTTCTTGAAAGACCTTCATTGGTTCCAAGAATTGGTCTGTAGCTCAAAAAGTTTGTTAGTCAATACTGTATTTACAACTGACCAGGACCAAATTCTGCTTGTATATTGGAGAACATAGGTAGACTGAAATATTGTACTGTTGTTGTACGAATCACTTCATGTAAACTTAATTATTACCACCATTGCCATTAAGTAAAGCACTGCATACAGTTGGCCCTGCACATATACTATACTCGGGAATGCTATTTGTGAGTTAATAAACCATATCAATATACAGTACTGTATACTTGTTGAGGGTGCATTTTGGGATGGTTTAACAAACTGTTACTAAACCAACTTAAAATACTCTTTAAATAGGTAGATTACAGATATAATGCCTGATGATGTCAGGGGCATCACAAAGAGTTTTTAGGCAATCAAAGAGTTAAATTATAACTACATGGGCCATTTTATGGGAGGGGGACACCAAGAACAGTAGGTTACAATGATTGGGAATTTTGGCCATCTGCGAGCATCTTGAAATCATTCCCTACAAATACTGTACAGTGGTAACAGAGCATTGTTTTTAGGTGTCACTGTAAAAATAAACGATTTATAATTCTCAAAAATTCTTATCTCAGAACTTTCTTTACTTCAAGGTATGTAAGTAGGAGAGTAGCTGTATGGAAGAGAGGTGAACCCCTGCCACAAGGGGTCAATAAGAGAATTGGGGGAAGCACCTAGGTATATAGATAGATAGATAGAAATGAAAAAGTCTTTGCCTCCACCCTTTACTTGCCAGGGGAAGAGTAGCTGCCTGGAGGCTTGCAAAGAAGGGGACCCTCAGGAGTAAAGTGGGAAGGGTGAGTGGATATAGGCATTATGTAATATGCAATATTGGACAGACAAATGGTGAATGACAGCAGTAAGGTTGGTAGTGGCAAAAATGGTTGTCTGAGATATAGAGAGAGACCCTGAAGGGAATAAAATAATTTGACGGAGTTTTATCAAAAAACTACATTGTACTGCATATGTTATTTGTGATTATTTCCAGAATGGCTTTTTCAAGCCTAAATATTTTTTGAAATTATCAAGAACAAAATTACTTCATCATATTAAGCAGTTGGTCCAATGGGGTATTTTATTAACCTAGCTCTGTCCTGTAAGGCCAGCCAAATATACTGATACAGTACAAGATTTGGGCCAATTGTGGCTGGTGCTGGACAGTGCTTAGAACTGCTCACTGTTCACTTTGTGCTGATCCGAAGTGCCTTTTCAGCAGTGAATTTTGAAGTGAGTACTGTAACGTCAGTATCCAATGTGATCTGTTTTGCCACAGCATACCCTAAAGCATAAGCATAACAACACAGGGCAAAAAATGACTATAAAGTACCGGTAACTGTTTATACAGTACAGTACTTGCTATAACAAACATACACAACCATTGCCCATAGGCTGTAAGTTACCCAAGCACTGTAACTTTCCAGCGTTTAGTAAAAATAACCGTGGTTGAAGTGGCACATTATATATTTTCAAAAAATAACATTTTGGAACATATTGGTCCATTGGTTCTCAGGCCACTTCGTTATGTCACTATAGGTCTTTGTTATGCTACATGTTCAAGCGTCAACTTCTTGTCGTCTGAACACGAGCGACTGAGCAGGGGTTCCCTTCGAGACCGGGTCTAGAGTATGCAACTAGAAGAACAGGGCATCAAAACCCAGGTCAGCCAACCTTACACGTATATTGCCTTAGCAACGACGCAGTACTGAACACAATATTAATACTATACACTGTACAGTACAGGTAAAAGTCACAAAAAGACAGGTGGACTCTGGTTCGGGCTGCTGTGGACTTCAGCTACTCACAGGTGTCGTCCAGGTGTGGGAGGGATCTCGTCAGGTGTCCTCTCCTGCAGGAAGCACGGGCCCACTGCCAGGGACCGGGTCGTCCAGAGTGGGCTGCTGGGTGGCGTGGAGGGAGGCCCTTCCCTAGTGGGGCCTTGGTGGGGAGGGCAGCCCTCGGGACTGGAGCCGAATAGAGCGAGCAGGCGCACTTGCTTGTGCCCGCTCCTGAAGGAGGACTGCTTGCCGTGGGGCTGGGGAAGTCATGCCCCAGAGTCCTGGTGGCACCCCTGCGTGACTGGGGACTGCGGTCTCGCTCAGGTCGAGTCACCGTCAGGGGCTGCCTGTGACGTCCCTTCCTCCTGGAGTCCAACGGCAAAGGGTGTCATCGGGGCGCTGGCTGCAGGGCACGGGTCCCCAGACTCACTACGGTGCCTCGCCAGATCTCCTCCAGCTGCAACTCCACCGGGGAACTGCCTCTGTGGAGAGAGAGAGAAGGGTGTCCCACTCATTGTCTGGATGGGTGGTGAGGGAAGCAAGGGACGTCCTCCGTGAGGGGAGTCACAGGGGCAGGATACGAGGGACATATGGTGGCCGATCCCTCCCCGGCGCAGACGGTGGCCATCGCTGTGGTTCTACTAACCCCTGGGACAGCAGGTGAAGGGCGTACGATGGTTGACCCTTCCCCACTGCGGACGGTGGCCGTCGCCATGGTCCTGGTCCCTAAAGAGGTGGCAGATGAAGGACGGACGGTGGTCAATCCTTCCCGACGTGGACAGTGGCCATCGCTGCAGTTCTGCCCTTCTCTGGGGTCACAGCAGAGAGACGTACAGTGGCCGATCTCTCCTCGGTGCGGACAGTGGCCGTCACCATGGTGCTGTTCCCAGCGGAGGCTGCAGGTGAAGGGCGTACAGCGGTTGACCCTTCCCCAGCGTGGATGGTGGCCGTTGCCGCGGTCCTGCAGGGGGTAGTAGCTGAGAAGTGTACAGTGGCCGACTTCCCAACGCGGACGGTGGCCATCGTCATGGTGCTACCTGGGACTGTGTTGCTACAAGTTCCACCTCAATCCTGGCGAGTGCTGGTCTGGCTTGAGAGTAGTGTACCAGCACTGCGTACCTCTTGTTGGGTCTGCTTGCGGGGAAGAGGGCGCATGGTGGCAGGGGAAATAAGAACGTCTGGCCTAGGCCCTCTATGCACTCTGCGCGCCTCCCTGTGGTCTCTCCTTGGGGTGGGTGTTTCACCACCCTGTCCGTGGTCCCTCCTTGGAGTGGATGTTTCGTCACCCTCTCCGTGGCCTCCCCTTGGGGTGGGTATTTCAGTCTTATTATATTCCTTTAGATCCAGTCAAGTCTGATCTACTGCCTTCAGGTCGATTATGATCATATCCAGCCAGATCAGTTCAGGTCTCATCATCAGATCACATCTAATCAATTTCCTCATTGCAGTCCAATGGTCAAGGGCTAAACCAGTTACATCATTCCCATTTTCCCGTATAAAAAAAAAAAAAAAAAAAAAAAAAAAAAAAAAAAAAACAGGAAGGACCTATGGCCCCACACCCAACACAGAAGGGCATATGAGAAGAGTGCCGGGCCTGAGCGAGATGGGCATAGGCGGCCCACAGACCTATGCCTCTCTTCCACTCAACACGATCACCAGCAGGAGAGAAGTCCCGGCCAACTACATCACAGCCGGGCCAGCCCTCACCAGGATCGGGGTGGGACTTGTCTCCAGACAGTCCCAAGCAGCACTGTGGTGACGGCCACTGTACACACTGGGGAAGAGACGGCCACTGTATACCCTTCAGCTGTTGTCCCCTGCAGCCCCGCGGTGATGGCCACTGTAGGCTACGCACCAGGCAGGACATGACAGCCATTGGACGCACATCGGCTGCAGCCACCCCTGGAACCAGCCCTGCAGTGATGGCCACTGTATGCACGGGGCAGGACGTGATGGCCACTGTACGCATATCAGCTTGTAAGCCAGGCAGAGACAGAACCGTGATGGCAGCCACTGTATACACCGGGGAAGGGACAGCCACTGTACGCCCTTCGACTGCCTCTTCCTTAGACAACAGCACCGCTGTGACGGCCACTGTACGCCCTTCAGCTGTAGTTTCTAGGGTTCGTGGAACTGCGGTGACGGCCACTGTATGCGCCAGGTAAGGGACAGCCACTGTACGCCCTTCATTCATGGCCCCTGAGACTACCCCTTTGGAGGAAGTCCCTGGCTCAGCCCACCACCCATTCGGAGGCCGAGTGGGACGTCTCTCTCTCTCTCTCTCTCTCTCTCTCTCTCTCTCTCTCCTCACAGGTGCAGCCCCCCAGAGAAGTTGAAGATCGAGGAGCTGTGGAGAGGGCCTCTCCCAGACCTGGGGATCCACGCCCTACGGGCAGCTCCTGACGGCGGTCCGACCCAGTGGATACCACAACCCTCAGCCATCCAGGGACACCCCCAGGACCCCAGGGCAGGACCTCCCGAGCCCCACCTCTAAATGACCCTTCGCCAGGCACTGACACAGACAGGCGCACCTGTTGGCCCTGTTTGGTCCTAGTCGCGAGGCCCAAACAACAGGTCGAGGCCCCACCAGGAATGGGCCTCCCTGTATGCCGACCTACAGCCCCACCCAGACGACCTCGCCCCTGGCAGAAGTTCTGTGCCTCCTGAGGGAAGGCATGCCTGACGACCTGTCTCCCACGCCCAGGCGCCACCTGTCATCCGCCCAGGCCCAGCAGCCCAGGAAGAACTGGGCAGTGTATTTCCCTGTGCCTTGTGTTATGTGTATGGTGAAACCTGACAGTGCTCCTAGTTACCTGGCCATATAATATTGTGTGTATCCAGGCCTTACAGTGTCTATATCTATCTGGCCATATACTATTGTGTACACCTAGGCCTGACAGTGTCCATATCCACCTGGCCTTACGTTATTGTGATACCAAATATAGCACTGGGTATAACTAGGCCTGACAGTGTCCATATCCACTTGGTCATATATTACTGTGCATATCGAGGCCTGACAGTGTCCATGCCTACTTGGCTATATATTATTGTGTGTACTAAGACCCTGACTGTGTCCATACGTACATGTACAGTATATGTTTGTTGCATATTGTTAAGGATAAGAATTAAGGATATATATGTGTACGGTTGGTTTGCTGAGTTTTTATGCCCTGTTCGTTCCGGTCTGGAAAGAGGACCCCGCTCAGTAGCCAGTATTCTTAGGACAAGTCGGCCTAAAAACACCTAGCATAACAACAATAACATTTTGTACATACAGGGAAAGTTCCCTACTTTACTAAAGTGAATCCCTGGCCTGGACGGCCTTGGCCCAGCAGGCTGGCTCCCCGCTGCAACGAAAGTAAAACAACAGTTTGCTCTCATGCACCGGAGGGGTAGGAGGGCGAGCTTGTTCTATATATATATATATATATATATATATATATATCATGGTGGGCATTATATATATATATATATATATATATATATATAGTAGGTGGGGGCGCTCACCATCCACTCGCTCGATGTAGTGCTGCCCACGGGTGTCTACTCTTTCCTCTCCTCCATCCTGCTTTCCTTCCATCCTCTCCTGTCTTTCCTTCATTCTTTCCTTGTCCTTCTGCTTAAAGGTGACTTTACACTCCCTCGTCTGTCTTTCTTTCCTTCATTCTTTCCTCTTCCTTCTGCCTGTGGGTGACTACAGTGAGTGACAAGCCAAATGGTTTCTTGTACTCCAGGAAACCATTTACTATGCTGGGTGGTAACCATATAACCAAATTTTGGCGCATGGTGGTTTAGTGGGCAATTACAGCGCTCCAGTCAGATTGAGCTGGTGAAGGTTTACATCAAAGGAGTGTTTTTTTTTTTTTTTTTTTTTATGTGAGGAAGAAGGAACCAAAGGCAATGAGCCCGCAATACTGTTCCCTCCAAGAGAAAAACAAAATACAAGAGAGAGCCAAATTCAAGATCCATTCATTTCGAGATGCCTGGACACACTGCGTTTGAAAGACTGGAGATCATAGGAAGCAGGAAATACAGACAGAGGGAGACAGTTCCAGAGTTGACCTGTTGCATAAATGAAGGACTGGGAGTAATGGTTGACTCTTGCATTAGAGAGTTGGACAGAAAAGGGGTGAGAGTTTGCTGCTAGACGGGTGCTACGCGCCCATCGTAGAAGTGGAGGAATGCATGCAGACAGTTCAGAGGAACAGTGACCATCGAAGTAGCGATAGAAAAGAGATAAAGATGTAACACTGCGGCGAAGAGACAGAGGTTGAAGGGAGTCAGTAAGAGGGGGAGAGTTAATGAGACGAAAAGCCTTTGACTCCACCCTATTAAGAAGAGCTCTATGTGGGGAGCCTCCCCATACATGAGAGTTGTACTCCACACAGGGGAGTCAACAATTGTGCAGGGGTAAAGAAGGAACGGAGTCGGCTTAGCACACCCAATCGCTTGGAAGCAGATTTTACAAGAGATGTAATATGATCTTTCCAAGACAAGTCCCGAGCAAATGAAACCCCAAGCATGTTCAACGATGATGCAGGATTAAGTTGAGTATTATTAAACATAAGTGGGTATACCTGTGGAAGATTTTGTCGGGTTGATAGGTGCAAAAACTGAGTCTTTGATGCATTAAAAACAACCAGATTATTTTTACCCCAGTCAGAGATACGAGCCAAGTCAGACATCAGGTGTGCCATAGCCTCATCCTTTGCCTGTTGAAGTAACTGCTGAGATGGACGTTGTGGGATTCGAATGGAAAGATGAAGGGTGGAGTCATCAGCGTATGAGTGGATAGGGTTAGATGTACAGCTTAGAAGGTCATTGATGAATAAAAGGAAGAGAGTTGGTGATAGGACAGAGCCCTGAGGAACACCACTGTTAATAGATCTAGGAGAAGAACGATAGCCGTCTACAACAGCGGCTATAGAACGACCAGAAAGAAAGCTAGAGATGAAGGCACAGATAGAAGGATAGAAACCGTAAGAGGGCAGTTTGGAAATTAAAGATTTATGCCAGACTCGATCGAAAGCCTTTGAGATGTCAAGTGCAATGGCAAAGCTTTCGCCAAAGTCCCGAAAGGAGGATGACCAGGAGTCTGAAAGGTAGGTAAGAAGATCGCCTGTGGAGTGTCCCTGATGGAACCCATACTGACGATCAGAAAGAAGGTTGTGATAGGAAAGATGCTTTAAAATTTTTCTATTAAGAATTGACTCGAAAACTTTTGAGATACAGGATGTTAAACCAATTGGACGATAGTTAGAAGGTTGGGAATGGTCACCCTTTTTTGGGACTGGCTGAATGAGAGCAAACTTCCAGCAAGAAGGAAAGGTACAAGTTGACAGACAAAGGCAAAAGAGTTTGCCTAGGCAGGGAGTAAGCACAGAAGCACAGTTCTTGAGAACAACAGGAGGGACTCCATCAGGCCCATATGCCTTATTAGTACTGAGGCCAGCAATGGCAAAAAATACATCAGCTGAAGAAATTTTAATGTTAGCCATGAGGAAGTCAGAGGGGGGAAGTGAGGGAGGAACACCACCGGAATCGTCTAAGGTGGAGTTGGGGAGAAAGTCTGAGCGAAGAGATCTGCTTAATCAGTAGAAGAAATAGCTACAGAGCCATCAGAGTAGAAAAGAGGAGGGAAGGATGATGAGGTAAAGTTGTTAGAAAGGTTTTTGGCAAGGTGCCAGAAGGAGCGGGAAGAGTTCAAGTTAGAGAGTTGAGAGCATTTTGTACGGATGAAATTATTTTTAGCAGAGCAAAGAACAGACTTAGCACGATTCCGGGCAGAAATGTATAAAAGATGTGATTCAGGGGTGGGTTGGCTCTGGTACCTTTTATAAGCCCTCTCCTTGTTGCAGTAGCCAAGTCCCAAGTAGGCCTCAGATGCAGAGTCCATCAGACTTGCCTCTAAAAGAGGAAGAGACTCCACTGGAGCTCCAGTACCTACTACACCTGATGTAGTGCTTCTCTCAGGTGTCTGCCCTTTCCTCTCCTCCATCCTTATTTCCTTCCATCCTCTTCTGTCTTTCTTTCCTTCATTCTTTCCTCATCCTTCTTTCCTTCCATCCTCTTCTGTCTTTCCTTTTTTCATTCTTTCCTCATCCTTCTGCCTACGGATGACTTTACACTCCCTCTTCTGTCTCTCCTTCATTCTTTCCTCTTCCTTCTGCCTGTGGGTGACTCTACACTGCGTGACAAGCCATATGGTTTCCTGTACACCAGGAAACCATTTACTACACTGGGTGGTAACCATATAACCAAATTTTTGCACCTGGTGGTTTAGTGGGTAATTACGGCGCTCCAATTGGATTAAGCCAGTGAAAGTTTATATCCAAGGGATGGTTCGGGTTTACTGCTCACATAATGCCACTCAGGGATGAGTGAGGCTGGTCACTCTGATCGTAAATGTCAGGACCAGCTTCCCTAGCCCCAGGCTCCTATGCTTCTCATGGGGCAATGTAGGATTGCATAATGAATGATTGAATCTATCTATCTATCTATTGCCAGATGCTATAATCCCTTAAGAGGTGGCCATTTGACTCTGAGTTATTTGTTTTACAGGGAGGGGCACTAACCCTCCACCAACCCACTTGACATGTAGGGAGCACGTATGGTTTGGTTATATGGTTACCACCCAGCATGGTAAATGGTTTATTGGCTTATAGGAAACCATTTGGCTTGTCACTTAATGTAAAGCCACCTGTAATGCCATTTCACTGCCCTGCTTCCAACTCACACCCCCTCTCTCATATACCTCTCCACCCCATCCCTCCATCTCATCCTCGGCCTCCCCCTCCCTCTTCCCCCCTCCACCTCCCTCACATACACTCTCTTCGTCAGTCTTTCACCCTCCACCCTCTCCACATGGCCAAACCACCTCAGTGTGTTCCTCATAACGCTTCCAATCACATCCACATCCACACCACAACGCTCCTTTATATCCTCATTCGTCAGCCTGTCTCTCCATGTGACTCCACAGGCTTCTCTTAAATAACTCATTTCCACTGCTCTCACTCTTGACTTGTGTCCTTCCAACAACGTCCAAGCTTCACTTCCATACGTTAGAGTTGGTATCACAATACTGTCATGTACTGTAGTAACTTTTTCGCTTCCATGCTCACTTCCCTGTTCTTATCACTGCCTTCAAAGAACCAGCAACCTTTCTTCCCTGCTGTACCCTTTCAAGCACTTCACCCTCCAAACCTCCATCCTTACTCAACACACTACCCAAGTACTTAAACGTACTCACGTTTTCCAATTCCTCACCATCCAACCTCGCTGTACATTCACTGACTTCACCTCTCTCAAAGACCATCACTTTACTCTTCCCTACATTCACCTTTAGATTCCATTTCTTACACACTCTCCCAAACTCATCCATCAAGCCTTGCAGCTCCCCTTCGTCTTCACTCAACAACACAGTATCATCTGCAGACAACAGTACAGGGAGTTTCCAAACACTATCCTTTCTCACCAGGGTCACTTCAACATTCACTGCCCTACCTTGTACCTCTTTTATTACCCCATCCATGTACAGATTGAACAACCATGGAGACATGACACATCCCTGTTTCAACCCAACTTTCAAAGAGAAAAATTCACTTAGTTCACCATCCACATGCACTGCAGCCTTCGCACCATCGTACATACTCTTCACACATTCAAGAACTTCCCATCTACTCCATATATTCTTAACACTTTCCACAATCCTTGTCTATCCACCCTGTCATATGCTTTCTCCAAATCCATGAAAGCCGCATACAACTTCTTTCCCTTCTCTAGAAACTTTTCCACTAAAGATCTAAGAATGAATATCTGATCTACACAACCTCTTCCCTTCCTAAAGCCTCCCTGTTCTTCTCCAACTAATTTCTCTGTTGTTTCTGTAACTCTGTCAATAAGTATCCTACCATACACTTTTCCTATTATACTAAAAAGACAAATGCCCCTATGATTACCACACACTTCTTTTTCCCCTTTTCCTTTGTAGAAGGGAATAATAATACCTGACTTCCAATCCTCCGGGACTCTACCTTCCTCCCAAGCCAAAATGCACATCTTCCACATCCATTCTACTACTATCTCTCCCCCATGCTTCAGCATTTCACCACACACTCCATCAATTCCTGGGGCTTTCCCCAATTTAACTTTCTTCATTGCTTCCACAACTTCTATCCTACTGATTTCTTCCTGTCTTCTCACCTCCCTCCTTCTCCCAGCCATTCCCCAGCCACTTATACTCGCATTACTTCCATCCTCTACGTTAAACAATTCCTTAAAGTGTTCTCTCCATCTGCTCACTTTTTCTCCCTTCTCCACTAGTAATCTACCATTTTTATCTTTCACTCCCCTGCTAACTTTACTTGCACCCTGTCTTGCTCTTTTCACCTCTTTCCAGAACATTTTCTTACAGTCCCTCCACTTTTTACATTCAAATTCCTTCCAAATTCCTCATCCACTCTCTTCTTACTCTCTCTTACTAATCTTTTCACCTCTCTCTTTCTTTCTACATATAACTCTCTCTTCCGCCCCTCAACTTCTTCCACGCCCCTATTTCTCATCCATTCATTGTATGCTTTCTTCTTTTGTGCCACAGCCTGTCTCGCCTCTTCTGTCCACCACGCTGTTCTTTGCACCCCCCTCCATCTTCTCTTCCTTCCACACACCACATCACATGCTGCACATATTTCTTCTGTAATATTCATTCATTCATTCATTCATTCATTGCCAGACACCATGTATCCCAAACGGGGTGGCCAAGGGCTTAGAGTTAATTGTTTTACAGGGAGGGGCACTAATCCTCCACCAACCCCACTTGACACGTAGGGAGAACGTTATGCCAACAGCATCTGGTGTTCCCAAGCGGTCACCCATCCAAGTACTAACCAGACCCAACGTTGCTTAACTTCGCTGATTGGACGGGTTATAACGTTCTTTTTTTTTTTTTATTGAAATAAAAGGTAGCCTGTATCATAAATTGATGTTTGTTTAAAAACAAAGAAAAAAGCCCTTATTCCTCTCAGCTTTAAAAAAAGGTCACCCCCTAATCAAAAAACGGATTACCATATATTTGACGTTACCACACGCAAGTTTTATTGCTTTCTTAACCTTTATAAAGATTATTTTATAACTTTATAGACTTGCACAGAAAATTTTAGAACTGTTTAGAACCTTCTAGAACAGTTTGTAATGTTCTAGTATGGTTTAACATTGTTTAGAACATTCTAGAATAAACTAAATATTATAAAATGGGATGCAGTTTTCAGCATCTAACAGTTATCTTCGCAGTTTGCAGGTGAACAGTCAGCAAAATAATTGCTTAGTGTGTTACTGTTATATATTAAAAATTTTTGTTTCTCAGATACAGTAAGAATTGATGTCGCACAGAAGAATACTAGCATACTGAAGAACAGGGATGTCTGGACCAGTAATTTGGTGCAGTTCCTGCAGTCAGAAGAAGAGGAATTGTGCCTTTAGAAGAATCTTCATTAGAAGAAAAATGCAGAATGCCAAACCAAATGCAAATTGTTAGGCGTTATCAGTTTCTTGGAGCAAAAACCAAATTAAGTAAAGAACGAATAGTCGAAATTTCCAAAGAAGTTACAAAATTGTGGGAGAATAAAGTGAACTTTCCACATGTGTCAGATCAAGCAATACAAGCAAAGCTTGACAGGGTGCTAAGATCTTACAATGAATGTGTCAAGAGGGGAAAATATGATGCCCTAAATAATCTTTTTGATATCGCAAAAGTAAATGGTCAACAATTATCCACTGAAGATAAACAACTCTACCAGCTACAAGTGCAAAGCAAAGGAGAAGTGGGGTACCCAACAGGTCAGTTTGCAAGTAAGAAACCATTCACCCTTCAAAAAGACAAAAACTGCCTGATGAACTGATTTCACAATCAACATCTTACGATCTTTCATTTAGTGGTAGTTGCACTGAATCCGATGACAACGAATATAAGGATGAAGATGAGACTAACCACCCACCAACCAGAAAACAGAAGTAAAGTTGCAACTAACTTGGTGACCTCTGCTGGAGTATCAACAAATAAAGCTGCTAAAATATGCAAACAGTTGTTACATGATGGTATTGACATTCCAGCTCCAAGTCAAGCAGCAATTTACAAGTCAATATACAAAGAGACTGCTACACTGAAGGAAGAAATGATTGAAAAGTTACAGTTGGAAACATTGTTTTTACATTTCGATGGAAAGCGGATTGATGAAAATGAGTACCAGGTAGTACTACTTAAAAATGAAAGAACCAAAATAAAATTGGATGCATTGCGTTTGGAAAATGGCAAGGCTGAAACTATTGCTGAAGGAGTTGCAAAAGTAACTGATACTGCAGATTCATTTCATACGAATGGGCAGGGTACTGGTTTACTAATCAGATGTACAATGAAAATGACTTCAAGAACTTGTCAGAAATATTGAGACCTTACAAAAAAGCACAAAACTCATTGCAGAATCACTGGAAGCAGGAGCCATCCTTACTCAAGATACAAAGAAGTACAGTAATCAGTGTGCAGAACATGCAATCAAAGTGATGCAGGAAAGCCAAACTGCAACTTAGATTTATTCTAGGTAATAAGCAGTGATTTTAAGCATTAATACATTTGTACAAGCTCTTTTTTTTTATCATTATTATACTTTTTTTTTTTTTAATGTGAGGAAGAAGGAACCAAAGGCAATGAGCCCGCAATACTGTTCCCTCCAAGAGAAAAACAAAATACAAGAGACAGCCAAATTCAAGATCCATTCATTTCGAGATGCCTGGACACACTGCGTTTGAAGGACTGGAGATCATAGGAAGCAGGAAATACAAACAGAGGGAGATACATGTAGTTCCAGAGTTGACCTGTTGCATAAATGAAGGACTGGGAGTAACGGTTGACTCTTGCATTAGAGAGTTGGACAGAAAAGGGGTGAGAGTTTGCTGCTAGACGGGTGCTACGCGCCTGTCGTAGAAGTGGAGGAATGCATGCAGACAGTTCAGAGGAACAGTGACCATTGAAGTAGCGATAGAAAAGAGATAAAGATGCAACACTGCGGCGAAGAGACAGAGGTTGAAGGGAGTCAGTAAGAAGGGGAGAGTTAATGAGACGAAAAGCCTTTGTACACTTGCAAAAATCAAAGTTTTTATTTCGAGGTGAGGAATATGGGCTTTTTTCTTTGTTTTTAAACAAAATTTCATTGACTTGAGGAACAGGAACATAAGGTTGTTAAAAGGTTATAACCCTAATATATATATATATATATATATATATATATATATATATATATATATACAGTAGGCTCACACAGTGCGCAAGAGATTGGGCGGTCCACGACCTGGTGCACTGGGAATTCGTGCACTGAGAATACATAATCTTATGGGAAAAATTACATATGGGTGGTACCCCCTAATACCTGGACATTTTTTGGCCCTTAGAGACATAAAAAAGGTCAAATTTTTCAGACATTTTAGCTGCAATAACAAAAATATGGGCAATCACCTTAACAACAGTAGACAACAGGCCTGATGGATTTAAACAACAAGAGTTCTGAGGCGCGCCAATGCTTACAGTGCCCCCGCCACCACCCCGGACGCACCACGCTTGTTTAACGGTTGCCAATGTTGTATTATTCCAGGCTTTGACGAAGAAATTTATGGCCTGTTGAATGTTACATTTCTTCCAGAATACAGCAACAGTCATTACGGTGGGGGTTGCAAGTATGCCAGGTGAAGCAGGTGAGTCAGGTGGGGCTGTGAAGGTGGAGAGGGAGGCGGCTGGTGAGTCAGGTGGGGCAGTGGAGGAGGGCGGTGGGCGAGTCAGGGGAGGTGATGAGGGGAGGATCCTCCCTCTCCTCCTCGCTACTGCTCACATTTTCGGCAATTTCCTTCATCTCTTCTTGCTTGTTTGTTTCATTCCTCATCTTTTTATGGACGTATTGGCAGTATAACAACGTGGTATTCACGAAATAAACATCATTATTATAGAAACTGGGTATCTATTCTAACTTACTGTTATTGCCGAAAACGTTATTATTGAAGCTGTTATTGGCGATATCTTATTGTAGACTCCTCTTGACCACCTTCCCCATGAGCCTCTAGGTCACTATTGGTGCGTTGTGTGTGGGGGGGGGTCGCATACTGATGGAAAATGGCGTTTTTAAGTCACTTCTTTCCTCTGTCTCGTGTTTTGTGGGGTAAACTCACGCAGTCAAGGTTTTTTGTTATGATTTTTGGTCACTCGCGCACAATGTAATTCGCGCACCGTGATGACGCGCACTGGGCGAGCCTACTGTATATATATATATATGTATATATATATATATATATATACATGCACACATGCACACAGAGAGGCAGTCAAAGGAGGCAGACGTGCGACATCGGGGCTCCGTACCGGACCAACACGGCCAGTGGCATTACCTAAATTAGTATCTTTGAATGAGTCAAGCTCTGTACCAGGTTAGACTAAATGATTTTTCATTATTAAAAGGAAAAAAAAAATAAGTTTAAACAAGACTTGTTCAAACAGAAAAAAAAACAGAATCACGAGGAAAAAGAAAAATGCGCTGCGTCAGCTGGGTTTGTTTAGACTACAACAACACGGGGAAAGTGTACATACTCTGTAAGTACATATTCTGTTCTTTCAGTATTGCAAAATGGATACATACTTCAGTAAAACAAATTTGGAAAAGAAAAGGGATAAAAGTAAAAAGCAAAATGATGATTTCTACCAAGAACTGGTCAAAGTGGAGACTCACAATAGACTGGTTGAACGTGTACACAAACTAGAAATGGCTTTCAAAAATGAAATTGATGAAATAAAGAAGCAAATGCACTTGCAAAAGGAAGAGATAGAAAAACTAGGAAGGGAGGCCAATAAGAAAGACACAACCATCAGTGAACTAACAGTGGAATTGAGTACGCTTAGGAAGAAAGTGAGTGAAATGGCAAGTACAGTAGTCAATCACGAGAGTGTTATGGAAGAGTTCAAAAATGACACAGAGACAATTAGGCAAGCAAGCAGTCTTATGGACCAGAGCAGTGATATTGAGGAGAAGATAACACAGGTGAATGAAGCTGTGCAAAGCTACAAAAATGATGTAGAAACCACGTATGCTGAAATGGTGAAAGTAAAGAAAGACTTAGAAACAAGGGTGGAGGAAAAAAGCATTAAAAAGGAAGTGAAAAGAATAATCCAAAACAATCCAAAGTTAGTCAGAGATTCAGTAAAGATAAACAAGTCTATAGTAATCACTGGTATAGAAGAGGAAGAAGTAAAAAACAAGATCACAAGAGACAAAAAGGAGATGGCAAATGTAATGAGCTTACTGAAAGAAGTATCAGAGGAAATCTGTAGTAAAGACATAGAGGAACACAAAAGGTTAGGGAAATACGAGAAAAGCAAGACAAGACCTCTAAAGGTGACTTTCCAGAGTGTAAACACTGTGGAAGAGATACTAAAAAATGCAAAGAATCTTATGGAAAAAGAGGAGTTCAAAAATGTATGGATAAAAAGATGCCTAACACAAGAGGAACTGGAATTACTGAAAGAGAAAAGGGAGGAAGCAAAAACAAAAAATGAGGGAAGATCAGAAGAGGAGAAGAAGAAATTTTTTTACAAAGTAATAGGATTGCAGGTACGAAAGTGGTACACAAACAGGATGGAAGAAAAAGGAGGAAGGTAGTAGAACCATGTCATGACAAATATATAAACAACATGATAAAGTTGATGTACTCAAATGTGCTTGGAATGGTATCTAAATTACTAGAGATGAATGATTATGTCAGAGAAAATGAACCACAAATAATATGCCTAACTGAAACAATATTAACACCAAGGATATCCAATGACATACTAAACTTAGAGGAATACAATATATGGAGAAGAGACAGAAATTTAAAAAAAGGAGGAGGAATTATAATATTAACTAAGAAAAATCTAAAAGTCAAGGAAATAAAACTAGATATACCATCACAAGTAGAACTGATTGCAGTACAGATCGACACATCTGAAGATAAAGTAATTGTAACCAATTTGTACATGCCACCCAGATCAAACACATGGGAAAGAGACGAATATGAGGACCTGGCAGAGAGTACAATTCAGAGTATAAGATCATTACTACAAAAAATGGAAGAGAAATTGGAAAGAATTATACTAACTGGGGACTTCAATACAAATATAAATTGGAATACTCTAGATATAAATAACCAAGAAAGCTGTTGGGACCAAAAGCTCCTGGCTCTCGTACAAGAGTTTTTCTTAACACAACATGTGAGGGAAACCACCAGAAAAAGAGGACTTGATGTACCTTCAGTGCTAGATCTAATATTCACTAGGCAAGAAAATGATATTGACAGTTTAATATATCACCCTCCACTCGGCAAAAGCGATCATGCAGTACTAAATTATAACTTCAGGATAGCATATGACATAGTAAACAGCAATGACAGTTACAAAAAGAGCCTAAACTATAAAAAGGGAAATTATCAAGACCTAAAGAAGTATTTCTTAGAAGTTGATTGGGAAAATGAGCTTAGAGGACAAGATTTAAATGCTATATATAAAAAATATTGTGAATTTTATGAAATAGGAGTCCAGAAGTACATCCCACAGCACAAAGAAGCAGATAAGAAAATACAGAAATGGTTCAATACAGAATGTAAAAAATCAAAAGAAAGAAGAGATTTGTTGTGGAATAGATACAGAAGAGACAATAGTGAAAGGGCGTATAATAATTACAAACAGGCAAGAAATGACTATACAAGAATAAGGAGGGAAGCCCAAAAACGGTTTGAGGAGGATATAATAAATAAAAGTAGTAATCAACCAAAGCTGTTTTACAGCTATATCAGAAGCAAAACCAAAGTAAAAGATATAATACAATCCATTATGGACAAGGGAATCACTTATACACAAGAGAAAGATATTTGTGAGGCACTAAATTAGAATTTCCAATTAGTTTTTACAGAAGAAAAAAATTTTGAGAGGGACTATGTGGAACACGCATGTCCACACATATTACCAGATATACAAATAGCAGCAAAAGTAATACAGGAGGAGTTAAGTAGATTAGACAGAGGAAAAGCAAGTGGTCCTGATGAAATTTCATGTTGGGTATTACGAGAATGTGCAAAGGAGTTAAGTAAACCATTATTTTTAATTTTCAAGAAATCCTTGAGTCAAGGTAAACTACCTGATATTTGGAAAAAAGGAAATATTGTCCCCTTATTCAAGAAAGGAAATAGACAAAATGCACTCAACTACCGACCAGTATCACTGACCAGTGTTGTAAGCAAGGTATTAGAAAAACTTATAAGAAAAGCTTGGGTAAATCATCTAGAAGAACACAGTATGATAACAGAAAGACAGTTTGGTTTCAGAAAAGGAAAATCATGTGTTACGAATCTGTTGAGCTACTATGACAGAGTAACAAACACAATACAGGAAAGGGAAGGATGGGTGGACAGTATCTATTTAGATTTCAAGAAAGCTTTTGACACAGTACCACACCAAAGACTTTTATGGAAACTGTACCATCAAGGAGGAATTCGAGGCAAACTGTTTTGTTGGATGCAAGACTTTCTCATAAAAAGAGAAATGAGGACAGTACTAAGAGGAAACTACTCATCATGGAAAGAAGTGACTAGTGGAGTACCACAGGGTTCAGTGCTGGCACCAATCATGTTTTTAGTGTATATAAATGATATAAACAGTAACACTGGAAATGAGAGCTATCTGAATATGTTTGCAGATGATGCAAAAATACAAAGGAGAATTACTAACACAGACTCTTGTAAAGAGCTACAAGAAGAATTAAATAAACTTCATGAATGGAGTGGTACATGGCAAATGGAATTCAATGTGGACAAGTGTCATGTGATCAAGTTTGGTAAAAGTTGGAAAAGACTTGATTGGGATTATAAGTTAGGAAATAAAACCCTATACACATCAGAAAGAGAGAAAGACCTAGGTGTGATTATCAATAACAGACTATCTCCGGCTGACCACATCAGCGAGAAGGTACGGAACATGTATACACTGCTTGCAAATATGAGAATAGCATTCACATACATAAATGAAGACATGCTAAGAAGGATAATAACATCATTCATTAGACCAACCCTGGAATATGCATCAGTAGTCTGGAGTCCTCATCTCAAAAAGCATATAGACAAGATTGAAAAAGTTTAAAGGGCCGCTACAAGATGGATACCAAGCTTAAGGGACCTAAGCTACGAAGAGAGACTAAATAAACTGAATCTACCAACACTACAAGAGAGAAGGAAAAGAGGTGACATGATAATGCTATACAAGTGCATATCAGGAAAGGAGAAAATAGACATAAATGATTACTTAACATATGGAGAAGCATCAGCAAGAGGACACTGCAAAAAACTGCATAAGAAGAGAGGTGATAAAGACGTAAGGAAATTCAGTTTCCCAAACAGAGCAATTGATCAATGAAATGCACTACCTAATGAAATAGTGTGTGCTAAAACAATTCACAAATTTAATTATTAAATAGTACATATCCCTTAGGGATATGTACTATAAATATGGTTTAAGACACGGGACAGTACGAGCTTGACTCATTCCTGTAAAGATACAATTAGGTAAGAACACACACACACATGCACACACGCGCACACACAGTATACATGCAGGAAATTCTCAATTATCCGGCATAATTAAGTCAAGCCCTATGCTGTTAAAGCAAAACGCCAGATATTGCATAGTACCCCTCCCCCCTCAGAATCAAAGTCCAAGCAAAATGGAGAAATAGAAGAAGGAAAGGACAGGAAGAAGGAGTAGATGCAAGGAGAGTGGAAAGGTTACAAGAGGATGAGAAAAATGCGGAATATAAAAGAGAAGTGCAGGAACGATTGGGTAAATATGGATTGGAGCAGATGGGATACGTGGAAGGTGTGTGCAAGATATTCACAGAAGAAATATGTGCAGCATGTGAGGTGGTGTGTGGAGTGAAGAGAAGATGAAAGGGGGTGCAAGGAACAGCATGGTGGAATGAAGAGGTGAGACAGGCTGTGGCAGAAAAGAAGAAAGCATATAATGAATGGATGAGAAATAGGGGCATGGAAGAAATTGAGAGATGGAAGAGAGAGTTATTTGTAGAAAGAAAGAGAGAGGTGAAAAGATTAGTAAGAGAGAGTAGGAAGAGAGAGGATGATGAATTTGGAAGGAATTTGAGTGTAAAGTGGAGGAACTGTTAGAAAATGTTCTGGAAACAGGTAGAGAGAGTTAGACATGGTGGTAATGAAGTTAGCAGGGGAGTGAAAGATAAAAATGGTAGATTACTAGTGGAGAATGGAGAAAAAGTGAGCAGATGGAGAGAACATTTTAAAGAATTGTTGAACATAGATTTTTTTTTTTTTTTTTTTTTTTTTTATGTGCTCGACTCTGGGCATAGGCTTCACAGTCTACTATCAAGGCCCAGCAGTCCTCCTGCATACCATACACCTCCACATGTCACCACTTCGGCACTAACACCCACCGTCCATATTGGATACATGCTAGGGCTGTCTCATACAGGACTGGTGTATTGGTATTAGCGGGGGTATTTTACGACATGTCGGCGGGTCTTCTGGTAGATCAGTGAAGTCTGATTTAATGAAATTCAATCCTTAACCCCTACACCGCGGTCTTGTTTACCAATGTTTTGCGTGTTCTGCGGGGTTATTCAGGCTCCAACAGACTTTCAAAAAATATTTGCCAAAAATCAGTTAATAGTCCTAGAATAATAAAATTACATATGCTTATGGCACATACCTTCAGCTTTCTCCTGGAATGTTTGTTGAGCCTTCGTCAGTTACCGTAGGACTTGTGGAGACCTCTGAAGTAGGGTAACGAAGTCTCCACTTTACACTTCCCGACAACCCGTAATATGATTACCACAGCCAGATATAAACACTATAAACACTATTCTATAATTTTCAAGTAGTTTGGGATCCATATTCCGAAAAAAAAACACTGTGAAAGCAATGGAAATTACGAGCGCGTCTGATCGTCGCACTTGCGCTAGTTCGCTCTTGGTACTCTGTCACATATTATTCATAAAACCCTTCACACTTTATATTTCTATTACTATATCACACTTATATATATCTGGAGTCTTTATCCATAAGTTTCCTTCAGTCGTATTAGTTTATTGTCACTGAAGTCATTCAATTTTCCATTCAGTAAAATACGTAGAGAGCCACGGATTCACTTTCACTGTTATAACGTAAATTATTTGTACTCATATTCTTATATTACTAATTATTTACATTACTATTTACATTCTCTATTCTATTTTCAATATTTACCCTTCTATTTTACTTACACTATGTTATTCACTGTCACTTTCAGTAAGATAAAACTATAATACACTGTTCAATCATATGTACTGAACATCCATTGCTTTCACCTGCTATTTACACATTATTTACACATTATTCTGCTTCCACACTTGCACTGTTAGAACTGCTTCTGGCTGTGGTAATTGAAGAAGCAGGTAACACAGAGGGGAACCTGGCACTCAGCGCACTGCCAAGAGGTGCGTTTGTGCTCAGGTGTGCGGCGGGTGGTATGCGCACATACCTGACACCTGCGAATCGCAGCCTTCCTTTTCCATGTGGCAGGCATAAGCTCAAGACTGTGCCAATCCATATACGCCTTCTGCAAGTCGGTCGGGAAGTGTTACTGGATGGCGCCTTGGAGTTGCTGCTGTCACCCTACCATATCTTTCCAGCAGCTGCTGGACACAAGTCCTGGCGAACAACCTCAGGGAGAAGGACTTGGGTGGCTTGACGTTCATCTTGTACAGGATGAAGGCGTTCAGCATTGTCATATCTATCAGATGCAGAAAAACTTTCCTGTACCACCTAGTATTCTTCCTGAGGCAGTCGATCTCACCAATCATCATGTCGGACTTGTCCACCAGCCGCAAGTTGATATTATAGTCCAACACAGCATCAGGTTTCATCACAGGTTCGCCTGTCCTACGGTCGACCTTCCCACTGTCTCTCATCTCCCCCTTATGTACGGTGGTGAGCATGTGCACGACCCTCTTGTCATGCCACCGTATTGGCAGCATCTTCTCAGACTTGCATAGGTTCACGTCTCCTCACTGCGAGGTTCCCGCCTCTGGGAATTTGGGGAAGTGGGCACGATTACTTTTCACAGTGCCGCAGGAGCCAGTGCCATGCTCAGAAAGGTATTAGGCAAGTTTCGGTGCTGTATAGTAGTTGTCTGTATACAGCACATGATTCCCACCAAAATACTTTTCTAGGAGCATTTTCACTACACAGCCTGAGAAGCCAAGGGGGTGTGTTTTATCCAGATCGACAGTGCTGGCTGAATATATGACGAAGTCAAGGATGTACCCCGTCTTACAGTCGCACAGTACAAAGAACTTAATTCCAAAGCAATGGCGTTTGCTTGGAATGTACTGAACTAACTGAAGACGTCCTCTGAACAAAACCAAGGATTCGTCAATGACAACCTTCTGAAAGGGGTGGAAGAATGACATAAACTTATCCTTCATTCTGTTCAGAATCTCCCGGATCTTCCAGAGTGGGTTGGTTTGGGAAGGTACATCGTTGTCGGCAAAGTGCAGGTTTCCCATGATGTTCCGGAAGCGATCTCTGGCCATGTACTTATTGAAGGTGGGTGAGGGTAGTAAGGGGTCCATGGACCAGTATTCTTCCAACTCATGCTTCTTGGAGTGTGGCATGAGAAGCATTAGGGCAAAGAACACATACAGCTCCTGCATTCCCAGCATGGACCACTGTTGCATCTTGGCTGCACCTGTACCACTTAAAGCACGTTGTGATTCATACCTGTTGGTCTCATCACATATGTGCTGCATGACTTCGTCATCTAGGAAGGCCAAAAGGTAGTCGACACACTCAGCATTTTCGTCCATAGTGAAGGCAGGATGAACTCCTGAGGAGCTGTCATCAAAAACTAGATTTTCTGGCACAAAATCTGACCCTTCCGTCCATGCGAAGGCGTCCAGGATTCCCTGTCGTGGCGGTGTAGGGTGGGTGGTGGTGGTGGTGGTGGAGGTTGGCTGTGAGGGAGGTTTATCTCGGTCAAGGTCACTCGCACTGACCCTAGGTTGCCGTACAGCACTAGCAGCCCTTACCCTACTAGCTACACTACTTTTCACTCTCCTTGATTTACCTCTACCTCTACGGCCTGCCTTCACTGTTGATGCTGGTGGTGACTCTGACAATGAAGACTCTGGAGATAACTCAGCCGACGATGATGAAGAAATGAGTGAAGTGGGGCTTGGGGAACGGGGAGGTGAATGCACTCGTGACTCATGGCGGGCTGGGTCACGTGGGGGCATTGTTCTGGAGCTAACATGCCGCCTTTTCACTCCCTTCCCAAATTCCTGTCCTTGCTGCACTAAAGGCTCCTTTCCCTTGGAGCTAGACACTGATTCACACACTGTAGCACTCGTTGTTGCTGTTTCTGGCACGATAACCTCACCCGGCTCATCACAAGATTCACCCGAATCGTCATAGTCACTGTCCATCATAATCATGGACAATTCTGCCAGTTCACGTGCCACTGCAGAGTCACTAAGGCCTTTCCTGCTTGCCTCACTACTTTTCTTAGGAGTAGAGGTCACGGGGCCCTTTGCAATGGGCACAGAAGCGGCAGGAATGGTGGGGCGCGAGTGCGACATCGTTTCTCTACAGCGGAGGACAAGGAACTAAATGCCGCGGCTTATCTGAGGAGGGAAGGGTTGACAATGACACTTTTGGCTGACTGATGCTAACTTACATGCTAATTTTTGATAGGTAGAAAATCTCGGCAATACATAAAGAAATAGGTAGTTCCAGGTGAATGTAATTGTCAATTAGGATTCTCCTTCCTTTCTGATATATATTTTTATTACAGACATCGATTACAAGGCATAATTCAAAGGGGAAATTACCGTGGTAATGTAGCGAATGAATGCACGTGAGGTTTTGTCAGGTGATAATTAGCCAATTTCTGTTATATAACACTATCACTTACCTGTTTTTTTTTTGGTATATATTATTTTGTATAAGTATAGGGCATATGGCTTATTTCAATGGATGAAATCTGTGGAAAAATCCGGGGGAAATTTGCGTAGCGCAGCGCGGCATGGGAGGTGAGAGGACAGGTTAATGGAGGGCAGGTAGGGAGGGGAGTCACGAAGGGGGTCAAATCGCTAAACTGTCAACAATGGATGGGAGTACAGATGAGATTTGGAGTGCTGACTAGTGTTGGACATTGGCAGTACTGATAGATGATACAAGCCACTACTTGAGAGCCCGGGATAATTCAAAATAACACAGAATCACAAAAGTGACGCCCCGCGGTATGATCCATTGTGGCTGAGCATCACGAAAGTGACACCCCGCGGTTAAGGGGTTAAACTGTTCCCTGCCCCAGCCGGGATTCGAACCTGGGTCCATTAGGACTTCAGGCCACCTCTACCGATTGGGGAATGGCTGGGAGAAGGAGGGAGGTAAGAAGACAAGAAGAAATCGGTAGGATGGAAGTTGTGGAAGCAATGAAGAAAGTTCAAATGGGGAAAGCCCTAGGAATTGATGGAGTGTATGGTGAAATGCTGAAGCATGGGGGAGAGATAGTAGTAGAATGGATGTGGAAGAAGTGCAGATTGGCCTGGGAGGAAGGTAGAGTCCTGGAGGATTGGAAGTCAGGTATAATTATTCCCTTGTACAAAGGGAAAGGGGAAAAAGAAGTGTGTGGCAATCATAGGGGCATTTGTCTTCTTAGTGTAATAGGAAACGTATATGGTAGGATACATATTGACAGAGTTAGGGAAATAACAGAGGAATTAGTTGGAGAAGAACAGGGAGGTTTTAGGAGGGGAAGAGGTTGTGTAGATTAGATATTCATTCTTAGATCTTAAGTGGAAAAATTTCTAGAGAAGGGAAAAAAGTTGTATGCGGCCTTCATGGATTTGGAGAAAGCATATGACAGGATGGATAGACAAGGATTGTAGAAAGTATTAAGAATATATAGAGTAGATGGGAAGTTGTTGAATGCTGTTAAGAGTATGTATGAGGGTGCATGTGGACAGTGAACTAAGTGAATTTTTCTATTTGAAGGTTGGGTTGAAACAGGGATGTGTCATGTCTCCATGGTTGTTCAATCGGTATATGGATGGGGTTATAAAAGAGATACAAGGTAGGGCAGTGGATGTTGGAGTGGCCCTAATGAGAGAGGGCAGTGTTTGGAAACTCCCTGTACTTTTGTTTGCAGATGATACTGTGTTGTTAAGTGAAGACGAAGGGGAGCTGCAAGGCTTGGTTGATGAGTTTGGGAGTGTGTGTAAGAAATGGAATCTAGGGATGAATGTAGGGAAGTGTAAAGTTATGGTCTTCGAGACAAGTGAAGTCAGTGAATGTACAGTGAGGTTGGATGAGGAAGGAATGGAAAATGTGAGTACGTTTAAGTACTTGGGTAGTGTGATGAGTCAGGATGGAAGTTTGGAGGGTGAAGTGCTTGAAAGAGTACAACTATGAAGAAAGGTTGCTCGTTCCTTGAAAGCAGTGATAAGAAACAGGGAAGTGAGCATGGAAGTTAAAAAGTTAGTATATGACAGTATTGTGATACCAACTCTAACTTATGGAAGTGAAGCTTGGACGTTGTTGGAGGGACACAAGTCAAGAGTGAGAGCAGTAGAAATGAGTTATTTGAGAGGAGCTTGTGGAGTCACATGGAGAGACAGACTGACAAATGAGGATGTGCAGGAGCATTGTGGTGTGGATGTGGATGTGATAGGAAGCGTTAGGAGAAACATACTGAGGTGGTTTGGCCATGTAGAGAGCATGGAGAGTGAGAGACTGATGAGGAGTGTTTATGAGTGAGGTGGAGGGGGAGAGAGGGAGGGGAAGGCCAAGGATGAAATGGAGGGACGGAGTGGAGAGGTATATGAGTGAGAGGAGTGTGAGTTGGGAGCAGGGCAGTGAATGGCAGTGGACAGGGTGACGTGGAGGTGATTTGTCTGTGGCCACCCCGTATGGAATTAAGGCGTCTGGCAATAGATAGATAGATAGACCCCCCATCAGCTTAATATTCAGCATCGAGCTGGATATTGCGTTACTATCCGTCTCGAAACTCTATCCTAAAAACTTTCCCATGAGTAAATGATGAAAATTAACCATAAAATAATGATACAGTACAGTAATACAATAATACAGCACAGGTTGGCTATCATTTATGAGCCAGTTGATATACTTCAATGCCAGATATTGCACTGAACCACCGGTTATGTCTGTCTCGGCACTGGATATTGCATAATTTCACAGGATATTGCTTTAATAGAGCTGAGCCAGCATGGCAGGTACTGCATTGGGCAACATATAGTGATGAGATATAATTGAGAGTTTACTGTATACTGTACTATATATATACTGTATATATATATATATATATACAACGGCCATACCACGTTGAGTACACCGCTTCCTGTCCGATCAGCGAAGTTAAGCAACGTTGGGTCTGGTTAGTACTTGGATGGGTGACCGCCTGGGAACACCAGATGCTGTTGGCATCCCTACGTGTCAAGTGGGGTTGGTGGAGGATTAGTGCCCCTCCCTGTAAAACAATTAACTCTAAGCCCTTGGCCACCCTGTTTGGGATACATGGCGTCTGGCAATGAATGAATGAATATATATATATATATATATATACAGTATAGTACTCCCTCGATTATCTGACGTAATGGGGCCAAAGGCATGTTCGGATAGTGGCTTCCCTTTGTACATACCCAAACTTTGAAAGCCCCCCTTTTGTACATACCCTAACTTTGAAAGCCATTGTAAAAGGCATTGCAGGACATTGTATAACACTTATTCCTGGTGTTTTACACTACTCTGTCTGGTCAGGCATACCTATAAACTACAGTCAAGCAATAATTATGGTCAACCAGATCCATCAGCGACAGGCAGGCAATCACCACAGCCTTTAAAAAAAATAAAAAAAAAAAAATGCCAGGCAAAAATGTTCATGTGGTCATAATTTCCACCCGGATGCAAGGACAGGCGGGTCCCGATCTTAAGAGCTAATTGGGAGCAAGGATTTTTCTCGTTAGCCGAATTCTCATTAAACGAAGTGAAGAACTTATGGGAAAAATAGGGTTATTAGGGAGCAAGGCCTCCGAGCAACCTCCCCCCAAACCTCCAAAACTGACTTTCTGATCATTTTAAGCTGGAATAAGGGGTTAATACAAGAGGGTAATACACCTGAAATATAAAAACAGCATTAATATAAGCATAATGATATAGGTAAAATAGGGATGGGGTGAACAACCAGCCAAGTAACCTCCACTGACCACCAACACGTGTGACAGAGTTTTAAGCAGGAATAAGGGGTTATTATCATCATCAGTTTCACCATCATCTTCATTTAGCATCCTTCTCTTCTCAGTGCTGGGGATGGACGTGATATGAGTCATCTCCATCTATCTCTGTCTTCCGCGTTCTTCTGTTATATTTAAACGTCTCATATCTTCCATAGCCGCTTTCCTCCAAGTTCTTTTTGGTCTTCCCGCTGGTCTCCTTCCTACAACTTCCACCTCCATAGCCCTTCTCAAAATGTTATTTTGCTCTCTTCTGTGCACATGACCAAACCATCTTAACCTCATTGTCCGAATCCTATCCTCTGTGCTCTCAACTCCACATCTTCTCACCTCCTCATTTGACACTCTGTCTCTCCACTTAATTCTTGCCAAATACCTCAGCATCCAGTGATCACAAGTTAACAGGAGCCACTTCAAATTTGCTGCTATTGCCCATGTCTGTGCAGCATACAACAGTGCAGGTCTGATGCAGGCACAGTAGATCCTTGAACGGTGAACCAGCGGTATCCCCTGGTTCACCAACAGACTGGCCAACTCTCTCCACTTTCTATAGGCATTTTCTCCAGGTTAATACACATGAAATACAAAAAACAGCAGTAGAAAATGGACAGCTGCGGTGCAACCCTCATCTCAATTCTCATAAGTTGAGATTTGGGGGGATTTTACCTGCTCGTTAAACAGGCAGTGGTGCAGATTTCAAGACCTCGTAGTAGTGAATACTCGTTAAGCGATTGTTCATTAACCGGGACTTGCCTGCATTTTGTCTAGATAAAATGGAAAAATGTATGAATAATGGTTTTGAACATCCAGATCACAGCGTCCAGACAATGGATGGTCCAGATAGTGGCCATCCAGATAATTTAGGGATTACCATATACTGTATATACTCGTATATTCAGTATATATATATATATATATATATATATATATATATATATATATATACAGTATATATATATTTGTAGAGAGAGAGAGAGAGGCATACCTCAGTTTAACAATGTAGCTGGTTAGGTAAAACCTCATCGTTAGGCGGGGTATCTTATATCGGGATACTTTTAACATGTAAAGTAATGTGAAGCGTTTACCAGCCTTGGGTTTCCCCCCAAACTAAGCCCAAAACCCACACAAATGAGCCCAAAAACAAGTTTAAAGCCAATCAGAATGGCCTAACAGCTGTCAAGGAAGCTAACCTAAGCCCAACACCTGTAAATAACTCACTAAAACCAACAAACAAAATCTGAAAATCGCCAAATATAAGTCTGAAAAAATCAAGCTTAGTAAACTGTACCCCAAAATGATGGTGTTCACTCCACCTATGGCTAAACACATTAATCTAAGTCTAAAAACAGTTTATAAATCAATGTAAACATACAGTATTAGTCTAAAATATCATCAAAATCAGTAAAAAAAATCAAAACCCATAGTTAAACCAGGGTTTGGCCATCGTTTGGCGGGGTATGGTGGTATTTCTACCCCCATCGTTTAGCCGGGGTATTGCATCTAGGGGTATTGTATATCGAGGAATTACTGTATATAATATGAAATATATAAATATATATATTGGAGCCTCTGTGGTACAGTGGTAAAGTGTGAGATTTCGTATACTGAAGAACGAGGGTTCGCGCCCCACCAGGGTAATAATCTTTAGGAGCGTTCTTCAGGCCACATACTGCATTGGCGAACACAAGGGGTGCTGTGGTTGAGCCAGTGTCGCATACTATAAAGTATGCTTGCACCCAGTTGGCTTGCGTGGACCGATTACACTTGGTTCACAGACTACACACACATCCAAAGCCACTACAACACAACAATTACACTTACAAGCACTTCTCACCCTACATACAATCTCTACTAGACAGCCTAAGCCACTTGGTAGAGATACATTGGCTGTATCATCCCCACTTCGGTCAGGATATGCCGGTCCTGCAGTGGACACTCAAACAGCTGATGAGATGAGATGAGATATATATATATATCATCATCATCAGCTGTTTGAGTGTCCACTGCAGGACCGACCTATCCCGACCGAAATGGGGAGGATACAGCCCGTAAATCTCTACCTAGTGGCTTAGGCTGTCTGTTAGATATAGTACGTAGGGTGAGAAGTGCTTGTAAGTGTGACTGTAGTGTTGTAGTGGCTTTGGATGTGTGTGTAGTCTGTGAACCAAGTATTATCGGTCCACGCAAGCCGACTGGGTGGAAGCATACTTTATAGTATGCGACACTGGTTCAACCACAGCACCCCTTATGTCCGCCAAAGCAGTACATGGCCGGAAGAACGCTCCCAAAATTTATCACCCAGGCGGAGCGCGAACCCTCGTTCTCCCATATATATATATATTTTTCATTCATTCATTGCCAGACGCCATGTATCCCAAACGGGGTGGTCAAGGGCTTAGAGTTAAATGTTTTACAGGGAGGGGCACTAATCCTCCACCAACCCCACTTGACACGTAGGGATGCCAACAGCATCTGGTGTTCCCAGGCGGTCACCCATCCAAGTACTAACCAGACCCAACGTTGCTTAACTTCGCTGATCGGACGGGAAGCGGTGTACTCAACGTGGCATGGCCATATATATATATATATATACTGTATATATATATATAGGTATATGTACAGTACACAATATATACATTGCCCTAGCACAGCGAACATATTCTTAGTAAACGATTCACCTAGTGAACGAGCAGGGTATAATCAGGTCCACAAAACCATAATGAACGAGTTGAACCCTGAGTGAATGAAATTGGGGGAAAGAGTAGGCCATAACCACCATCTCCCATACTGAATGACCCCTCCCCCCCCCCAGTAGATGCTGCACAAGAGGCCAGATCTGAGCAACCTGTTGAGCAGAATCCAATGGAGGACGAAGATTTGCCTATACTGAATATCAGTAACATTCTAGCAGCAGTGGTTGTTCTTAGAGAAAAGGTCAAGGCAAATGAAACCAGTTACCTTAGAACACAGGAAGTGCTCAGTTGTGCACTTTTCATTATTACATTGAAAGGCACAATATGGAAGTCAACAGAAGAAATCATTCATTCACCACCTGCTACTACTGAACTCAAGAACAACAGGAGCCAGTTGCCTCTACATCGTCTGCTACACTTCCTGGGGAAGACAATGATGATGTGATGTCAGTGGTGTCATCTTTAGACTTTGAAGGTTTTATGGGAGAGGTGAATGAGGTAGAGGCACATGGGAAAATGCTTCAGTCAAGTGTTGAGGGAGAGACTGGTGACAGGAACAAGGCATTGGAAGGTGATGTGGCAGGGACACCCTAAATGTATCTCCCTGCCTCGGAACCACCTGTTTTTAAGCCAATCAGGATTGCCATCTGCTCCATTTAGGGTAAATACTCATGTGTTTTACATTTTATATATCTGTATTGTATGTATTTGAAATATGCCTTTTAGTACATCTATATGGCCCCAAAAGTGGACTTTGAGGGAGTGGTGCTGCCCATATACTATATATCCCATAAGATATGTTGTTCACAGCGAACGAATTCACAGTCTGCCGCCCATAAACTCGTTCACTGTGTGAGGGCAGAGTACATCACATACATATTAGTGAGAGAGAGAGAGAGAGAGAGAGATGTAAAACAACTTTTGAAATAAGTCTATTCATTTTTATTACTGGAAAGATTTCTAAAAAGCATTTTTACCCTCTTCTTAAAGGAACTTAAATCATGAGCTAATGTATTGGTTAAATTTCTCACAACATAAACCTGAAATTACAAAATTATTATTATTATTATTATTTTTTATTTGATCACTTATGTAGTAGATGGGTGGCTACCACTGGCCATGGAAGGTACCACCATTTGAGTTAGGTGTGTTTACTAGCTTGGCAACCAGCCACACAACATCTTTATCTCTTTTCTATCGCTACTTTAATGGTCGCTGCTCCTCTGAACTGTCTGCTTGCATTCCTCCACCTCTACGACGGGCGCGTAGCACCCGTCTGGCAGCAAACTCTCATCCCTTTTCTGTCCAACTCTCTAATGCAAGAGTTAACCGTTACTCCCAGTCTTTCATTTATGCAACAGGTCAGCTCTGGAACTGTCTCCCTCTGTCTGTATTTCCTGCTGCCTATGATCTCCAGTCTTTCAAACGCAGTGTGTCCAGGCATCTCAAAATGATCGGATCTTGAATTTGGCTCTATATTGTATTTTGTTTTTCTCTTGGAGGGAACTGTTACTGCGGGCTCATGGCCTTTGGTTCCTTCTTCCTCGCATAAAAAAAAAAAAAAAAAAAAAAAAAACAGGCAGGGAATGTTCAGGTACAAGTAGTCATTTCGTGATATCTTTTCTGAGTGACTGTACATAGAATCAAAGTCCAGGATAAGAGTCTCACATTGTTGCAGATTGTGTTGCACATCTCAAGTATCTTTTTTCCCAGAAACTGTTGGGAATTAATTAGCTGTTTTTGGCACTTGATTTAGCCTCCACTCCACAGAAAACGTCAGCAGTACAGTATCATGGCCATTCTAAGTACAGAGATTCCTAATGAGGTAGCTGGGGCTTGTGTTTTTTTTTTTTTTTTTTTTTTTTTGGGGGGTGGTGGTGGGGGGGGGGGGGGGGAATGAAGCCAACCATTAAAGTCCCTGCTGCAGCTACCATGGAAAACCACCGCCGAGGAGAAGGGAACCAGCCTCGCCCCACCGCCAGGATTGCTATGAGCTTCCAAGCAAAGGCGACACAGAACCGCACACACGCCACCACTAGCTTCCCCTCTTGTCCCGGGCAGCAGCCCACCCACTGTCACAACCAGAGCCTCAAGTACTGCAAACGGTCAGAGCTCTTCAGTCCAGTACTGGCTCAGTGCAGTACTACAGAGAAGGCTCGATGTTTCTCTGATTCCAGCTTAGCTCGACATGAACCACAGATGTTGGTTCAACGCGACATCCCAAGGGAGTTGGACCGACACAACGAGCACTCCCCAACTGAAACGGCTCGATGCGGTTCAGCTCCAAAGAAGCCACGATGTTTTCCTTCCCTAATTGAACTGGCTCGACGCAGTTCAGCTCCGAAGAAGCATTGACATCTCCCTATTCTGGGTCGACCACTGCAAGATACCATGAACCCTGGAGTGACCTCTCTCCTGTGCTATCCCTTCCACGCCCCAACAGTCCCCTCACCTCTACACCTGGAAAAGAGATCCCGGAGGCACAGCTGTATGACCCTTCTTTCTCGGGTCCCTTGTAACCTCCCTGTGTGCCCACTTTGGGAACAGTCCCCTAACATCTGTCCTGTAGGTCGTTGGTGAGAACTAGATCTGGTTTCCCCTTTCGGAACTAGAGTCACAGTTTCTCACGTCTGGCCTTTGCCTTCCCGATATACTCTTAACATCCTACAATATAGACGTAAACTCACCTCCCAAATCTCCCCCCTCCCCTTTTCCTGTGTATAGACTTGGTGACTCCCTACCGCACCCGGAGTAGAGGTTCCTTCAGGTCCTCGGATTAAGACCCCATAGCTCGGATTGACCACTTACTTTATATGACCTATATGTCTTTGACTTAGGGCTGCCAGTGTTGTAACTAGGGTTTAAGGATATTAATAATAAGCCTGTTGTATCAGCACCCTGAGTTTCTGTTCTCGGCTTGTACCATTAGAGTGTATCATGTGTGTTTTGTGTGTTCCTTCCAGAGAAACCAGGTGATTGGTAGCATAACATTTTTTTTTATGTATGTATGCAGACACCTCCCCTGGAAAGGCGTCACTCTAACCCTTGTAGCCTTTTAAAAAAGGTCATCCTTGACATTACGGTTAGTTAAAAGCCTAGTCTTTAGGCAAGGCATCACCTGCATGCCTGGTGTATTACCTACAGTAACACCTAGAGGAGGTAACTATGGTGACCTGGTTGATTCAGTGTCTTAGTGAATAACCCACCACAAGCTTAAAGGTCTAGCTATGTTGTGATGATGAGCACCTCATGGCAGCTGCCCCCACATTTACCATAATGTTTAGTATTATTTTTACTGTTTTCCAATATTCATGTGATAATGAACCCATGAAAAGGTACCTGGTTAGAGTTTAAACACACTACAGTATTTGTTTGTGTGCAACTTCAGAAAGGAAATTGTTCAGTTCTCTCTTGACTCTGCTCCTGTCTTTTGGACAATGGGTTAAGGGGAAAATATTTGGTTACCTTAACTGAAACTGCTGTTAATTTGTATTTGTTTGACTTCATCAGTGAAAGTAAGTTTGTCAAGCACTTGGTGTACCTGATCTGGACTTAGGTATGGAAACATTGCACTCAACCTGTAGCAGGTGTGAGATTAATCCCAAAAGTCCCAGCCTGTAGCAGGTGTGAGATTAATCCCAGAAGTGGACTGGCGGTTCTAAACCAAATTTATGGCTAAGTGGGTTAATAGGGATTTCACATGATATTTTACACAGTGAAACTGTAGCTCACCCCTGCCTGAGCTGTTCTTGATTTTTTTAATGAAATAATGAAACTGTGCCACTCCCACAACCTGAATAATAAATTGTAGTTGTATGAAATTTAATGGGCTTTAACTGTAAGGCAGGAATGATCCTCCTTGACTGTTATGGTAGTCTAAGCGATCCTCCAGTGTAACTACACTTGGACATCAGCCTTCAAGGGGTACAGGCTCTTTATCAAGTTTGACATAATGCATAATAGTGATTGGCTGGAGAAGTCCCCCAAACACCAGAGTCCTTACTGATAATTTCACAGCATAATTATAAAGGATCTCAACCAGTTTCTGATACTATGAAAAAGTCTTTATAGCTGTTATTGTCTGGAATGATTTGGTGGTAATTTTCACTTCAGTATTTACTCACTTTGGTTGTGAAGTGATTGGTAACCATATGAGTTAGGATAAAACATATAACCTACTGTGTCTACTACATAATGTAAAATAAAAAAAGTTCATACATACAGCCTCTGAGCTGTCTTCCAAACGTAGTGTCACTTCCACCTTGACACTAAGGAGAAGGAAGATTCTGTGCTAAGCCTTTTTTTTTTCTTTCTTTCTTTTTTTTTGACAAATAGTTATCCATCATACCATGAAACTGACTCACAGTAAATGAGTATCATATATTACATGGGAAGGATGAATCAAAGAATGCTTGAGAAATATGTTCTTATGCAAAGTGTTCTTACTACAATGATGACAATTACAGTACCAGTATGGTGAATATACACAATATTTTAAAGGCATGACATATAAGGCTATTAACTTCCTATCCTGGAGAAGTGGATGTAGTAAACTGTAATATTATTTTATCTGGATATTGTAAAAGACCATGAGAATGGGTTTTCAAAGTACAGCATTCTTGGAAAGAAAATATGGGAAAAAAAAAAAATCTGTTAATTCATAAAAACTGCCAGTTACTAATAAAAGAATTCCAGTATCACTCAGTGATACAGGCATGAAATCCTGGCTTGTAAAAAAAAGTATTTTTCAGTGAGGTCAGCATAAAAATACCGAAGTCTGAGTTTTCCGACTGATGAAAATATAACTGCAAGCACTTCTAAGCACTGTATTACAGGTAATTACTGCAAATGCACCAAGGTCACTCCCTATATTCTTAAGTCATTGCATCTGCACCAATATCAGTTCTCTCATGTCCCTAATAATCATGATAGTTGTTGCTTACCTATATGAATATTTAACCCTCTCACTGGTATTGTTGTTACAGTACAGTACTTGAGTTGTTTACTCTGGCTGATCTTGGTGTTCTTCAGCTACAGGAAAAGTCCTACCAGTCAAAGAGTTAAACAGCAATGCAGCACCTTATAAACATTACAGTATACAGTGCAGAAGTCCACTACTCTTAAAAACTACAGTACTTGAAAAGTTGATGTCATTAATATCAATGAGTCACTACAACATAATTACGGGTACAGTATGCAGTTTAATTTTCTTTGATTTTTTCAGAACTTACAGGTTCAGAATTGGGAGACAGATTTTGAATGTCACATATCAATGTTATACTGTAGTATCATTTTACTACCTATTTACAGTTTCCAGAAGTGAGATATTTTCAGTGCTGCAGCCTACCATCCTCCTCCTGGGGGATGGGCAGGGAGTATAGGGGCATTTGTATATCCAAGCTGCTTCACTGTCCAGGTATATTTGTGCCACTGCATGAAGGCCATACTTCAGTACCACCACAATATGTAGGTCACAAATAGTCCACTATGCCCTCAATGTAATGCAACCCACCACACAACACACTCACTTCATGCACCTTACTCTCATAGCATGGACAGTCTTTCAACATATATAATCGAGCACCTTATGGAAGCACCCAAATGAAGTGACCATTTTCTTGTAGGTCCACTGGGTTCAAATCTCAGTGAGCCTTGGGACACAACAACAACAACAACAACTACTTACTGTTGGTGAGTGTACTACAAACCATTTGCTAATTTTATATATTGGTTAACTTCTGTTAGATACTCTACAGATACACTTACTGTAGATACTCTACAGATACACTTACTGTATGTATGCTTTTCAGCACTGTATGCATCAATGTAGTCATGAAGTATCACATACGTAATGCTTAGGTCTGTTATTGTTGCTACAACCCTGGACTCATCTGGATGTGAACTTGGTGGACTGCTGGCTGAAGCTGCCCTTCTATATTTTGCCATTCCCTTTTTGGGGCATAGGGTCAGGGATGAGGGAGGTTTTGTAAAATGTGGCAGCTCCACTGCCAGTTTATACCAAAGACACTGCATGAATATGACCAAAAACCAATCCCATATTACCATCCAGGAGGTGTAGGTGTCGAAGACTAGGTTGCCATAGTCTAGTGAATCAAAACACCTCCCATCACGTCATGGAGATGAACCTTTTCACATGGTAAAGCTGTCATACCAGTGGGGACATTCTAACCTTCAGACCACTTACTTCAATACAGTATGATACCAAGAAGAATTTAACTTTAAATACATGTAGTCCATCCAGTGCACTTGAACACAATCTGAGCTTTGAAAATTATTACTACAATAATTTGTAAGTTCAAGATATACAAACAGAGTAAAGGTAGTGTGCTTTACTCTTGAATCAGAAGTCACTTCACTTGAAAAGCTGTGAGACAGGAGCAGTCTGATGCTACCATACTCATGAAGTGGATACAGAGCTTAATTATACTGTACTGTATTACATTTTCTGTTGTGGAATCTAGCTTTGCTGAAAACCATTAATGTGAAGGTGGCACCTTAGTGGCATGATCAGCAGCCCACAATTTAGGACTGTATGAGAGAATATTATTTATGTCTGGTCAGTAAATAAGACTGCTAACGTACTCAATCGTGATGAGAGAGAGAGAGAGAGAGAAAAAAAGGCTAAGTAATGGTAATGGATAAAGTTATATCATAACAGTTTCAATGAATGTACTGATACTTAAATTCTATGCATTTCTGGCACAATACCTTAGTTTCAAATAGTCCTAAAAAAAGTGTTGTGATTTTTGTTGGTGTATATATCATTTAATATAACAAAAGTAATACTGAACTATATTTGAGCATTAAATAACTTATATTACTTTTGAACAAAAAACTACATACTGTATTTTTATGTACTGAACAGGTACAGTGAAAATAACATGTATCCAGTAATATGTCATAACTACAGTACAGGGATTTGCAGTGTGCAAATTTAAGACAAAAATATTTAAATACATCACGTAAGTTAATTATACAGTATATGTACGTCTGACACATGCATTGTTTACACATCATTATATGGCTACAAATATAAAAAACAACATTAAATACAAAACAAATATAAAGTAGACAAGTGTGTAAAGAAAATGCAGTCACATCACAGTATACAAGGTAATGTTCATAAGAACTAAAAGCTTTGACTAACTTCATAACATTATAGAGTGACAGTGCAGTATTAAATATGATTTGTGGAAACTGGTCAAATGCTTTAAGTCTTTTACTTAAAACATTTCCAGAAGCATTGATAATAATGAATATATTGCACTGTACATGCTGTACTACAGACATGATAGCTAGCTACTGTATATATATTGTATTGAGAAGATACAGCATGTACTGTTCTGTGGCAGAATTGATAATTTGTTTATTTACATCACATTACTGGAAGACTTAAATCAATCGTATTATTCCTTTAATCATCCCTCTAAATAACCCCAATACATATATTGAATAGAGGTCAGATTGTGTGCAGTAAGGGTACTGAAGAGATACTGTATTTCACTATGTAAAATAACTCTTAGGATAATATTTTTGAAGTTTAAGTCACATTACTCCAACACAGAATGCACTGCTAATAAATAGTTACTAAACAACACAAAAAACAAAGTCCAACAGAGCACAGTACACATCATGGTACAAAAATTAATAACTGCTTAGAACAGCCACATAAATTTATTAACAGCATAAGGAATACTGAACTGAAATTAATCAGTGATCAATCTATCTATCAATAGCCAGATGCCATGTTCCTGTAAGGAGTGGCCATTTGTCTCTGAGTTAGTTGTTTACAGGGAGAGGCACTAAGCCTCTGCCAACCCACTTGACTTCATTATACATACATACATACATATATATATATATATATATATATATATATATATATATATATATTTATATACATATACATATACACATAAAGGGAGGTTGCCAGAGATCGAGCAGCATGAAGGCCAACACATGCAAGCATGTTGGAACATATATATATGAAATGAAACAATATACAGTATATGTGTGTATATAAATATAAATATTATATATACAGTACATCCCCACAGTACGCGAGTTCCGAGTACGCGATCCTCCTTGTACGTGAGGACCAATTTTTTTTTTTTTTTAGTGTATTTTTTATTAGTACACAAATTGAACTCCTTGTAAGCGAGACGGACAGTGAAGAGTGGCCCAAATCCAGCTGATTCGACGTCTGAGGTGTCAGAAATAGACTCTGAAGGGTTTATGAACGAAGTAAGTGCATTAGGTAGTGAATGTGTCGACGTGAGGAATGTGGTGTGTTGGGTGGTGTGGTGGGTGATGCAGGAGATGCACGCTAGGTGCCTCATCCTGCCTCGAATCCTCTTCTTACCTCCATCACGCCTGTTGTCCCTTTGGGTAAAGGTGAGCAGCCATATTGTTGTTGGTATAGTTAAGCCATGTCCTTGTTGATTTACCTAGTAAAGCCATAATCTTTTTGGTGTACTTTATATTAGGTAATATGTCTTAGATGAATGGTAAAGTAGGGAATGTGAAGGTGGATGGAATAGTTGGTGAGTGGGGTGTACCTGCTGAGATAGATGAGAATGGTAGTGCGTTAGTGGACATTTGTGCTGGGAGGGGGTTGGTGATAGCCAATACCCTCTTCAGGTATAAAATGATCCACAGGTATACATGGCGAGTGATGAGAAGGGTGGGTGGTGAACTGAATGAAAGGAAGGCAATGACTGATTATGTGTGTGTGGATGAAAGGATGCAAAGATGTGTAATGGATGCAAGAGCCTATAGAGGTTGGGGAAGTGGACTTTCTGACCACTACTTGGTGGTGGCCAGAATCAAGACCCAAATAAGATGGAGTAATAGAAGAAGGGAAGGACAGGAAGTAGTAGTTGCAAGGAAAGTGGAAAGGTTACAAGGAGATGAGAAAAAGACAGAATATAAGAGAGAAGTGGAGGAACGATTGGGCAAACATGAATTGGAGCAGATGGGGGATGTGGAAGGTGTGTGCAGGATAGTCACAGAAGAAATATGTGCAGCATGTGATGTGGTGTGTGGGATGAAGAGAAGATGGAGGGGGGTGCAAGGAACAGCGTGGTGGAATGAAGAGGTGAGACAGGCTGTGGCACAAAAGAAGAAAGCATACAATGAATGGATGAGAAATAGGGGCATGGAAGAAGTTGAGAGGCAGAAGAGAGAGTTATATGTAGAAAAAAAAAGAGAGGTAAAAAGATTAGTAAGAGAGAGTAAGAAGAGAGTGGATGACGAATTTGGAAGGAATTTGAGTGTAAAGTGGAGGGACTGTAAGAAAATGTTCTGGAAAGAGGTGAAGAGAGTAAGACAGGGTGGAAGTGAAGTTAGCAGGGGAGTGAAAGTTAAAAATGGTAGATTAGTAGTGGAGAAGGGAGAAAAAGTGAGCAGAGGGAGAGAACACTTTAAGGGATTGTTGAACATAGAGGATGGAAGTGATGCGAGTATAAGCGGCTGGGGAATGGCTGGGAGAAGGAGGGAGGTGAGCAGACAGGAAGAAATCAGTAGGACAGAAGTTGTGGAAGCAATGAAGAAAGTTAAATTGGGGAAAGACCCAGGAATTGATGGAGTGTGTGGTGAAATGCAGAAGCATGGGGGAGAGATAGTAGTTGAATGGATGTGGAAGATGTGCAGATTGGCCTGGGAGGAAGGTAGAGTTCCGGAGGATTGGAAGTCAGATATAATTATTCCCTTGTACAAAGGAAAAGGGGAAGAAGAAGTGTGTGGTAATCATAGGGGCATTTGTCTTCTTAGTATAATAGGAAAAGTGTATGGTAGGATACCTATTGACAGAGTTAGGGAAATAACAGAGGAATTAGTTGGAGAAGAACAGAGAGACTTTAGGAAGGGAAGAGGTTGTGTGGATCAGATATTCATTCTTAGATCTTAAGTGGAAAAGTTTCTAGAGAAGGGAAAGAAGTTGTATGCGGCTTTCATGGATTTGGAGAAAGCATATGACAGAGTGGATAGATGAGGATTGTGGAAAGTATTAAGAATATATGGAGTAGATGGGAAGTTGTTGAATGCTGTGAAGAGTATGTATGATGGTGCTAAGGCTGCAGTGTGTGTGGATGGTGAACTGAGTGAATTTTTCTCTTTGAAGGTTGGGTTGAAACAGGGATGTGTCATGTCCCCATGGTTGTTCAATCTGTACATGGATGGGGTAATAAAAGGTACAAGGTAGGGTAGTGGATGTTGGAGTGGCCCGGATAAGAGAGGGTAGTGTTTGGAAACTCCCTGTACTGTTGTTTGCAGATGATACTGTGTTGTTGACTGAAGACGAAGGGGAGCTGCAAGGCGTGGTGGATGCGTTTGGGAGAGTGTGTAAGAAACGGATTCTAAAGGTGAATGTAGGGAAGAGTAAAGTGATAGTCTCTGAGAGGGGTGAAGTCAGTGAATGTACAGCGAGGTTGGATGGTGAGGAACTGGAAAATGTGACTACGTTTAAGTACTTGGGTAGTGTGATGAGTAAGGATGGAGGTTTGGAGGGTGAAGTGCTTGAAAGGGTACAGCAGGGAAGAAAGGTTGCTGGTTCCCTGAAAGCAGTGATAAAAAACAGGGAAGTGAGCATGGAAGTGAAAAAGTTACTACATGAAGGTATTGTGATACCAACTTGAACGTATGGAAGTGAAGCTTGGACGTTGTTGGAAAGGCACAAGTCAAGAGTGAGAGCAGTGGAAATGAGTTAAGAGGAACCTGTGGAGTCACATGGAGAGACAGGCTGACGAATGAGGATATAAAGGAGCGTTGTGGTGTGGATGTGGATGTGATAGGAAGCGTTAGGAGGAATACACTGAGGTGGTTTGGCCATGTGGAGAGGATGGAGGGTGAAAGACTGACGAAAAGAGTGTATGTCAGTGAGGTGGAAGGGGAGAGAGGGAAGGGGAGGCCGAGGATGAGATGGAGGGATGGGGTGGAGAGGTATATGAGAGAGGGGGGTGTGAGTTGGGAGCAGGGCAGTGAAATGGTGGGGGACAGGGCGACGTGGAGGTGACTTGTTTGTGGCCACCCCAAATGGGATTGAGGCGTCTGGCAATAGATAGATAGATATAGTTTCCCTGTACTGTATAGTACAATACATAGGTCTGAAAGGCATCTCAAGGGTTGCCCATGAAGGGGGGTGCCGCCCATATGTAATTTTTCCCATAAGTTTATGTATTCACAGTACGCGAATTCCTAGTACACGAAGTCCTCTGCCGCCCATATAAGCGCGTACTAGGGGGATGTATTGTATGTATGTATGTATATATATATATATATATATACATATACAGTAAAACCTCGATATAACGGACTTCAGCAGACCAGAATTCGCTTTTATCGGACTCGAGGGGCTACCGGACTAAATTCCTATATATCGGAAAAAGTCCGATAAAGCCAGAAGCAGTCTGGCCTGCCTGACCACTTCAGCTATGTTCACCACAATAAGGTAAATAAAAGACATGTTTATCAGTGTACAGTACAGTATTGTTATATATATTATACCATTTGATTAATGTACTGAAGTTATAACACAGTACAGTACCACAGTGGTAGTCAAAACAGTTTAAAAACCATTCACGTGATCCGGACTAATGTCTGATATATCGGAAAAAGTCTGGATTAGCAGGGGGAAGTCCAGATGTTGCTTTTATCGGAATTTTGCATTTTTCAGAATGGTTTGGACCCCAATTAGTCCTTTATAGTGAGGTCTTACTGTATAGTAAAAGTCCTCTAATCCGGCCACCAATAATCTGAAAAACCCAATACTCGAAAATTTTCAAGACAAAATTTAATTTTTCTGGGCTTTTTTCGAATTTTTCTAGGCTTTATCTATGGATTTACCTGGCCTGGACTTGCTCTTGGACTTGGATGTACCTGCTTGTAACTAATCATCTACTCTTCTATGCATTTCCGGTGAGTAAAACAATAACCCTTATCATTTTAAGTGTTTCTTTCATGATCATGTGCACATACATCTAATGTTTTCTGAGGTCCCTCCCAACAGCCAGAAAAATCCAATAGTCTGAAAGACCCTCGGTCCCCTGCCATTCAGATTACAAGACTTTTTCTGTATACATACATATATATATATATATATATATATACAGTACTGTACAATATTTATATACACTATATATACTGTACATATATGTAAACAAGGTGTCCCAAGAGTTGGCATACTAACTTCAGGAAGTGATTTCTGAAGCCATTTTGACATAAATGTTGTATGAAATTATATTTCCAATTTGCAGTGGATATGCAGTAAAGGACATATAAATCTGAATGACAGTAATGGGAGAAATTATGCATTTCTACCCCATGTTTTTTTTTGGGAGGGTGCAGGTGGGGATGGTGGATGGGGTTAGGATACTCATATTGTATTTGATGAAAATTTTTTGGTGATCCTCAGTGAAACGATGCAACAGAACAGGGAGGGCAGTAACATGAGGTGGAGATGGATAATTCTTTCCACTACCACCAATCAAATTTCAATGTCCTCCACTCCACAACTGTTACAAATTGGATATGTGTTTACAGAACATTTGTGTTCCTCAAGAACCACCTCCTGAAGTTATTACATCAACTTTCGGGTCACCCTGCATGTTATATGCAGTATATAAAGGCTTCTATTGAAATTCAAAGAGTACCCAGAAGGTTTTCAATCATGTCAATGATGCCAGGAATGTACCAACAGTATGATGGTGAAGTGACCTGAACTAACATCAGGCCAGTCTACACCAAAAGGGATTTTATCTATCTATCTATTGCCAGATGCCTTAATCCAGTAAGGGGTGGCCAAAAATAAATTGCCTCCATGTCGGCCTGTCCCCCACCATTTCATTCCCCTGCTCCCAGCTCACACCCCCCTCTCTCATATACAGTACCTCTCCACTCCATCCCTCCATCTCATCCTTGGCCTCCCCCTCCCTCTCCCCCCCTCCACCTCACTCACATACACTCTTCTCGCCAATCTCTCAATCTCCATCCTCTCCACATGGCAACACCACCTCAATGTGTTTTTCCTAACGCTTCCTATGACATCCACATCCACACCACAATGCTCCTTCACTTCCTCAGTTGTCAGTCTCTCTCTCCACGTGACTCCACATGCTCCTCTCAAATAACTCATTTCCACTGCTCTCACAAAAGGGATTACAAGATGAAAATATGGGTAAATAAAGATAAACTTTATATCTATGCTGTAAGAGGTGAAGGGAATATTGAAACTATAGGTGCTGCATATACTACAGTACAGTCCTTATTGTATTGGTGGATGTAAGTTAATAGACAAATACAAGGTGACAGTCACTATCTATTACCTTCTTTGAGGTGCTGGGAATCAGAAACACAGTACTGTAATCCAGAATCTTTGAAGGTGGCATAATGTGATTTACAGAAATCAAGCTACCTTTTGTGGATTCAAACCTGTGCACAAAATGTAATGATCCCAGCTAGTGCCCATTAACCACTAGACCACCAAGTGCAGTAAAACTGCATCACCATTTTTTTTTTATTCCCTGGATATGAATGGGTGAAGACAATTAATCTATATAATCTTTCAGGTTCCAGGGAGCCTAAGTCACAGCAGTTAAATAACAACAATAACTAGAACTCTGGCCTGTAGACAGCCACCAGTCTCCACTTACTGTTCACGATGGAGATCCTTGACTAATGGTCACTAAGATATGAACAGGACACCTCCTTAGTGTTCATAGGTCATGGCAGGGTACATTCTGTAATAATTTAGTGGAAATTGGTCCAATTTCACCCTTCAGGTTCCTTGTGCAGACCGGACTGAAATCTTCAATAGATATACAACCAACTTAACTTGTTCACTTATAATACTGATATGACTCTGCCATGCCCTTCCACTACACATGAAGGATTTGGACTTTTTGTTTTCTATCAGCAATGGCACATGACAGGACACACAACCTGGGCCATTCAGATTCCTTTCGCAATCTCCAGTTTTCCTGGAATCGTAGGAAGACTCTGAGGCAGGAATGATAATGATACAGTAAACTCCCAATTATATGTCATTGCAATATCCAGCCCAATGCAATATCCGGTGCTCATGGCTCAGCTCTAATAAAGCATTATCCAGTGAAGTTATGCAATATCTGGTGCTGAAACAGAATGTAATCAGTGGTTCATTGCAATATCCGGTGTTGAGGTGTATCAATCGGCTCGTAAACAGCAGCCAACCGGCACTGTATTACTCTATTGTTTCATTACTTTGTTGTATTTCATGTCTTATTTTGATCTTTTACTCAAGTGAAATATTTTAGAACAAAGGTTGGATAGTACTGCAATATCTGGCTCAATGCTGAATATTGAGCCGATGGGGGGTACCATGCAATATCCAGCCTTTTACTTTAACCGGCGTAGGGCTTGGAAGAATTAAGCTGGATAATTGAGAGTTTATTGTACCAGCAAAAACAACAGTCTCCACTTATGTAGTAAGTAGAGACTAATAATAATAATAATAGTGAATAATAACAATGAATGAACAAAGTGGTATGAAAGGATGTATAAACCAAGTGATATGAAAGGAAGTACGGGATTTCCTCACAGTATTTATTCAGTTGTATGGATTCCACAAAAGGCAGTGTAATGTGTAACACTGGGAACATCTCTCACTTCACTTAGTGAAGGAAACATGGTTCACAGCAAAAGACATGTGTAAGGACATGGTTGCCTGAAGACACTTTGATAGCCAACCACTGTGAGGTAGTTTCCTGGAGGGAAAAAGTGGTCAATGAGGATGCCCATCATCCACTCACTCAATGTAGTGTTGCCTTATTGTCTTTACACTAAGTGACAAGCTAAATGGTTTCCTGCACCCAGGAAACCATTTACTATGCTGGGTGGTAACCATATAATCAGAGTTTTTGGCCAGGTTAAGTGTCCCCCAGCTTCCCATATCTAAAATTACTGAATCATGGCAGACGTTTTGGAGAGCCTTGGAGGGCCCAATACCTGCCCAGGCGGAATGTGAGAAGTGTGAGAGGAAAGCAAGAGGGTGGAAGTAGTGAACTGAACAATGGAATGTGAGAGGTGTGAATGAGGAAAGCAAGAGGGTGGAAGTAGTGAATGTGTTCAAGAGTATGGGATATGCTGTGACAGCAGTGTGTGAAACTAAGATAAAAGGGTGCGAAGTGGAGGAGTGGGAGGGCGTAAAATGTGTAAGGTCAGGCATGAATGGGTGAGGAAGATGCAAGGAAGAAGTTGCTTTGTTGATGAATGAAGTGTGGCAGAGTGGAATGAGAGACTACAAATGTGTCAGCTCTAGATGTATGTATGTCAAGTTCAAGTCTGAGAAAGCGAAAGTGGCAGTGACTGTAGCGTATACACCGTGTGATGACATGAGACAGAAAGGCAGGTCTTGGGATGAGCTGGATGAAGTGGTAGGAGAAATGCCCAAGAGTTATAAAGTGTTTGTAGTGGGCAACATGCAGGGGAGAGTAGGCACTGGTCCCGTGAATGATATAATGGAGTACCTGGAGTGGTAATGGGAAGTGACTCAAGGACATGCATCAGGATTGGAGGTTGTGTATTTGTAATTCTTATTTCATACACAAAGATGCACATAAATATACATGGTACAGAGAGAAAGGAGATCATGTTGAAAGGAGCCTGACTGATTACGTGCTCGCAGAAAAGTCGATGCTGGGAAGTTTTGCTGATACTAGGGCAGTGAGAAGATGACATGGAGGTTTGTCAGATCATATGATTGTGGTGTGCAAGCTCAAGCTGAGAGGAGTGAGGAGTGAGAGGAGGACCAAGAGAGAGAGGAGCAGTCAGGGAGACAGACTGAAAGTCAAGAAGCTGAGGATCAAAGAAATGGTAGATGAATACAGGGCCAAAGCAGGGGAGGAGTTAGAATCAGTGAACTGGAATGAAACAGATCTGGACAGCTTAGGGAATGCATATTGAGATTGTTTAGTTAGGAATGCTAAAGGAGTGTGAGTTGTGACAAGAGTAACAACAAAGAAGAAAGATACAGCATGGTGGGATAAAGAGGTTAAGAAAGTAGTGGAGGAAAAGAGGAAGTGGCTAGAGTGGATACACTACGGGTTCAGGTGAAGTAAGACCTGAATATGTTGTGAGCAAGAAGCACATAAAGAGACTAGTGAAGAGGAAAAAAAAAAAAGAGGTAAAGGATGATCAAGGAAGAAAAGTGAATGCATATTGCTCTGAAAATAGGAAGTTATTCTGGAAAGAGGTGCAGAAATGTTGAAGTGACAGAAGAGAGAGATGTGTAAGTGTGAAGAATGTAAGTGGTAGATAATTAATCTATAGGGATGAAGTAAGGACCAGATGGAAAGAATATTTTCAAAGTCTGATGAATAGGAATGAAGAGAGCAAAGCGACTGTTAATATGATTGGTTTTAGGGGTGTAAAGAGAAGGAATGCAGTGCCAGGAAACGTGACACTTGCACAGGTGAAGAAAGCTATAATGCGGCTGAAAAATGGGAAAGCAGCTGGGACTGAAAAGGTGTATGCAGAAATGACTACGTGTAGTGGATAGGGCAGAATGAAGTACTTGTTGGAGATATGTAAAAAGGCATGCATGAGTGAAACTGTGCAGGTAGGGTAGAGTGGAAAAAGGCAGTGATTGTACCCCTGTACAAAAATAAGGGTAAGTGATGTGAGTGCATGAATTATCGTGGCATAAGTCTACTGAATGTTGTAGGAAAAGGATATGGAAGAATTATTATAGAGAAAGTAAGTGAGATATCAGAAGTCCTAGTCAGTGACAAATAGGGTAGCTCTAGCAGTAGCAGAGGATGTGTGGATCAGTTATTTGCAGTGAGACAGATGGTGGAGAAGGCTTGTGAGACAGACTATGTGTTTACAGCATTTATGGATCTGGAAAAATCTTATGACAAAGTAGACAGAGAAGGATTGTGGAAGGTTTTGTGCACGTATGGTGTGGATAGTAAGCTGCTAGGTGCCATCGAGAGTTTTTATGATGGTAGTGAGGCATGTGTAAGGGTATATGGGCATCTAGCGAATGGTTCATGATCAGTGTGGGTGTCCGACAAGGTTGTGTGATGTCCACATGGTTGTTCAATGGTTGGGATGATGAGAGAAGTAAAAGCATGTGTAATGGAGAGAGGGATGGCGCTGGTAATGGATGGAATATCTCAAATTTGTTGTATGCTGATGATGCAATGCTACTTGTAAATACTGGACTAGAGTTTGGTAGACTAGTGGAGAGTTTTGTAGATGTCTGTGAGTGTCATGCCTTAAGAGTAAATGTAGAAAAGAGTAAAGTGATGGTTATTGAGGGAGAAAGTGACTCCCACTGTGATGTTACAGTGAATGAAGAAAAACTGGAATTGGTGAGAGAGTTCAAATACCTGGGTACATTGATAAAAAATTTTTAAATAAATCCCCGAGCTAGACCTCATCAGATCATATAGCCCTGCTAGGGTTACAGGAGAGCGCTACCCCTCCCAGCACAGCAGCCACCAGGCAGGGCGCGAACTCGCAACCTCACGATTACCAGCCCGACACCCTACCACTGAGCTACAGCGCTCCCCAGGGTACAGTGATAGAAAAGAGAGGAAAATATGTAAGAAGTGGAAAGCAGAGTGACACATGGAAGTGACACATGTTGCTCTGAAGACCTTGATAAGAAACAGAGGCTTGAGTGTTGCAGCTGCATGTGGCTTGCGTGAAGGAGTGTTAGTGCCAACTTTAACAAACAGATGTAAGACTATGGTATGGCATGAAAATGAAAGGTCAAGAGTAGAAGCAGTGGATATGGGACTGCTGAGGAATGTATGTGGAGTAGACAGTGGATGGGATATGGAATAATGTGATTTGTGAAAGGTGCGAAGTGAGGTAGTCTGTGGACGCTAGAATTGAAGACAGTGTATTGAAATGATATGGTCATGTGGAGAGTATGGATGACAGTAGTGGTGAAACAAGTATATCTGAGCAAATCTGAAGAAGGGAGGAGGCGAGGTAGGCCAAGAGGAAGGCAGAGGCATATGGTGGATGAGTGTGTAAGGAAGAGAGGTATGGAAGATGGTGAGGCTAAGGGATTGACAAGAGATCAAGCTGGCTGGATGAATTTTGTGCAGAGAAGTGCATAACCAGGGATTTGGCATCTCTTTTTAATGTGACAGCATTCAGATTGGCTCTATCAGATAGGTATATGTGAAGCTACAGAACATGGTGAAATTTCCTAGGCCTATCAGATGAAGCCAGAATTTTGATGCGTGGTCCAGTGAATTGGGCAAACTTTGGCTGTCTGGACATTGCTACTCCTCACCCTGCCTTAGGGTGGGAAAGCAGGTCAGGATGATGATGATGATGAAAAAGGCACTGGTAAATAGACAAACTTTTCATACAGCATGCGTGCTGTACTGTGATAAGCTTTAGCTAAAACTGCTGGAATTATGGTACAGTCCATTTGCATAATACATGAGTTTCTAGAGTGCAATGGGGCAGGAGGTGAAAAAATTAAAAACAATAATCCCTCAGTTATCCGATGCAATATAGCCAAAGGCATGTCTGGATAGTGGATCTGTCTGGATAATGGACTTTTCCTCTGGTTCCCCTTTGTACATACCTTAATTCTGAAAGCCACTGTAAAAGACCACTACAGTACATCGTACAACACTGGGACTCAGGGCTGTTCGGCCAGATTGCCTAGGGAACAACTAGTACTACTACTACACTTGTTCCTGTTGTTTAACACTACTCTGTGTGGTCAAGCAGACCCATAAACCACAGCAAAACTATTACCATGGTCAAGCAGACTCATCAACCAATGACAAGCAATCACCACAATGGGGCAATGGCCTGCAGTGACATGAAAAAAAATTAAAAAAAAAGAATAAATAGGCCCTCCCAGGCAAAAGTGTTTGCTCAGCCTAATGTCCACCTGGATGCAAGCATTTTGTCTGGATAAAATGGAAAAATGTATGAATAATGGTTCTGAACAACCAGATCACAGCGTCTGGATAAACGGGGGATTACTGTAATTGATAATGCATGAGGAGGTTTTGAAAACGTGAAATCGGGATTGCAAAGTGAGCTGAAACTGGTGTTGCAGCACAAAGCACGACCTACCCTTGTAAAGCACATGCAAGGAAGTGACGCGGGTCATGATGTCAGTACGCCGCATAATGCAGTGAGTGTCCACGCAGCTTCATTTCCCTCAGCTGAGCCTAGGCAACCTCACACGGTGTATAGTCCCCTCAACACAAAGCCATGATTTATTTATTTATTTTTTATATATATTTTTTTTTGCTATTGTGTGGGTTATACTTACTGTGTCTATCTATCTATCTACTGTCAGACACCTTAATCCCATAAGGGGTGGCCACAAACAAATCATCTCATGTCATCCTGTACCTCGGCATTTCACTGCCCAGCTCCCAGCCCACACCCCCCTCTCTCACATACCCCTCCACTCCATCCCTCCATCTCATCCTTGGCCTCCCCCTCCCTCTCCCCCCCCCACCTTGCTCACATACACTTTCCTCGTTAGTCTCCTGTTCTCCATCCCCTCCACATAACCAAACCACGTCAACGTGTTTCTTCTAATGCTTTCTGTCACATCCACATCCACACCACAATGCTCCTTCACTTCCTTATTTGTCAGTCTCTCCATGTAACTCTACATGCATCTCTCAAAGAACTTATTTCCACTGCTCTCACTCTTGACTTGCATCCTTCCAACAAGGTCCAAGTTTCACTTCCATACATTAGAGTTGGTATCACAATACTGTTATGCTGTGTACTGTGATACCAACTCTAATGCATGGAAGTGAAGTTTGGACCTTGTTGGAAGGACACAAGTCAAAAGTGAGAACAGTGGAAGCGAATTACTTGAGCGAAGCATGTGGAGTTACCTGGAGAAACAAACTGACAAATAAGGAGGTGAAGGAGCATTGTGGTGTGGATGTGGATGCGATAGAAAGCATTCGGAGAAATACACTGATGTGGTTTTGCAATGTGGAGAGGATGAAGAGCAAGAGACAAACGAGAAGAGTGTATGTGAGCGAGGTGGAGGGGGTATACGTGTGTTTAACATCCTATAATACACTGACAAAATGACAGACTAGGGGCCAAAGGGGTGACTTTTGAGGCAGCCACCCCACCAATTAAAATTTTCCCCATTAGGTATGTTATTTGTAAAGTGTAAAATTTGTAGAAAGCGAGGTCTTCTACTGCCCAAATTCTCACATATTAAGCAAATGGACTGTAATAGTGATTTAAATTTTACTCTTTTAAGTTTCTTACATAAAATTTAACACAATTTAAATACACCTTGCCATCAGATACTCTGATGATGATGATGATGATGATGATGACAGCGCAAAAAACAATTACAACAAGAACAGAATAGTGATTTAGAAATGAAGGTGCATATTTTAAATTTAGTACAGTACAGAAAAGAGCATTTGGAGTAAGAAACAGATTGTTGCATGAGCTGGTAATTTGTGAGAAATAGAAACTTGAGTCATGTACAGTATATGGTAACCCCCAAAATGGAATCCTCCTTTTCTCCACTGTCATCTGTCTCAGTAATGAAAACACCTTTTTACAGACTGCAGTCCACTGGGGATCTCAAAATAGGTGGTGATGATGTCTGTACAATCTCTTCAGTAAAGTGTCAGAATGATAACCATTTCACCAGATGAGTCAGAGTGCTCCCAGTGCAGAGGCCAGGAGTTGGAGTATCATCTAAACAACTATCAAATGACTGACAACGAAGGTATTGTGCTAAAACTTATTTTCTTCCATGTACCTTATGGGATTATGGTGTCTGGCTATAGATAAAGTCCTGTATATCTGTGCCAAATATGTCTTTGGAATTATTAAGTACCATTTCATTAGAATAGTAAATAAATTAAGAACTAATTTTTGGCAGGTCAGGGGAGGAGGTCACCCTGTATTTGAATTACAGTACTGAAACTGAAAGGAGTTTTATGGACTGCACAGGTTTTCTCCTTGAGTACATTGCATGACAGCAGAGATTAGAAGTGGATTCAGAAAAGCACTTGATTTGGCAGTCTTCTCTATCAATGTGCAACGGTGGCACTTACTGCTACCAAAATATGGTTCCACAGTTGAATAAATGAATGCCCTCGCAATCAGACAAAAACAAACTGTATGATGGACATTAAGAAGCTAGTTTTTATCAACTTTGTTCTGTATAGATTTCTTTGAACCCACTCCTGGCCTGGGAAGTGCATTAACAGGAACATTTGTCACGCATTCGCGCGAATGTGTATTTATACAAATTCATGACATTGTACATTGGTGAGAAAACCACAAACTCTAGTGGAATTCCCACTGGTCATCACTCAGTTCAACTGTCCTCGTATGCACTTCGATCAGGGTGGTTTTCAGAACATTTGTCACTGTTTCATAAGTGACCATTCTTATGCATGACATTAGTGCTTTCACTGAGTGATTTTATTGTGTGTGTATATCGTTCGCCCTCTCCCCGTTGACCGTTGAAGTTAGGCCACACCTACTTCCGGCGAACATGGCCATCTCTTACCCCCCTTCCCATTTTGAACTTAGTCAGCTTTGGACTGCCTCGAGTGTAGGATCGTTTGTGCCCAGCGTAGAGAGCAGCGTCTCCATTGTACAGTGATTTCCTGGATCTCCACCTAGACAGTGATTGGCGAAGTGGGCTTGCAGCGAATAGCAGCGCTTTGTGTTTCAACACGCAGACGCCCAGTCTTTTGTAGCTTCAGCCTCGTTCCCTCCACTGACCAGTATTTCTGTTCATTTTTTCTAGGCTTAAGTTCAGTTAGCTTTGGAATGAGCGGGTGAGTGTCTTTCCTTTGTTATTTGAATTCATGAGTCCCTCTGTGACCGTGAATTCCCCTTTTGAATTCATTTTGAGATTCATATAATGTAAATTTATTTTATTGTAATTAATAAATTACAGTACTTTTCTTTGAGCTTAATGTAAGTAGAATCGTGTTTTATTTCTCCACATTAAGCTTACTTTAGTTTGCCGCTCCTAGTTTGCTCAAACTCTTTACATTATTCATAACTGGTACTTAGGCCAGTTCTTTTGTATCAAACTTAAATCTGTTGTGCCAGCCAACAGTTAAACACCAGCAAGAACCTGTCCATTATTATTAGTATTAGTTATTGATTGTCAGGGGAGGAGTCACTTTCTCAAGGAGCTAACAGTACTAAAAATCAGCATTGGTGAGCGATTAGTCTCTGCTATGTACTGCTGGGAAAGTTTATAAATTCTCGTCCTTAGAGAATCGGTGAAATAAGCCAGCATAAAGTAAAACTCACTACTTGATTTTCACAAGTCAATTCCTTGTCTCAACCATCAAGTAATATCAAGCATATATTTTTGATTCTTAAATTCACATCCCCCCTTGACATCTGACCCTGGTGAGGTCGCCAGATGTCACGGGGGGGGGATGTGAATTTAGAGAATTAAAAATTGCACATATTACTTGAAAGCAGAGACAAGGAATTGACTTGTGAAAATCAAGTGGTAAGTTTTACTTTATGCCGGCTTACTTCGTCGATTCTCTAAGGATGAGAATTTATAAACTTTCTCAACAGTACACAGCAGGGACTAATTACTCACGAGTGCTAATTGTTAGTACTGTTAGCCTCTTGAGAAAGTGACTCCACCCCTAACAATAACTAATACTAATAATAATGGACAGGTTCTTGCCGGTTCTTAACTGCTGGCTGGCACAACGGATTTAAGTTTGATACAAAAGAACTGGCCTAAGTACCAGTTGTGAATAATGTAAGGAGTTTGTGCAAACTAGGAGCGACAAACTAAAGTAAGCTTAATGTGAATAAATAAAAGACGATTCTAATTACATTAAGCTCAAAGAAAAGAACTAAAGTTATTGATTACAATAAAATAAATTTACATTATATGAGTCTCAAAATGAACTCAAAAGGGGAATTCACGGTCACAGAGGGACTCATTAATTCAAATAACAAAGGAAATACACTCACTCGCTCATTCAAAAGCTAATCAAACTTAAGCCTAGAAAAACGAACAGAAATACTGGTCAGTGGAGGGACGGAGCCGAAACGAAAGACTGGGCACAAACGATCCTATTCTCAAGACAGTCCAAAGCTGACTGGGAAAACTGTTAGGTAAAATTAATAGAGATGAGTCAATAACCACCAGTAAGATAGTGCCTATAGACTTTAATGATAACAAATACCTAGGTGTGAGTGAGTATTACTTCGTTAATAAATTTAGAACTAGGAGTTAATTAATATCCTGGCGAGATCACCAGATGCCACGGAGGGATGTGAATTTAAGAATTAAAAATAAATGCTTGATATTACTTGAAGGTAGAGACAAGGAATTGACTTGTGAAAATCAAGTAGTGAGTTTTACTTTATGCTGGCTTATTTTGCCGATTCTCTAAGGACGAGAAGTTATAAACTTTCTCAACAGTACACAGCAGAGACTAATCGCTCACAAATGCTGATTCTTAGTACTGTTAGCCTCTTGAGAAAGTGACTCCACCCCTGACAATCAATAACTAATAATAATAATAACAATGGACAGGTTCTTGCCAGTGCTTAACTCCTGGCAGGCACAACAGATTTAAGTTTGATACAAAAGAACTGGCCTAAGTACCAGTTATGAATAATGTAAGGAGTTTGTGCAAATTAGGAGCGGCAAACTAAAGCAAGCTTAATGTGGAGAAATAAAACACGATTCTAATTACATTAAGCTCAAAGAAAAGAACTGTAAATTTATTAATTACAATAAAATAAATTTACATTATATGAATCTCAAAATGAATTCAAAAAGGGAATTCATGGTCACAGAGGGACTCATGAATTCAAATAACAAAGGAAATACACTCACTTGCTCATTCCAAAGCTAATTGAACTTAAGCCTAGAAATAACGAACAGAAATACTGGTCAGTGTAGGGAACGAGGCTGAAGCTACGAAAGACTGGGCATCTGCGTGTTGAAACACCAAGCACTGCTATTCACTGCAAGCCCACTTCGCCGATCACCGTCTAGGTGGAGATCCAGGAAATCGCTGTACAACGGAGACACTGATCTCTATGCTGGGCACAAATGATCCTACACTCGAGGCAGTCCAAAGCTAAGTTCAAACTGGGAAGGGGGGTAAGAGATGGCCGTGCTCACCGGAAGTAGGCGTGGCCTAACTTCAACAGTCAATGGAGAGAGGGCGAACAATATACACACGCAATAAAATCACTCAGTGAAAGCACTAATGTCGTGCATAAGAATGGTCACTTATGAAACAGTGACAAATGTTCTGAAAACCATCCCGATCGAAGTGCATACGAGGACAGTTGAACTGAGTGATGCCCAGTGGGAATTCCACTAGAGTTTGTGGTTTTCTCACCAAAGTACAATGTCACGAATTTGTATAAATATACAATCGTGCGAATTCGTGACAGCATTAACCATTGCTGAGCTGCAGATATGAAACACAATAATCTATATGGGTTAAGCTGCAAGCCTCATATGAGTCACAGTTCCTACTGGTTATAAAACAATGACTCGGGGAGATAAACTACCCACTCCCCAGATTTGGAGCCATTCTTAAGGCCCAGGATTCCACATTGCAAGGATGGCACAACACCATCATCACATCACCATGTGATACAGAGACAGCATATTGTACAGAAAATGGACCCTTTATACAATGGATGCTGTAAATAACAGACCCTTTAACTTACACTTGCAGCATTTTAAAGAGATGTTTATTATTCTAGAGTAAATGCTGCTTGGCATCAAATTGCCTTTTGTTTACAAAGCTCTCCCTCAGAGTTAGAATAAGCACACATGGCCTGCCCAGTGTGATCTGCATCTGCATCCTTGACCTGTAATCATTACTGAACTCATCTGCGGCCAATGTGTACATTAATTCTGACAAGTGTTATATGTTTTTTCCTCATACTGGTCACTATAAATATGCATCTGAGGGTTCAGTATCTGTTTCTATATAATGCATGACCAAAGTTTCATCCCATAAAGGAATGGCTTTGGTATTTTATAGGGTCGGTCTCTCTCTCTCTCTCTCTCTCTCTCTATGAAACTTGGAGCCCATGTGAGCTGTAAAAAAAAAAAAAAAAAAAAAAAAAAAAAAAAAAAAAACAGGCAGACTTGTGTAGAGTAGGGGAATGGTCTATGACATGGTTAGTGCCCTTTAATGTGGAGAAATGCAAGGTGGTGCATACTGGCCATGCTAATCCCATGTCAGACTATTTACTTTACAAGAGAACTCTGAGGATGACTGATCTGGAAAAGGACTTAGGTGTACTGATCAGTAGTAACCTAAAGTGTTCCAAACAGTGCACTGAGGTAGACACAAGGCCCAGAAATTGCTAGGCTATGTCCAAAGGCAGTTTTGTAACAGGAATAAACAGACTGTTCATAAACTCTGTAACTCATTAATATGGCTGCTTCAGGATTAACTCAGGGGTCTGGGGCTGTTTTCATTAGAAACTCATGGAATACAAGGTCAGCTCACTGAAGTGTTTAAAACACTGAATGGGTTTGACAGTCCTGACCATAAGCAGTTGTTAAGTTTCAACATGAACTCAACACACAACCATCATTGGAAGCTAGAGTTGAAAAGATTTCACACCAGCATACAGTATATGAAAAAATTTTCACGTACAAAATCTGCTCCACCTGGAACAGGTTCCCCATGGATTGTGTTAACAGCACTACAGTAGAGAAATTTAAATGAAACCCTGATAAGATCTTACTCACACTAGAACATGTAGTGGGTATGAGTTCCCAAGCAATACAAAATATATCCTTGGTATGGTTTGCAAGGTCTTTCAGATACTAAAGTTTCCCTGTAACTCTCTCTCTCTCTCTCTCTCTCTCTCTCTCTCTCTCTCTCCAGGTGACTACAATGAGTGACAAGCCAAATGGTGTCCTGTCACCCAGGAAAAGTACTGTGCTGGGTGGTAACCATGTAACCAAAGGATGCCTTGTGGCTTAGTGGGTTAAGGCATTCCAACCGGATGGAGCTGTAAGAGTTTCCATCTCAGGGATGGCTGGGGTTTATTGCTTTTATAATACTACTCAGGAGATAGTGAGGCTGGTCACCCTAGCCCTAGGCTGATTCTTTGTATGGTAGTGTAACTTCACTCAGTCACTGTTTTATAACCAATGTAAACTGTACCTCATATGGGGCTTGCAGCTTGGCCCATGCAGACATTGATTGTGTCTCATACGAGGTCTGCAGCTCTGTAAGAGTTAAATGTTGAGAATGAGTAGCATCGCCCTTGGCCCCTGCACTCATATTGGGGCAAAAACAGGATTGAATGATGGATGAATTATATTTATTTTTTATGACTACCATTATTGTTGTTATTTGGCGCCCCTTTTTTACATGACAGCATCCGGACTGACTCTATCAGATACGTTTATGTGAAGCTACAGAATGTGGTGAATGTTTTAGGTGTATCAGATACAGCCAGGATTCTGGGGGTTTGAATGCTGAGTGAATGGAAGTGTGGCACATTGGACTGGGCAAATTTAGGCTGTCTGGATGTGCTACTCCTCACCCTGCCCTAGGGTGGGAAAGGAGGTCCAGATGATGATGATGACAAATGAATAATTATTATCATTATTATTATTATATTCATTATTATTAGTTATTTTCAGAGCGGTAAATAACTTTTGTAATACATGTAGATGGGCTGGCAAACAAAAGCTGTATTAGGAAATGTGACTTAGTGGTACTCGCTGAGAGGCTGCCTTTGGCGGCATCCACGCGATGTCGTCACTTCCCATCTTCAGAAATGAGTTATAATTTGGGAACCAGTGGCTCGATTGCACTGGAAATATTTTTATTCTTCAAATTAGAGCATTTTAACAGTACCTTGCTCTAACAAAAAATGTGCTACATTGCACCATCATAATCACTTTTTTTTTTTTTTAAATAAAATTTCTTATAATATGCACAGCAAACCCTTCATAAGTCAAACTATATGGGGCTTTAGGGTCATTCAACTTACCAAATTTTCCAACTAACTGGAAATAATTGCATAAAAACTATATTATCCCCTCCACAATAGTCACAAATTATATGTGATTACTTATTCATTAACACTAAACTAAAAAAGCATTTATAAAGTAATAAAAATAAACAATAAAAACAATTTAGTGGATGTCATAGGCTAGGCCAGGATAGGAGGTTACATAGGTGAAGGGGTGCAAGAGTCACTTAATTACGTAAAGTTCTGCACTCATTTACTTTGCTTTACAATCGGTTAAACTAAAATGTAACAACTGGAATATAATAAACTAAAATGTACCACTTGGAAGATAAGAAACTAAAATTAAACCCTTTGAATACCTGTACACACTGTCTGACTTCGACTTAGACCGGAAAGTCCGCTTTCTGCAGGGTTGACTTATTGAGGTTTTACTGTACTAATTTTGTTCGTATTACATATTAGTAGTCATTCCAAGCCAGTTTGGCAACACTGAAGTTTGTTTTCTTTTCCGAAAACATGGATATTTTTTAGCGCGGTGCATTTGCACAGTCGCCGCAGGCGTGTACACATTTTGCGAATTTTTTTGCAATTTGTTACAAATTACAGGGTGGGTTTAGGAAGCTAAATATTAATTGCCAGGTGTGCCAGACAATTCTCTTCACGTTGTTATGGGGGGGGGGGGGAATCGAAACCTGAAAAAATGGTCCCGACATCAGCGAAAAATGGATACTGTACTTCTTAGTGTGATGCCTTTGCTTAATTTTCACAGATGTGTATTCAGTCATTTTGCAAATTCAAGAAATGAGTCATAACTTAGGAACCTGTGGCTCAATTGGACTGGAATTTGTTTTTTTCTTCAAGTTAGAGCATTCTAAGTGGTACTTTGCTCTGACAGAAATTGCACTACAATGTACTGTTTTTGCTGTGTTACGGTAACAAATGGACAAACTAACAAACATACAGAAATCGGATCATTATAACACAGATGATCTTGCAGTGTAACATGGTGTTATGAATGAAAAGCAGTGCAGTGGTTAGTTAAGCTGAACAGATTCAGGAAGATAAACTAACAAGTGTGTGATATTAAAACTGTAGTAGTAAAAGGCACTCAATGCCACATGAAAACAGGGATAAAGTTGGAATGCAAAGAAAGGTAGCAAATACACAAAGAAAACACAAAACTTCGAGATATTTCTGACAAATTCACCTCTTCACTGGGAGTTCCCATGTGTAATCATGGTATTTGCAAGATAAATAAATACAATGTCTCTTCCTGTGCACTGGTTTACTGTCTTTCTTAAGTAATAAATAGGCTGGTATATTAAATCAGTTTGCATTTTACAATTTTTGAACACAAATCGCACTGTATACTGTATATCACCATTTCAGTCTCACCATAGTTGCAAAAATATATAACAGAAAAAAAAAATTAGATGAGAGAGAGAGAGAGAGAGAGAGAGAGAATGATCCAGCCATCCATCCAACATCCAATGCTACGTTGCCTCATGAGGAGCATAGGAGCCCGGAGCTAGGTAAGTTGGTCCAGACATTTAAGATGAGAGTAATAGATAACTATGGAAATACAATAACTTCACAGTTTGCTTTCTCAGAAGTCCAAGACAATTCTGATATTTCTACCTACACATGGTTTTTGTTACCAATGCCTTATTGTACATCATTAAAGATGTGTACAAGTCAAAAAAATGTTTTGTCACAACCTGGACAGTTAAATTATGGGAGATAAGGTTGGTCTACAAGCACCCTCGTATGATTTATGATTACAAGATTAAAGTACCTTGTAAACATGACAACACTAATAACCTGGACTTTAAAGATGCATCTTTTCATATAATGCTGAAACTACCACACATTATAGTACAGCACTAATACCAGTACCTGTATAATAATTTTAAGTCTTTTATGTAACTAGGTACTTTGCTAAACCTACTGAAATACTGAAATTCACTTCACAAGGGTAAGAGCTATGTTAACTTTGTCAGCTGCAACTCAGTGTAAGGTATTCCCAAGTTGAAGGGTTCATGGATTTATCTCTTTAACATTATCCTACAGAAAGGACACATTTAAAGATTTTATCCTGGCTACCATCAGATAATTACATACATAAATAGAACTTCTAATAGGAAAATGGTGAATGTAATGCCGATGTGAATACTGAAAAATCAAAGTGGACCTGACAACATCACATGAATATTCAAACTATTTTACTTATATCTCAAATATTCTGGACTGTAATGCTCATAACAGCTATTAGTGAAGTGTTTGGGAGTATTGCACAACTATGAACATTTATGAAAACTTAATCTAACTCCGTTATACAAAACACCAAAAATACTGTGATAAATGGTATATGAAGGTGAACACAGAAGTAAATACTGTACAATAACAATAAACTGCATGGTGACATTACAGATGTCTGGAAAGTGATGTTTGAGCACAATAATCAGTGAAGAAGACAATACCAATGATATATGGATGGAAATTACAGCTGTCGCCTTATACTGTATCAAAATAATGATACTGTATGCAATCTAAGAAAACATGCATGCATTGTTGAACGCCTTTGGTACGATGATGTATATACAGTACTTTTGGTATGTTCTTGTGAACCCTGCATGAATTTTAAAAGCTAAAGATAAATTTTGGTAAACATATGCTTTACCAAAAGCAGTAGAAGCACCATACCAAATAAATTCTTCTTCTTCATGATAGTCTGTTATATTTTCCTGAACATTTCTGGGATGGCATATAAACATTTCATGTGAAATTTGTGTCCCCCCCCTGTTTTTAGCTATGTCCCGCTGTGTCAACTTGCTTGACTGGTTGACTTTAATGACGGAAGGGCTGTCCTAACTATGTGTTTTAATTAAATCCAACCTAACGTAGCTTAACTGTACCTAATAAGCTAACCTAACCTAACCTGGCATCCAGTTGGGAAGTTGAGAAACGAAATCCACTTTTCAGTACACTGAGTAACATTTCTTCCATTATGCCATAAACAAACAATCGTATGTACGGTTTAAGGTACTTGATGATAAAAACATTGGGAAATTTTTCAGCAGGAAAAGGTAATACACCGCCCCGAAAACAGTCATAAAAATACAGAAAACAAATTGGAGGAAACTGAATTGAATTGCTAAGGTGCTTCAACTGCCTCAAATAAAGTATATGTTTACCAAAATTTCTTACACAGAAGGAGTTACAAAAGTCTCCTTCAATGCTATATTTATTGTTATTACTGCCAGGTGTTTACGCTCAGCTGAGGGGAAACATCGTAGTGAAGGCGTTAAAATAATGAAGACTAGAGGAGAAGGATGTCATGGGATGAATCAATATACAAATCCTCAGTAGTTCTGAGGTTCACCCAGTATCATCATGCCTACCATATTTAAGAGCTACAATGACTTTTTTTTTTTTTTTTTTTTTTTTTTTTTTTTAGGCATCTGTAAAGTTACAAAATGTACATCAGTTTTATCACAAGGTAGCAAAGTCTCACATTTCTATAATAAAATAAATTCTTTTTAGTATGTTAACTTCCAAGTTCCATTCTCACTTGAAATTATCTGATTTCACAACCACAACATATCTATGCTGTAACATTTACATGTACAGGCAGTTTTGTCATTATGCTCCCACATTAAGATATGCAGGACTGCTTAATATGCTACGATCTAGTTATAATGCCTTACAGCAAAGATGTTTTTAAAAATATATATACTGTAGTGTATAAAAATTTTAACATTTTACAGCAACAAAAAGCATGATTTCATAACTTTTTTTCATCCTTAAATCTACATGAAATACACTGGCATAAACTGTGCAAGTACAAACACACATCAGTACTGAACTTTTGGTATGCTTATGCAAACACACCATAAAGACATACTCAGCTGCCCATCTTCCACTCATGCTAGTCATTTATAATCTACATTCAAACCATATTTAAATTTTGTTTGGTATCTGTTATATTCCAACCAATACGAAATTAAGACATAGCCTACCAGCACTGAGAATATATGAATAAGCATTTGGTATTATAAATGTAACAATTGTAACACCAAATAATCACATTAAGTCACAGCACAAGAACACAACTGTGGTTCTTGCCTTTTGGCAACCTGGATAGTTGAAAATCCATCACATTTACCGAAATATCTTTAGTTATAAAATATTATAAAAAGCTAACAAAATCAAAACTGGAAAATGAAACAGTGATACCCATGGCACCCATAAAATCACAGACAAGACTACTTGTGACAATCATCAATCAGTGCCTATCCTTGACGTATGGTACAACACCATACTGTTCTTTACTAAATAAATGATAATGTATATTCTCATTAAAATGTTTGCAGACTCCACCACTTCATATATATATATATATATATATATATATATATCTGCTACGTTATTTATAGTAACTGTTTATCTATCCCTTGCTGTCTACATTACTGTAATACACAAAGTGTGGACACAGTTGTGTTGGATTTTACATGCACTTTTTGTGTAGGAATATTAACTGAGTCACAGTCTACCTCTGACAGAACACATGGAGACTTTGAGGGAAATTCTGAGATCCCAGACATTGATGGCTCAGAGGATAAGCTTTTTGAACTTCCTAATGTTTTATGGTCCACAGATTTATCTTTAAGCCTTAAGCTTCTTGAAATCCTGTCAAATCTTGAATAATTTTTGGAATTTCCATCGGAATCTGAATATCCTGGACACAAAGAGAGCTCTTCTTTGATATCTCCCTGGCAGGAAATTTTCTTAAGAGCTTCAAGTTTATCAAGTTTAATATCAGCGATATGAGATTTAACACTGGACAATGCTCGAGGTGTACTGCCCAACACTACCTCTTTGTTACTCGTGGGTTGGGTTACAGGAGCAAGTCCAATAGTATCAGATTCATCTGACGGGTGAATTACTATGAAGTTTCGTTTTATTGTGCCATCAATAGCCATGCTACGTATGCCAACCCTCTTTCCACTTGCTTCATCTTCATTTTTTGTCTCAGGGCCACAATTATTTGCTGGCTTCATTATCACAGAATCTTCTTGCTGAACACTAACAAATGACAGCTTCTTTCTTTCCTTTCCTTTTTTAGAATGTAAGAATGACGAACTCTTACTTTTCTCCCGCTTGAGGGAAAATGAAAAGAATCTAGAATCTTTTTCCTTTGAGACAGGTGAGGCAGACCTGGTTCCATTATGAAGCTCTTGTGTTTCCTCATCTGATGATGTGTGATCCTTGTTTTTCTTTTTGACTTTTGGGACCCGTGGTGATCTCATGGGGCTTTTCTTAGGTGGTGTAGGACTTCGGAGTGGCAGGCGATGCAGGGCATTTGGTTCTTCTTGTTCTTCAGGTATGTCTTTATCCTCAAAATTGTCATCAGATGGACATGTGTCTTCATCCTTTCCAAAGTCATATAAGTCTGATGATGACTCACCATAACTTTTGCTTCGATGCTTTGGAGGAGTGGCTATAGTTTCTCTCGAGCACCCAAGTTCATCATGTATTTGTGGAGCTTGAACAGATCCAGTTGGTGAACTACAACTGAACTTTGATCTAGGTAAAGGGGGAGAGTTTGCATCTATAAATACCACATCATCATCATCATCAGATTTCACGACATCATTTACTGTGAGGGTTCTCTCTGCATTAACAGAACAAACTTCTTTTCTGCTATTTTCATCGTAAGAGACGTCTGAAGGTTCCACAATTCTTAGCTCAATATATTTGCATCCATTAGAGGAGCTTAGTTGGGGCTTTTCTTCCTGTTTTTTTGTGGTATCTAATGTTCCTTCCTCCTGGGTTATCAATTTACTAGTTGAAGATGTCCCTTTAACATAATCCCTAAGAACAGCCTCATGATCTGTATCAGAAATGTCTGTTGGTGTACTCTCAGTGAAGACCAGATTTCTTTTTTTCTCGAGTTCTTCATTATTATTAAAAAAGTGAGTGGTAATTCCCTGACTAACTGCCTTTTCCCCAGTGGAAGTTTTCGTATTAGAACTTAGTATATTTTGTGCTATGCTGTTATCAGTATTGTTAATTTCAACACTGGACTTTTCAGTATCTCCAGGATCATTATCAAGTGAACTTGCTGATGTTTTGTTGTGCTTCTTTCCTGGATCATCTGCATGTCTGTTAGTCGCCTCTGCAATGTCCTCTAAGTGATGCTGAAGAGGGAGGTCATAATGGCTGAAACTCTTTTTGTTCTCACCACCTTGTGTGTGGTGATCATCACAGCACAAGTCCTGAATCTGAGATGATGGGCTGATGCTTCCAGTGTCCACTGTTACAGACTGATCTTCATCCAAAGTTGAATTTTCATCTATATGACTCCTGCTCTGACTAACATTATATTCATCATCACTCTCACTCTCTTCCTCCTTTTCCTTTGCCTCCACAAGGGCATAGTCACTTCTGGATGATCTACCTCTCAGAGATGGCACTTGTTCTGCTACCATTGCCAGTCCACCATTTGAGCTGCGGGATCGTCGGATGACAATAGGAGTGTTGCCATACTGGCTGACAGTGGAAGACCGCCGTGACCCGAACGTGAGGTAGTTTCTAGAGGTATCATCCTCCTGTGACTCCTGAAATAATATAGAATTTATCCATCATTCCAACCGTGCTACCTTTTAACAACTTTAGTATGATGACATTTTATTACCACTTAGGCTATAGATGGAAGGTGGGGTGGCCACTATTCACTCAATCAATGCAGTGCTGCCTTTCAGTGACTACAGTGAGTGCCAAACCCATTTACAACATTGTGTAGTAACCATATAACCAAATGACACCTCAAATGGGCACTCAAGCAGAATGGGCCGGATGGAGACCATAATGGTTTACATCTAAGGAATGGTTGAGTTTATGGCTCGCATAATTAATTCTACCTACGTGAATGAGGGAGGTCACCCTCCTCTTGAATTGTCAAGAATGAGTAGGATAGTCCATGGACCTTATGCTCTTGAAAGTGGGGAAAATAACTGACAAACATTCTTCAATCAGTCAATCAACAGCCAGCCATCTTATTGCCGTAAGGGGTGGCCAGCATGTCTCTCAGCAGTTGTTTTACTGGGAGGGGCACTAACCCTTCCCCAACCCATATGGACTGTTTCTATGGTTATCACCCAGCATATGAAATGATTCACTAGGGCTACATTATTAACGATGCCCCTAGTTATCAATTTCTGGCTAACACTAATTAGCATATAGCCTACCAGCTGTTATTTTGGATCCTTCATATATATGGACTCTCATCCAGGAGTGGTGGCTACCCTCTGGGGTATGCCACCGCAATGTGCATTCAACTTGTCGCAGTATCTGAAAATGAATATCACATGTTGCTGTATCTGAAAATGAATATCACATGATAACTCGCAGTTCGCTGCTGTCTTCAACAACTCAAACATTTTTACTACCACCAATTATTTTGTTTTTGTTTATTTATTTTGCTTTATGAAATCTCTTATACTGAGGAGGATACAGTTTGTTAATTTATGCAGCAATCAGACTATTTTATTCTTATCACAGTGAAAGGGTTAGAAAAAAAAAAATCCATTACTCCTTTTACAGTGAAAGGCCTGTCTTATGCTGATACTCATAAAACAGTGGCATGAATAAAATAAATGCCACCAGCAGACTGGGGGCTCACTGTGGATTGTTTCTAACCCTTACATATTGGAAGATTCTTATAATGCTGAATTATATCATGCTGCAGTGTACAGAATAGTACAGATAATCCTAGTTAAGGGATTAGCTCTTTCAGTATGATGTTTTATACAGTATTTTAACCTAAGGCATCCCAACAACCTATGGATACGTTGCCACGTTTTGTCACGGTGACACCCGACAACATATCCATACGTTTTGCAATTGTGAGGTCCGTCATTTACACATTTTTCAAGTTTCACAGGCTATTTTTAGTAGGCATATGTGGGACACCTTCCTCTACCCAATGCCAGGCAGGGATAATGCCTCGCCCCACCTGACCTCCCCCTCCCCCCCCACATGCCATTTTCTCGGCAACTCCCCTGTTAGCAGAGACCTGGCCTGTAAATACATGTCGCACCACGGTCTCTCCAATGGCAAAATTCACGGCGAAAGTGATTCCCGAGGTGGAGGGCAAAGAAAGAAACAAGCCAGAGAAAGAAACAAGCAGAAGTGATGAGGCGGTAATGTCGTAAAAGAAGGTGCCATATGTCGATGTGTTTGGTGCGTGAACAATGCTTATATCGCCTATATATTGTGTGAAAACCAATATACAGTACTCTTGTACTACATATAAATTTGTACCAACTAAATAAATATTTACATATAATGACTGGTTTGGAATAGTTACCTCTCCCAAGAAAACGTCTTCTCTGGAGCCTGACCTGAGAGAACACGATACCAAGGTGAAGGTACTGTTCCCTGTACTGATATTTCTAAACTCAGCTGAGCACTTTCTCTCTGAATTTTCGATGTTTCTCATAAAAAACGGAGGTTTTAGCCAAAATAAATAAATAAATAAATAAATAAATAAAAAATCTGCCAGGATGGGGGGGGGGGGGCATTGGTGAAAAATTTGCCGGGATGCAGCCGGTTAATCTTGCTACCATCAGATGCTCTTTTTCACCTTATGGGACTTCTGATAGTGAGAGGATTTGAAACAATCACCACTAACCATTGCTGTACCTACCGTAAAATGACGTAACTTCAGACAGAGGAGTAACATCGGACATTTTGGGATAAAATGGAATGAGCCAGAGTTATGGGAATATTGCTCTGTATCATGGAAAAATAAAAACACAGGCAGTTAAGATAATCCTTAAAGCATGTTATATATAGCTTCCATGGAACTGACATGAATATATGTGCATGAAAAATATTTGCAAAACTGGTTTTTTTTTTTTTTTTTTTTTTTTTTTTTTTTTTTTTTTTAACCCTGGAAAACTTTTTGCAGGACAAACAGGGATAGCTGTATGAACATGAATATGATGATTTTAAAGTAAATTTATTGTAGATATCATATGCAAACTCATTTTACAGAATGTTCCTAAATAATCGTCTGACAACAGTAACAATAGCAATATCTTTCTTTCCCAGAAAAAAATTTATAACTTCAGACACATGGAGAAACATGTATAACTATGAACAGTGAAACTACTGTGCAAAAGCAGTGCAGAAAGTCAGTATACAGTGAGCCCCTAAGTTTCGCGTCCAACTGGTACCGTGAGGTTGGCACAAACCTGAATTTCGCGAAGAGAAGTATTAATTCAATGGTAAAAAATCTAATTGGTTCCATAGCCCCTCCCAAAGTCATTCTTTTTTTCACTTTTGAGATATATTTCTCATAAAACAAGATACCAGAATAACTGACAAACATATGAATATGATAAAAATGTTAAGAAACATTAAATAAATGGATCACCAGCCTGAAAAGTCTTCGTCTTATCCACTTCCATATACTTTTCCTTCTTCAAAATGACTCGATACTTGTGATGTTCTTTTCTCTTCTTGCTTCCATCCTTTGAACATCCTGGTATTTCACTGTCATCACCATTATCTGGTCCTCCAATGAATGAAGAGGAAGCCACAATACAGTACTGGCAGGCCATACAAGAACAACAGCTGAACGAAGGGAAAGGCAAAAAAAGTGACCACGGCGCAATCACTATCAGAGCACCACATAAACAGTCCGACAGCTGGTGGGAATTGTGAAAACAACATGGCAGACAACAGCTGACGATTGCCTTGCCCACCGGTGTCCCATATATCAATGCGAAAGGTGATTTCTTGATCGCACAACACAAGTTCTTGGAAATTTTGAGCTTTTCTGTGAAAGGTAAATTTGCGAACCCAAATGATGCAAAACATATAGGCCCATAACGTGTCTCCCAAATAACAAAACCCTTCCACACACTCAAGAGACTCATCAGCAAGTTCAGTCCTTTCATGCCTGACAATCTCCACCTGGTCTCCCCGACACAACACACACATGAAATCAGCATCATCTCACAGTCTACCTCTAATACCATTACATCTCATATTCACCCACTTATCACAGACAGTACACAACGAGGAATTACTTCCTACCCCCCTGGGGCAAATTACACATGGCCACTCTTCCCCTTCTTTGACAGTACTGTCACCAGCCCTAGATACCATCACTTTTTTTTTATCTGCATTTACTCTTAAGCCCTTGTGTCCCATACCATCTCTCCATTTTTTTTTTTTTTTTTTTTTTTTAAGTGTCCGACTCTGGGCAAAGGCTTCAGGGCCTATTCCCAAGTCCCAGTAGTCCTCCTTGGGGCCCAGTAGTCCTCCTACATCTCCACATGTCACCTCTTCGGCGCTAACACCCACCATCCATATTGAATACATGATAGGGCTGTCTCATACAGGACTGGTGTACTGGTATTAGCGAGGATACTTTTATGACATGTCGGCGGTCATCTGATAGATCAGAAAAGTCTGCTTTTGAAGACACTCAAATCCTTAAACTGTTCCCTGCCCCTCCCGGGATCTGAACCTGGGTCCGTTGGACTGCAGGCCACCTCTCTACCAATTCTGCCACTGCCTCCCCTAAATCTCACATCCTTTTCATTCTCTGCAATCATCACCAAATTATCAGCATACAACATCTCCCACGGGAGTCCATTTCTGAAGTCATGTGAAAGGGCTTCAAGTACCATGATGAACAACAAGGGGATCAAGACTGACTCCCGGTGCACACCAACATTCGCGGAAAACTCATCACTCAAATGTCCATTCACCCTTACCTGGGTGAGAGCACCCACATACATGGCCATAACCACCCTAACCAATCACTCCTTGATCCAAAGCTTTCTCATTGCCCATTTAACCACCTCTCTAGGGACTTTGTCAAAGGCCTTTTCCAAATCTACAAAGTACAGTCCCCCTTTCTTTTCAATATGTTTTTCCTGAAGCTGTTGAACAATGAACAATGAATATGGCATCAGTGGTCCCCGTGCCTGGCATAAACCCAAACTGCAATGGCAGACTGCTAGAGGAGAAGGGAGAAAAAGTGAGCAGATGGAGAGAACACTTTCGGGAACTGTTAAACACAAAGAATGAAAGTGATGTGAGGATAAGTGGCTGGGAAATGGCTGGGAGAAGAAGGGAGGTGAGAAGAGAGGAAGAAATCAGTAGGATGGAAGTAGTGGAAGCAATGACGAAAGTCAAAATGGGGGAAGCCCAAGGAACTGATGGAGTGGGTGATGAAATGCTAAAGCATAGGGGAGAGACAGTAGTAGAACGGATATGGAAGATGTGCAGATTGGCCTAGAAGGAGGGCAGAGTCCTGGAGGATTGGAAGTCAGGTATAATTATTCCCTTGTACAAGGGAAAAGGAAAAAAAAAAAATTGTGTAGTAATCATAGGGGCATTTGTATTCTTACTGTAATAGGAAAAGGTATCGTAGGATACTTATTAACAGAGTTTGAGAAATAAGAGGAATTGGTTGGTGAAGAACATGTAGGATTTAGGAAGGGAAGAGGTTGTGCAGATCAGATATCCATTCTTACATCTTCAGTGGAAAAGTTTCTAGAGAAGGGAAAGAAACTGTATGCGGCCTTCATGGATTTGGAGAAAGGGTGGATAGACCAGGAATGTGGAAAACACTAAGAATATATGGAGTAAACGGGAAGTTGATGAATGCTGTGAAAAGGCTGCAGTGCGAGTGGATGGTGAATTGAGTGAAGTTTTCTATTTCAACGTTGGATTAAAACAGGGATGTGTTATGTCTCCATACACTTGTTGTACAGTATGATCTGTATATGGATGGGGTTATAAGACAGATACAAGCTAGGGCAGTGGATGTTGGAATGGCTTTAATGAGAGAAGGCAAAGTTTGGGAACTCCCTGTAACTGTTGTTCGCAGATGATACTGCATTATTAAGTGAAGATGAAGGGGAACTGCAAGGCTTGGTGAATGAGTCTGGAAGTGTGTGTAAGATCTAAAGATGAATGTAGGGAAGAGCAAAGCTATGGTCTTCGAGAGAAACAAAGTCACTGGATGTACGGTGATGCTGGATGATGACAAAATGGAAAATGTGAGTGCAATTAAGTACTTGGGTAGTGTGATGAGTATGGATGAAAGTTTGGAGGCTGAAGTGCCTACGCGGGTACAATAAGGTAAAGAAGGATAGCTGGTTCTTTGAAAGCAGTGATAAGAAACAGGGAAGTGAGCATAGAAGTAAAAAAAAAGTCGCTGCATGACAGTATCATTTTTGCAACTCTAACGTATGGAAGAGAAGCTTGGACCTTGTTGGAAGTCAAGTGTGAGAGCAGTGAAAATTAGTTATTTGAGAGAAGCATATTGAGTTACATGAAGAGACGTTTTCGTGTTTCGTTTTCAGTTTTTAAGGCTCCAACATGCTTGCATGCATCAGCCTCGGTCACCTAATGGCAGCTCTCCATGCTGCTCAATCTCTGGCAGCTTCCATATTTAGTCCCTTAACCCTGAGGTCACAATCAATGACATCATCCCAGGTCTTTTTTTGGTCTACCTCTCGCTACCGTACCCTCAACATTAACACTTCTCACTTTCTGCACCCAATTATCATCAACCATCTTCTTCTCATGCCCAAGCCGTCTCAATCTACCTCTCCTCATCACAACACCAAAATACTCCAGTCCCATCCTACATCTCAACTCTTCCATTATAAACCTAGCCCCCCCCTGGCCTTGCATTCAAGGATGCACTACATATCCACCTAATCATTCTCATTTCTGTACGTCTGAGCCTGCGAATATCCTCTTCCTTTACTGCCCAGGTCTCACTACTGTACAGCATTACACTATGAACACATGTTGCATACAAAGATCCCTTAGCACAGAGGGAGAACCCTCTCAATGTCAGGAGAGGGAACAGCATCCTGAATTTCTTCCAACCACTCCTCACTCTAGCCACAGAGCTAGCTCCTGCCCCTTCTCCAGCACATAACATGTCTCCCAAATAACTAAAATATTCTACACACTCAAGAGACTCACTAGCAAATTCAATCCTTTCATGCCTGACAATATCCACATGCTCTCCTCAACACACCGCACACATGATATCAGCATTATCTCACACTTTACCTCTAATACCACTAAATCTCTTAAGCAACCACTTATCACAAACACTGCACAAGAGGGAATTACTTCCCACACCCTTGTGACTGCTTGCACATGACCACTTTCCCTCTTCTTTGACGGTACAACCCCCAGCCCTAGATACCATCACTTCTGTTTTATCTGCATTTATTCTTAAGCCCTTGTGCCCCATACTATCTCTCCATTTCCTAAATCTTTCCTCCACTTCCCTTTCATTCTCTGCAATCAACAACAAATCATCAGGATACAACACCTCCAGTGGTGGGCAAGTTAATGAAAAACGTTAGCTTCTTTAACCGTTAATCTGTCAAGTAGCTCCATTAATCCATTAATTCTGCCACTAAATTAACGGAAATTAACAGTTAATCCATTAATCCGCTAGTTTTTTTTTAAAGTTAACTTGGCTAATTACTAATTTGATGGTCTGCTAATCTGCTACTTGCTAATTTTTGTTTTTTGCATATGAAACACAGTCTTCCTTTCTAAAAGACACTCTTAAAGACAGAAAAGTTTTATTAATACCCCAAATTACTCATACAGTAATCCCTCTAATATCCGAACGCCCAATATCCGAACATCCCCACTAACCGGACATAATCCTCCTGGGATCCAATATTCCCAAAATGGGCCAAAAACTGCAAAAAATTAGAAAAAAATCTGACTTTTTTCCCTCCCGTAATTTGAAATTCCCGCCTGGCGCCGAACAGCTGTTACACCATGGTCCCTTCACCCCTTCCTTCCTCCCCTTCCCCCCTCCTCTGTCAGGGTTGCCATTTGGTATTTTTCATTACCAAGTGTGGGCCAATTTGGTAATGAAAAATTCGTTTGGTAATGAATCAAAATAATGCATTACCAAATGGATTTTTCACATGTAGGAGGATACACAGGATGGAGATGGTGGATTGTTTGCTCTCTCTGATTAATCTGCTACCCTACACAGTGTGAAAATAATCAACATCTATTACCACACCAACATCAACAGTCACAGTCTAACTCCGATCGAGAGCAGATGCTCATAGCAGTGCAAGCCACAGGTGCTTGTTTTTTGAGAATAAACAGTAAATAAACTGCAATACCTCGCCACCAGAACACACAGGAATTTACAGTGTTGTGCAGTGTTAAGAAATTAGAATTTAGAGTGCAGAGGATTAACTGTGGACTGCAAACTGGCAGTTCAAACCAGTCCAGGAGCAAGGGACTTGTAAGTACCCAGAATGTTTAGTATTGTATAAACTCACCTCTAAAACCTAATTTTATGGTTCTTTTGCATTTATTTCAGTTTTTTATGTCCCTTATTGGTGTGATTTGGGTCTTAAATAGGTGCAATGCATGTCCAGAGGGAGTTGTATAGGTGTTTTTCTGAGTTAGGGTCCATAAGTACAAGTCCATAAGCTGGGGCCCAATATCCGGACAGGACCACTATCCGGACCTGCCTATGGCTCTATTACGTCGGATATTGGAGGGATTACTGTATTTAAAAAATACAGTTAGAATTCAAAATTAACAAATGCAAATGACACAATCACTCAGGTTATCACTACTCCTCCTCTACTTCTTTGAGTCCTTCCTCACAGGCAGGTGCTCGTTCCCCTTCATAAACATCAACAAGCTGAAGTTCTCATCAGACAGCTTGGAACTCTTGGTTCTGATGATGTCCTTCAGCCAGGACAGACTGGACAGTCAGTTTCCTGACTGTTCAGTCTGCCTTGGCCGACTTCAGTCTCACTTAGACAACTGAGACAAGGGGACAGACTCTTGCGATGTACTTTATTGACACGCCATCACTATGAGTTTATGATTACTCCACAGTCCAAAGTTCTGTAGGCTTGGAGTAACTATGACTATCGATCTGACAAATTAAATTTATCTATCTATCTATCTATTGCCAGACGCCATAATCCCGCAAGGGGTGGCCACTTAACTTTGAGTTACCTGTTTTACAGGGAGGGGCACTAACCCTCCACCAACCCACTTGTTGACATTTAAATGATGATTTAAAATGCTTCTGACCTAAAGTGACCTGTAACAGAAAATAAATAACGGATTAGTGGAAATCAACAGAAATTTTAACAGAACTTAACGATAATCCGTTAACTACAAAAAAATTAGCTCCGTTATTAACGGATTAACGATTAATGCGTTAATGCCCACCACAGAACATCTCCCACAGGAGAAGTCACGTGAGAGGGCTTCAAGTACCATGATAAACAAGGGGCTCAATACAGACTGCAAATGAGAAAGCGAGGAAGCATTGTGGTGTGGATGTGGATATGATAGATGGTGTTAAGAAAAACACATTATTGTGGTTTGGCCATGATGAGAGGATGGAGAGTGCGAGACTAATGAGGATAGTATATATGAGTGAGGTTGAGGGGGGGAGGACAGGGAGGGGGAGGCCAAGGATGAGATGGTGGGAGGGGAGGTCAAGGAAGAGATGGAGGGAAGGAGTGGAGATCTGAGAGAGGGGGGGTGTAGGCTGGGAGCAGAGCAGTGATATGGTGGGGGACTGGGTGACATGGAGGCGATTTGATTGTGGCCACCCCTGAGGGGATTAAGGCGTCTGGCAATAGATACATAAATAGATACAGGTAGTTATGTGCTGGAGGTTGGGCTGGAGCTAGTTCTGTGACTAGAGTGAGGAGTAGTTGGAAGTAGTTCAGGGAGCTGTTGCCTCTCCTGACACTGAGAGGGCTCTCCCTTTGTACTAAGGGATCTTTGTATGTGGCATGTGTTAGGAGTGTAATGCTGTATGGTAGTGAGACCTGGGCAGTAAAGGAATGGGTTATTCGAAGGCTAAAACATACAGAAATAACTATGATTAGGTGGATGTGCAGAGCATCTGAGTGCAAGGTGTGCAGGACTAGGTTTATGATGGAAGAGTTGAGAGGTAGAATGGGACTGGAGTATATTGGTAATGTGATGAGGAGAGGTAGACTGAGATGGTCTGTGTATGTGAAGAGGATGGGGGATGGTAATTAGGTGTAGAAAGTAACAAGTGTTAATGTTAGAAGTACGGTTGCGAAATGCAGCCCGAAAAAGACCTGGGACACGGTCACTGAGTGCAACCTTAGGGATAAAGGACTGAATAGGGAACCTGCCAGAGACAGCACCATGGACAGCTGCCATTAGGTGATCATGGCCAACACATGCAAGCATGTTGAAGCCTTAAAAAATGAAACAAAACAAAATGATCTTGCCCTATGCCAAAGACAGAACAGGTAGAGTTGTTTTAATAGGTGATAATCTAGCACGTCATGTCAGTGCAAGTGTAGCAGAAACATGTGAACAGAATAACAATTCCTTTGTTCTGTTAGCCCCTAATTCCACCCATTTAACCCAGCCCCATGATGTTGCAGTATTTAGACCATTAAATAGACACTGGCATCAGGTGTTGGAAGACTTCAAGAAAACTACTGTAGGCAGACTACATAATGCCTTACCAGAAGAGTGCTTCCCAGTTCTTCTGAATGAGCTGATGGACAAAACTGTGGGGTCTATTAAAGGTAACCTCCAAAATGGGTTTAGAAAATGTGGCATACGACCCCTTGATATAGGTCAAGCAATACCCTGACTTTCACAGGAACCCACTAGTGATACTGACAGAGCAGCATCTGCCTATGCCCTAGATAGCTCAGTTATAGTCATTCTGAAGGAAATGAGGCATGGCCCAGGGGAGACAAGTTCAAGCACAACTATAGTCAAACCAGAATATGATGAGCTCTGAGGTAGGACAGGTAAGAAAAGCATATATGCCGAACATTTAAACCTTCAACTTTACATTGTCAAATGTTAAGATATTACCAACTTTATATTAGCTTGAAATACTCCATATATAATATATTAACAAAAAAATTCATGGTAATGATTTATTTTCTTTATAAGAATATAAACAACAACTCTATACAACATGTGACAACATTGTTTAGACCACGATGCCACGTCTGCGGTGACGCATGTGTTTGGGTCAGTCACGGCCACTCACCTACCACCCACCATAGCTTGTATTTTTGTACTATAATAGTCGATAATAGCCTTAATGGAATAAAAAAGACTAAACGTAACAAAAGTGTGGTAGCATACTTTTGGCGGAGTTATCCCATTCAAAATATTATAGAAAATGGATACCGAGTGGTTTTGTTTTGGTAAATAGCCTATGTGGCAGCATTGTACTTAATCCCCCTCTCCACCCCAGAGCTCATTCTGGTTTGACTATAGACCCAGGTCCACACAGAAGCGGAAGGGGCTGAATGTTGCACCTGATTGAAGCATATCTACATAATCCCTACAAACTGAGGACACCGAAGACAAAGGTGAGGAACATGATGTGGATGAACCACAAGAACTACAGCCTAATTCCTCCATCCAAGACCCCACAACAGAAGAGGCCTCCACATCCTGGCACCTTTATTCAGTTCTGTAGAAGAGCGGTGACATCAGAGCCAGCTCAGCCAGGCATCTCTACCTAAAACTGTACCGGTACAGCAGAGAAGGCAAGGCAGCCAGGCTTCTCCACCCAGGACCCTACAGCAGAGATGGCACCGCATCCAGGTCCAGTTGGCTCTAAAAGAACCCGGGCAGTCACTCCGGGGCTACCCGTAAATTTGACAACAGTCAAATTCACTCAGATATACCTTTTTCACCATTCTATTGTTATCCATTCTCTCCACATGACCATACCATCACCGTACACTCTCTTTGATTTTGGTGTCCGCAGACTTCCTCACTCTACATCTTTCACGAATCACATTATTTCCTATCCTATCCACCCTCTGTACTCCACACACATTCCTCTGCAGTCCCAGCTCCACTGCACTTACTTTTGACTTTTCATTTTCATACCACACCATAGTCTCACATCCATATGTTAAATGTTGGCACTAACACTCCTCCCAATGATATCTACATATAAGACTGAAGGTTATGGACAGGGGAAAATACAGACTGAGGAAGACGGTTCTAGAGTTTAACGACAGCATACACATGGAACTACGTGTACCAATTAACTCTTGTAGTAGAGAACAGAATAAAAACAGGGTATGATTGTTGTCAGATAGGCAGTGCATGTGGTGAACTCCTGCTTTATTAGGGGAGGCATGCAAGCATACAGCTCAGAATACCAGCAATAACCGAAACAATGAAAGAAATGGGAAGGTGATCCAACACTGATGCATTGGGTCAGAAAGAGGAGGGGATTTGATTACATGAAAAGCCATTGGCTTTGCTCTGTGCAAGAGCCATATCCAAAGAACCGAGTTCTCGAACAAGTGTGCAAGAGAAACATATCGTGTGAATATGGGCAGTTATATACTGTACTAGAAGGAGAGTGGTTTCTAAAGGCTAAAACCGTTATTGAGAGTGACTGAGGGGAGCACAGTCTGTATCTAGTTATACAGGTATTTTGCAATGAGCATAGAATCATTTATGAAGCACTGGACACTTGTACAGTATCTGTAAGAAGCACTGTTAGTGTCTAGTTACAAGGCAGCATATATGTCTGGTAAATCAGAGTGCGTTGGGTAATGGGACTAGTGGGGAAATGGTGGACTTTGACCACAAGATCGAAACCTACCCACTGTTTCTATCAGTCTAGAGCCAGATGCCTCAATCTCAGAAATGGGGCCGCAAACAAATCACCTCCACATCACTTTGTCCTCTGCCATCAAGCTGCTGTCTCTCCAACTCATACTCCCTCTCTCATACACCTATCCATCCCATCCCTCCATCTGATCCTCTGTCACCTCCCACCTCTCATCCCATCCTTCCATATCATCCCCTATTTCTCCCTCCCCCCCCCACCTTAGTCACATACACCAAACCATACACATAAACCAAAATAAATTATTTTGATATAAGGTATTTTAATTATTACATTTATGCAGGAGTCTCCTACCCAAATCCTTGTCTGTGCTGAAGTCTTACTGTCCAGTATTTTACTTAGGAGTTTAATGTATAAAACCTACCTTAAACATTACAGTGTTTAATAAAAGACTTATATATACACAAGACTTACCTTGAACAGTACCAGAGAAGTGTCTTTATATCGCTTCTTGATGCCCGGTGTATCTTCAGGGTAGGAATATTTACGGGCCTCCTCCAACAAAGTCTGTATTCTAGCTTCAGTAGACAAGTTGTCCACCATCTTTACAAAGTTCCATCATACTGGTGCACTGAGAATGTACAGAACATCATTAATATTGTATTTTGTATGGTACCATATACCAGTCTGAAATAAGTAAGCCTTCCATTTTATGTTCATTGTAACTGGGCACATAGAAAATAAATAAAACTACTCGAATACTAAACTGTGTGTGTGTGTGTGTGTGTGTGTGTGTGTGTGTGTGTATTTACCTATTTGTATTTACCTATTTGTAGTATACAGGAATTGAGCAATGCTCGTGTTGTCCTGTCTCCATATCCACATTTATCAAGTCTACCTTTACACACATGAATGTTTTTCTCATGCACCACCTCTTTGTCTGAGTCGTTCTAAATATTTAAGAATATACCTAATTGTGATATACACGGAATGTACTATGCTCGTGGGTTTCCGTCGCTGTTTCTCAATAAGTCGAATTTAACTTTAAACTCGTTTAAGTTTTTAGACTGGACGATCTCTTTGTCCAGGCTATTCCATAAGTCTATACTTCTGTAAGGAAAGCTATATTTCTTGATATCCTTCAAGCAGCTTGACTTTTTCAATTTCATTCCATGTCCTCTTGTTGCTCTCTTATCCCATACAAACAGATCTTCTTTGTCAATTTTATCTACTCCCACCATGGTCCTGAACACCGCAATCATGTCTCCCCTCTTTCTCCTTTCCTCTAATGAAGGCAAATCCAGTTTTTCCAGCCTCTCTCTGTATGACAGGTCTGTCAGACTGGGGACCATCTTGGTTGCTGTTCTTTGTATTCTCTCAATCTTGTTTATATCTTTCTTTTTGTGTGGGGACCACACTACCGCTGCATATTCTAACCTGGGGCGGATCATGGCCACTATCAATTTTTTCATCATTTCCTCATCCATATAATGAAATGCTACTCTTATGTTAGTCAAGAGCTTATAAGTCTCTCCAACTATCTTGTTAATGTGCTTTTCTGGTGACAAACTATCTTGGACCAGCACTCCCAAATCTTTCTCTTCTCTCCTTTTTGTGATTAATTCATTACCCAAAAAATAATTCAGTGATGGTCTCCTGCTACTTTTACCCATTTCCAATATTTTACATTTCTTTACATTAAATTTCATTTCCCACGTCCGGCTCCAATTGTGTATCCTATCCAAATCCTCCTGCAGTATTTTACAATCCTCCTCAACCTCTATCTTCCTCAAGATCTTTACATCATCAGCAAACAGACTCGCATAACTGTTCACTCCATCTACCATATCATTTACGTAAATCAGGAACATTACTGACGCCAACACTGAGCCTTGAGGGACTCCACTTGTTACTTCCCTCCATCCAGACATCTTTTCCTTTATTACTGTCCTCATTTGTCTGTCTCTCAAAAAGTCTCTCATCCATTCCAGAAGTTTCCCCTTTAGTCCTCCTATATATTCTAGTTTCCACATTAGTCTCTTATGAGGTACCTTGTCAAAGGCCTTCTCTAAGTCTAAGTACACACAATCCACCCAACCATCTCTCTCCTGTACCACATCAATGGCTCTTGAGTAAAAGCTCAACAAGTTTGAAACACATGACCTTCCACTTCTGAATCCAAACTGACATTCAGCCAAAATATTCATCTCTTCCAGATATTTTATCCATCTGTCTTTCAGGATTCTCTCACACAATTTTGCGACCATGCTAGTTAGAGACACTGGTCTATAATTCAGGGGTTCTTCCCTGTTTCCTCCCTTGTAAATTGGTACCACATTTGCCCTCTTCCATTCTTTTGGCACTTTCCCCTCTTCCAGTGAGCATACAATTAAGCTGTGAATTTTATCCGCCAGTTGTTCTCTGCATTCCTTCAGTACCCAATTAGAAATTCCATCAGGTCCTGGGGCTTTCCTTACATCTTGAGTTTCCAGTAATTTATACACTTCCTGCACCTCCACTTTTATATCTTTCATCACCGGAACATTTCTAATCACTCACTCCCCTTCCACAAGCTCCTTTTCTTTAGTGAAAACTGACTGGAAACGTTTGTTCATTATTTCTGCTTGCATTGCCGCATCCTTAAAGACCTCTCCATCTACTTTCAGCTTGGTGATTCCTTCCTTTTGTTTCAGTTTGCCATTAACAAATCTATAAAACAGTTTGGGTTCATCCTTGCATTTGTCAATTATACCTTTTTCAAAATTCCTTTCTTCTTCCCTACATATTCTTGTGTATTCATTTCTTGTTCTTTTATATTCTTCCTTTGTTCTGTCGTTACCTCTCTTTCTCCAATTGTTCCACGCCTTATCTCTCTTTTTTTTGGCTATCATACACCTTCTATTAAACCACTCCTTTTTCCTGTTTTCTTTCCCTCTTACTCTTGGTACAAATTTTTCCACTCCCAAATTATAGAGGTCTAGAAAGATATCCCACTTCCTCTGTATCTCTCTTGTTTCTCTGAATTTTCTCCAATCCGCATTTTCAAAAAAGTTTCTCAATCCTGTAAAATTTGCTTTGCCAAAGTTGTATCTTCCCTGTCTATGAAGCTCGTCTCTTGGCTCAACGTTTCCTATTAACATCTGGAACTCAATGACCACGTGATCACTTTTTCCCAAAGGACAGAGATATTCCAATGATTCTATTACATCGGGTTCTTTGGTGAACAGTAAATCTAACCTTGCTGGTGTGTCCTCACCTCGAAACCGTGTCTCTTCTTTGACCCACTGCGTCATCACATTATTCATTATTATATTTAATAACATAGTACCCCACGAATCCTCGCTGCCTCCCGAGTACCATTCCTCCCAGTTCACCTCTTTACAATTAAAGTCACCCACCAAAATTATATTATTACTTTTCTCAATTATTTTTTGCAAGTAGCTAGCCATATCTGACAACATCTCATGGTATTCGTCATCCTTCCATGCTCTCGTCTTTGGGGGAACATACACTACCGCCATATCTCTCTTAACATTCTCTCCAGTTTCTAATTTCATATATATCACTTCAGCCCTGCCTTCTCCCATTTCCACAGTATCTACATTTATGTTGTTCTTCACTGCTATCATCACTCCTCCTCCCTTTTTTCTTTTCTGTCTTTTCTCCACAGTTTGTATTTACCATCTCCCAAATGAACATCAATATCTTCTCTTAATTTGGTCTCTACAAAGCACATGACATCAGGTTCATGTTCTCTCAAGAAATCATTAATTTCGATCCTTGTCGATATGAAACCATCAACATTAGTATATATCACCTTCAAATTATTTTTGATATTATTAATACCCTCTTCTCTCCTACTCTCTGTCCGTACCACTTCCTCAACTTCTGATCTTTCACAACCATCCCCCCTAGTTTCCTTCACTTCTATTTCCTTAAATACCATTTCCTTACTTTCATATCCAATACTCTCCAAAAAAAAGTATTACGTTCTTCCTCTGTCCTCTTATTATTTTTTTCCTTTACTTCTTCCTTTAATGATTTTAAAACTTCTCTTTCTTCTTCATTCAGATCTTTTCTTATTATAATATTTTCCATCCCCGCCTCTTTGCTTAATTTCCAGGTCACTTTAAGTATCTCATTTATTACACTTTCTGATGTAAACTTGACTCTCATTGGTCTTGTTTCCCCTTTCTTATAAGGCCCTATCCTCCTTACTTCCTCAATTTCTTTTACCCACTTGTCTCCTTCGGGGTCAATCTTGCCTAATATTCCTCTCACCATGTTCGTGTCTCTCTCGAGTCTTGCGAACCTAACCTTTTCTTCCTCTTCCCTGTTTCCAAATACTACCACACATCTGTTCCTTTCTACAGTTTCTCTCACTATTTTCTCTTTTTTCTTTAGTATTCTCACTACATTTTCTTCCATTTCTTTCTTGTTCATTTCCCTTTCTTCATGGATGATCTCTCTTAAGCTGACCACTTCTTTCTGTTCTTCTTCTACGTGTGCCCACTTTGCCTTGTGTTCTTCTAGTACATTACTCACCTTCTCCGTTTTATTAGTACTCTCTTCAAGTTTCCTCCTCAGTTCAACATTTTCCCTCTTCAAATTCTTAATCTCTTCATTGGCTGTTTCGTTGGACTGGATTAGACTCTGTATGGTGGTTTCCGTATTTCCTGACACATCCTTTATCACTAGATTCTCTACTTTTTTTTCGAGTTCACTAATCCTCATAATTAATGTTTTCACCAGGTCCATGACATTAGTATTAGCATCAAATCCTTGAAATTCCATTCCCTCATTGTTTACATTTTCGGCCATCTTTAACGTACCGGTAAAGTACCTAAACAGCTGTTACCGAATAAGCCACAAACATTCATGTATACTATTGCCAACAAATCTTTACATTTTTGGTAGTCTACCAACTTTCATTATTTTAAATTTAAAGAAAGACCCTAGGAGACAGGACAGACAAAATTCCTGGAACTACTCAAGGTTAGGAGCGATGCCTGGGACGACCTCTCTCTCCGGCGGTTCGTGTGTGTGTGTGTGTGTGTGTGTGTGTGTGTGTGTGTGTGTGTGTGTGTATGTGTGAGTGTGTGTATTTACCTAATTGTGATATACAGGAAATGAGCTACGCTCGTGGGGTCCCGTCCCTTTTTCTCCATCCATCCATCCATTGCCAGATGCCATGTATCCCAAACGGGGTGGTCAAGGGCTTAGAGTTAATTGTTTTACAGGGAGGGGCACTAATCCTCCACCAACTTTTTTTCTCAATAAGACAAATTTAGCTTTAAACTCATTTAAGTTTTTAGACTGGATGATCTCTTTGGCCAGGCTATTCCACAGGTTTATACGTCTAAAAGGAAAGCTATATTTCTTGATGTCCTTCAAGCAGCTTGGCTTCTTCAGTTTCATTCCGTGTCCTCTTGTCACTCTCTTATCCCATACAAACAGATCTTCTCTGTCAGTTTTATCTACTCCCATCATGGTCCTGAACACTGCAATCATGTCGCCCCTCTTTCTCCTTTCTTTTAAGGAAGACAAATCCAGCTTTTCTCTCTGTACAACAGATCTGCCAGACTGGGGACCATCTTGATTGCTGTTCTTTGTATCCTCTCAATATTGTTTATATACTTCTTTTTGTGTGGGGACCACACTACTGCTGCATATTCTGACCTGGGGCGAATCATGGCCACTATCAATTTCTTCATCATCTCCTCATCCATATAATGAAATGCTACTCTTATGTTAGTCAAGAGTTTAAGCATCTCTCTAACTGTCTTGTTAATGTGTTTTTCAGGTAACAAACTATCCTAGACCAGCACTCCCAAATCTTTCTCTTCTCTCGCTTTTGTGACTGGTTCATTACCCATCAAATAATTCAGTGATGGCCTCTTGGTACTTTTACCTATTTCCAATATTTTAAATTTCTTTATGTTGAATTTCATTTCCCACATCCAGCTCCAATCATGTATCCTAGTCAGATCCTCTTCCAGCATTTTACAATCCTCCTCAACCTCTACCTTTCTCAAGATCTTTGGATCATCAGCAAACAGACTTGCATAACTGTTCACTCCATCTACCATATCATTCATGTAAATCAGGAACACTACTGGCACCAACACCGAGCCCTGTGGGACTCCACTTGTTACTTCCCTCCATCCAGACATCCTATCCTTTATTACTGTCCTCATTTGTCTCTCTCTCAAAAAGACTCATCCATTTAAGGAGGTTTCCCTTCAGTCTTATATGCTCTAGTTTCCATATTAGTCTGTTATGGGGTACCTTGTCGAAGGCCTTCTCCAAATCTAAATACACACAATCCACCCAACTGTCTCTCTCCTGTAGTATGTCAATCGCCCTTGAGTAAAAGCTCAACAAGCTGGAAACACATGACCTTCCACTTCTGAATCCAAACTGACTTTCAGCCAAAATATTCATCTCTTCCAGAGATTTTATTCATCCATCTTTCAGGATTGTTTCGCATACTTTTGTGATCATGCTGGTTAGGGACACTGGTCTATAATTCAGGGGTTCTTCCCTGTTACCTCCTTCATAAATTGGTACCATATTTGCCCTCTTGCATTCATAAGGCACTTTCCCCTTTTCCACAAAACACACAATTAAACTGTGAATCTTATCCGCCAGTTGTTCTCTGCATTCCTTCAGGACCATATTAGAGATTCCATCTGGTCCTGGGGCTTTCCTTACATCTTGAGTTTCCAGTAATTTATACACTTCTTGAACTTCCACTTTTATATCTTTTATCACTACATTTCTATTCACTCCCTCCCTTTCCACAAACGCCTTTTCATCACTGAAAACCGATTGGAAACATTTGTTCATTATTTCAGCTTGTAGTGCTGCTTCTTTATAGACCTCTGCTTCTTTCAGTCTGGTGATTCCATCCTTTTGTTTCAGTTTGCCATTGACAAATCTATAAAACAGTCTGGGTTCATCCTTACATTTGTGTATTATACCTTTTTCAAAATTCCTTTCTTTCTCTCAATGCATTCTTGTGTATTCATTTCTAGTTCTTTTATATTCTTCCTTTGTTCTGTTATTACCTCTCTTTCTCCAGTTGTTCCACACTGTGTTTCTCTCTTTTTTTGCTATCATACACCTTCTATTACACCACTCCTTCTTCCTGTTTTCTTTCCCCCTTACTCTTGGCACAAATTTTTCCACTCCCGAAATATAGAGGTCTAAAGATATCCCACTTCCTCTGTATCTCTCTTGTTTCTCTGAATTTTCTCCAATCCCCATTTTCGAAAAATTTTCTCAATCCTGTAAAGTTTGCTTTTCCAAAGCTTTTTTTTTGTGTGATCGACGACTCTGGGCATAGGCTTCACAGCTTGCTTTCAAGGCCCAGTAGTCCTCCTACGTACCATACTCCTCTACGTGTCACCACTTCAGCACTAACACCCACTGTCCATACTGAATATATGCCAGGGCTGTCTCATACAAGACTGGTGTATTGGTATTAGCGGGGGTATTTTTATGAAATGTCGGCGGGTCTCCTGGTAAATATTTATGAAATTCAAATCCTTAAACTGTTCCCTGTCCCAGTGGGGTTTGAACCCGGATCCGTTAGGACTGCAGGCCAACTCTCTACCAGTTGAGCCACCGCCTCTGCCTATAAAGCTCATCTCTTGGCACCACGTTCCTTATCATCATCTGGAACTCAATGACCACATGATCACTTTTTCCTATAGGACAAAGATATTTCATAAGATTCTACTGTATTACATCAGGTTCTTTGGTAAACAGTAAATCTAGTCTTGCTGGTGTGTCCTCACCTCGGAACCGTGTCTCTTCTTGGATCCATTGCGTCATCACATTGTTCATTGTTATATTTAATAATATAGTGCCCCACGAATCTTCGCTGCCTCCTGAGTCCCATTCCTCCCAGTTCACCTCTTCAGAGTTAAAGTTACCCATTAAAAATATACTGGTATTATTGCTTTTCTCAGTTCGTGGTAGGTGGGGGCACTCACCATCCACTCACTCGATGTAGTGCCGCTGCCAGGTGTCTGCCCTTTCCTCTCCTCCATCCTTCTTTCCTTCCATCCTCTTCTGTCTTCCTTTCCTTCATTATTTCCTTGTCCTTCTGCCAGTGGGTAACTTTACACTCCCTCTTCTGTCTTTCCTTCATTCTTTCCTCTTCCTTCTGCCTGTGGGTGACTTTACACTGAGTGACAAGCCAAATGGTTTCCTGTACACCAGGAAACTATTTACTACACTGGGTGGTAACCATATAACCAAATTTTGGCACTTGGTGGTTTAATGGGCAATTATTGCGCTCCAGTCGGACTAAGCTGATGAAAATTTATATCCAAGGGGTGGTTGGGGTTGATTCCTCATGTAATGCCACTCAGGGATGAGTGAGGCTGGTCACTGTCATCTTTAATGTCAGGACCAACTGCCTAGCCCCGGGCTCCAACGCTCCTCATGAGGAAATGTAGGATTGGATGATGGATGGATGGAGTTTTCTCAGTCATTTTCTGCAGATAACTGGCCATATCCGACAACATCTCCTAGTAGTCATCATCACTCCATGCTATTGTCTTATGGGGAACATACACTACTGCCATGTCTATTCTCTCCAGATTCCAATTTCATCTTTATCATTTCAGTCCTGCCTTCTCCCATTTCCATGCTATCTACATTTACGTTGTTCTCCACTGCTATCATCACTCCTCCCATTTTTTCTTTTCTGTCTCTTCTCCAGTTTTTATTTACCATCTCCCATATGGACATCAACATCTTCTCTTAACTTGGTCTCTACAAAGCACATAACATCAGGTTCATGTACCCTCGAAAAATCGTTTATTTCTAACCTTGCCGATATTAAACCATCAACATTAGTACAGTATATGCCACCTTCAAATTATTCTTGATGCTCTTTATACCCTCTTCTCTCCGTCGGTACCACTTCCTCAATTTCTGATCTATAACTCTCCAATAAAACACTGCCTTCTCTTCCTCCGTTCTCTGTTCATTTTTTGCCTTTGCTTCCTTTACTAACTTCTTTATTTTAGCTCTTTCTTCCTCATTTGCATCTCTCCTTATCCAAACATTTTTTAACCCTTCCTTGTCTGATAATTTCCATGTTCTATTGATGATTTTGTTTACCATTACCTGGGACTTAAACTTTACCTTCAATGGCCTCACCCCCCCTTCCTCGTACTTTCCTAACCTAAACACTTCAATCCCTTCTTGAGCTTCGTTGTTACTCTCCATAACTACTGATATTATTTCTTTAACCTTACTCAATTGTTCTCTTTCTCTTTCTGATCTTACTATCATACATTTTTCTCTTACTCCTGAAATTACTGCACATTTTTTGTTATCTGCTACATCCCTGACTGAAGATTTTCTACTTCTCAGTACCCTAAACACTTCCTTCTCCACCTTTTCCTTGCTTTGTTGTTCTATAATGTCTTTCAAATTTACATTTCTTCCTCCAGAGTTTTCTTCCACCCCTTATGTTGCTCCTTGATTATCTTAGTGTGCTCATCTTGCATCCTTGATTTGGTTTCATACTCATCTATTTTACTTTTCATCCTGTCCCTTTCTTCTTCCAACCTCTTATGTCAGAAAATTATTCATACACTCCTTTGTCTGATGACCGTTTGTCTAACATGACCTCATGTAAATTCACATAAGTCTCTTAGGAGGATTTGGTGTAACTGATACTCCAACTCATCTAGTTACTATTCTCCTATCTCCTAGCTAATTCCCCACTGAACTGGCCAATTTGTAAAGGTTACTTAGCTAGAAGGAGTCGGACAACAGATGACGATGAGCCTGATGTTTAGGCCGGCTGCCTGGGCTGCCAAGAATCCTTGAGGTGCCTATTTACAATGTGTTACTTCAACCAGGTCTAGGAGCAGAAGTGACTGAACATGGTGTGCCTCTAGTCCCTCACAGGATTTGAAGAGATGCCAACTATTTATTAATTACAAAGCTAAATACCGTTTGATTACTTCATGATATAAACAAGGCGAATCTAACTAAAATTAATCTTAGTTTAATTAAACCAAAGCCAAGCCAAATTTTCCTTTTATCTATGTAAATATGTTAAATCCACATCTGCTTTATACTGTATGTGAGGGCTTTTCATCCTCAGGACACGTCATGTACAGCGCAGACGCAGTTTAGGTCAATGGAACTTTCCAAAGCAATTACAGTACATGTATTTATAATATATAGTAGTTGTCCACAAGGGTTAAATGCTACGGCATTTAATTTATTAATAAGAATTATTAACCCCTTAACCGCGGGGCGTCACTTTCGTGACGCTTGGGAGCAAGGGATCATACCGCGGGGCGTCGCTTTTGTGATTCTGTGTTATTTTTAATTCACCCAGACTTCCAAGTGGGGGCTTGTATCATCTATCAGTACTGCCAATGTCCAACACTAGTCAGCACTCCTAATCTCATCTGTACTCCCATCCATTGTTGACAATTTAGCCATTTCTCCCTGTTCTTGACTCCCCTCCCTACCCCCCCTCCATTACCCTATCCTCTCGCCTGCCCGGCCGTGCTACGCTAAGTAAATCTTCCCTGGAATTTTTCACTGATTTCATCCATTGAAATAAGCCCTATGTCCTATTCTTATACCAAATAATATATACAAGAAAGAAATAAGGTAAGTGAGAGTGCCAAACACCTGGAATTGGCTAATTATCACCTGACAACACCTCACGTGCACTCGTTCGCTAATTTTCGCTGTTTTTTTACCCTTGAAATATGCCCTATAATCTATTTTCGTAATAAATATACATGTAAGGAGGGAAGGGAGAAGCCTAAGTGATATTTACATTCACCTGGAACTACCTAATTTATAATGTATTGTCTAGATTTCCTGCCAATCATATCAGTGCTAAACAAAGATGTTTCAAGATCTAACATTGGTAGCTCTGAAAATATATCTCCTAAGTAGGCCTCTAATCTATTTTCGAAATAAATATACATGTAAGGAGGGAAGGGAGAAGCCTAAGTGATATTTACATTCACCTGGAACTACCAAATTTATAATGTATTGTCAAGATTTCCTGCCAATCATATCAGTGCTAGACTTAGCTGTTTCAAGAAGTAATATTGGTAACCCTGAATAACCCCTTAGCAGGCCTCCACGCTAGCCCTCCGTTATCAGGTTACTCTCAACTTCCGAAGTGAGAGTACGTATGTTTCTTCTTGCTGACTTCAAGGCCTTTTTTCACCCCCATGCAAATGGCCCTGTGACCTTTACCCCCTACTAAACCTCGTGTGGAAAGAGGTAAAGGGCTGACAATTGATAAAAGAGTGACTACGATCTTTCTATTGAGTAAAACAGTGCAAGTGGAATTGTAAATAATGTGTAAACAGCAAGTGAAAGTAATGAATGTAAATATACGTGAACAATGGAAAATAGTTTTATAAGTTATTTCAAGTGACAGTGCACAACACAGTGTAAATAAAATAGAAATGTAAATAACGTAAATAAAATAGAGAACGTAAATAGAAATGTAAATAAGTAGTATTATAAGAATACGAGTATATACCCTAGAAGTAATGAAAGTGAAAGTTTCACTCTAGCATGTCTGAATGCTATGAGTTATGAGAGTGAAGATGAAAGTGACATTCACTCTCAATGCCAGTATACAGGACGAGAAAGTGAATGCTACGTATTTTACTGAAAGAAATTGAATCCCTTCAGTGACAATAAACTAATACTACTGAAGGAAACTTATGAATAAAGACTGTAGATATATATAAGTGTTATATAGTAATAGAAATATAAAGTGTGAGGGGTTTTATGAATTATAAATGACAGACTACTAAGAGCGAACTAGTGCCAGTGCGACGATCAGATGCGCTCGTAATTTCCATTGCTTTCACAGTGTTTTTTTTTTTTTAGTATGGATCCCAAACTACTTGAAAATTGTAGAATAGTGTTTATAGTGTTTGTATCTGGCTGTGGTAATCATATTACGGGTTGTCGGGAAGTGTAAAGTGGAGACTTCGTTACCCTACTTCAGAGGTCTCCACAAGTCCTACGGTAACTGACGAAGGCTCAACAATCATTCCAGGAGAAAGCTGAAGGTATGTGCCATAAGCATATGTAATTTTATTATTCTAGGACTAATAACTGATTTTTGGCAAATATTTTTTGAGAGTCTGTCGGAGCCCAAATAACCCCGCGGCACACGCAAGTCATTGGTAAACAAGCCCGCGGTGTAGGGGTTAAAGAGAACACAATCTCTGGGTTGTAGAAACCACTTGAATAGTTATTAATGCTCTCCAAGTTTTCCTCTGCTTCTAACCAGGGACGACTATTTTAAAAAGTAAAGAGAGCAACTGCTCTGTGGGAAAATACTTCCTACATCTTATTCTCCCTCTTGAGCTATTTTATTTCATTAGAGGCAGATTCATTACTCACTTTTAATTCTGTGACTTCTCTTTCTTGTTCATCACTGCGTGTACAAACTTTTTCCAGATTATTCAGTAGAATTTTGATCTCTTTCTCCGGCTCTAAGGTCCGTTCCTGTAACTCTCTAATTACTGCCCATACCTTTTTTAACTCTGGACATTCCTCTCCGCTGTTTTTTCTACTCCTGCTACTCTTGTTTGGTTCAGCTTAGTACTTCCATTTCTCACAACATCTTCAGGGAAGCCCACAAAATCCCTCTCGCCAATTGTAAACAATGCACCGTCCCTTTCTGCCATGATGCAACCAGATAGAGACTATTTTCACTATATCTTGTACTCTTTATGACCGAAACTGCTTTTTTTTTTTTTTTTTTTTTTTTTAAGTTACCGTCCAATGGGACCACCACTCACGCATTCATTCACATAATCACAATAGGCTGGTCTCCTTTTTGTCACTGATTCAGTCATTATTTCCCCATGATCCAGGAAGAGCTCCATCTCTGTCGGCGACTTGTGTGTGTGTGTGTGTGTGTGTGTTCTTACCTAATTGTATCTTTACAGGAATGAGTCAAGCTCATACTGTCCCGTGTCTTACACCACATTTATCGTACATATCCTTAAATTTGTGAATTGTTTTGGCACACACTATTTCATTCGGCAGTGCATTCCACTGATCAATTGCTCTGTTTGGGAAACTGAATTTCCTTACGTCTTTATCACCTCTCTTCTTATGCAGTTTTTTGCAGTGTCCTCTTGCTGATGCTTCCCCATACGTTAAGTAATCATGTATGTCTATTTTCTCCTTCCCTGATATGCATTTATAAAGCATTATCAGGTCACCTCTTTTCCTTCTCTCCTGTAGTGTTGGTAGATTCAGTTTATTTAGTCTTTCTTCGTAGCTTAGATCCCTTAAGCTTGGTATCCATCTTGTAGCAGCCCTTTGAACTTTTTCAATCTTGTCTATGTGTTTTTTGAGATGAGGACTCCAGACTACTGATGCATACTCCAGGGTTGGTCTGATGAATGATGTTATTATCCTTCTTAGCATGTCTTCATTTATGTATGTGAATGCTATTCTCAAATTTGCAAGCAGTGTATACATGTTCCGTACCTTCTCACTGATGTGGTCAGCCGGAGATAGTCTGTTATTGATAATCACACCTAGGTCTTTCTCTCTTTCTGATGTGTGTAGGGTTTTATTTCCTAACGTATAATCCCAATCAGGTCGTTTTCCACTTTTACCAAACTTGATTACATGACACTTGTCCACACTGAATTCCATTTGCCATGTATTATTCCATTCATGAAGTTTATTTAATTCTTCTTGTAGCTCTTTACAAGAGTCTGTGTTAGTAATTCTCCTTTGTATTTTTGCATCATCTGCAAACATATTTAAATAGCTTTCATTTCCAGTGTTACTGTCTATATCATTTATATACACTAAAAACATGATTGGTGTCAGCACTGAGCCCTGTGGTACTCCACTAGTCACTTCTTTCCATGATGAGTAGTTTCCCCTTAGTACTGTTCTCATTTCTCTTTTTATGAGAAAATCTTGCATCCAACAAAACAGTTTTCCTCGAATTCCTCCTTGATGGTACAGTTTCCATAAAAGTCTTTGGTGTGGTACTGTGTCAAATGCTTTCTTGAAATCTCAATAGATACTGTCCACCCATCCTTCTCTTTCCTGTATTGTCTCTCTTACTTTGTCATAGTAGCTCAACAGATTAGTAACACATGATTTTCCTTTTCTGAAACCAAACTGTCTTTCTGTTAGCATACTGTGTTCTTCTAGATGATTTACCCAAGCTTTTCTTATAAGCTTTTCTAATACCTTGCTTACAACACTGGTCAGTGATACTGGTCGGTAGTTAAGTGGATTTTGTCTATTCCCTTTCTTGAATAAGCGGACAATATTTGCTTTCTTCCAAATATCAGGTAGTTTACCTTGACTCAAGGATTTCTTGAAAATTAAAAATAATGGTTTACTTAACTCCTTTGCACATTCTCGTAGCACCCAACATGAAATTTCATCAGGACCATTTGCTTTTCCTCTGTCTAGTTTATTTAACTCCTCCTGTATTAATTTTTCTGATATTTGTATATCTTGTAGTATGTGTGGGCATGCTTGTTCCACATAGTCCCTCTCAAAATTTTTTTCTTCTGTAAAAACTGATTGGAAATTCTTATTTAGTGCTTCACAAATATCTTTCTCTTGTGTATAGGTGATTCCCTCGTCCGTAATGGATTGTATTCTATCTTTTACTTTGGTTTTGCTTCTGATGTAGCTGTTAAATAGCTTCGGTTGATCACTACTTTTATTTATGATATCCTCCTCAAACTGCTTTTGGGCTTCCCTCCTTATTCTTGTATAATCGTTTCTTGCCTGTTTGTAATTATTATACGCCCTTTCACTATTGTCTCTTCTGTATCTATTCCACAACAAATCTCTTCTTTCTTTTGATTTTTTACATTCTGTATTGAACCATTTCTTTATTTTATTTTCTGCTTCTTTGTGCTGTGGGATGTACTTCTGGACTCCTATTTCATAAAATTCACAGAATTTTTTATATACAGCATTTAAATCTTGTCCTTTAAGCTCATTTTCCCAATCAACTTCTAAGAAATACTTCTTTAGGTCATGATAATTTCCCTTTTTATGGTTTAGGCTCTTTTTGTAACTTTCATTGCTGTTAACTATGTCATATGCTATCCTGAAGTTGCAATTTAGTACTGCATGGTTGCTTTTGCCGAGTGGAGGGTGATATATTAAACTGTCAACATCATTTTCTTGCCTAGTAAATATGAGATATAGCATTGAAGGTACATCGAGTCCTCTTTTTCTGGTGGTTTCCCTCACATGTTGCATTAGGAAAAACTCTTGCACAAGATCCAGGAGCTTTTGGTCCCAACAGCTTTCTTGGCTTATTATATCTAGAGTATTCCAATTTATATTTGTATTAAAATCTCCAGTTAGTATAATTCTTTCCGATTTCTCTTCCATTTTATGTAGCAATGATCTTAAACTCTGAATTGTACTCTCTGCCAGGTCCTCATATTCGTCTCTTTCCCATGTGTTTGATCTGGGTGGCATGTACAAATTGGCTACAATTACTTTCCCTTCAGATGTGTTGATCTCTACTGCAATCAGTTCTGATTGTGAGGGTATATCTAGTTCTATTTCTTTGACTTAGATTTTTCTTAGTTAATATTATAATTTCTCCTCCTTTTCTTAAGTTTCTATCTCTTCTCTATATATTATACTCCTCTAAGTTTAGTATGTCATTTGATATCCTTGGTGTTAATTTTGTTTCAGTTAGGCATATTATATGTGGTTCATTTTCTCTGACATAATCATTTATCTCTAATAATTTAGATACCATTCCATCCACATTTGAGTACATCAACTTAATCATCTTGTTTATATACTTGTCATGACTTGGTTCTACTACCTTCCTCCTTTTTATTCCCTCCTGTTTATGTACCACTTTCATACCTGCAATCCTATTACTTTGTAAAAAAATGTATTCTTCTCCTCTTCTGATCTTCCCTCATTTTTTGTTTTTGCTTCCTCCCTCTTCTCTTTCAGTAATTCCAGTTCCTCTTGTGTTAGGCATCTTTTTATCCATACATTTTTGAACTCTTTTTCCATAAGATTCTTTGCATTTTTTTGGTATCTCCTCCACAGCGTTTACACTCTGGAAGGTTACCTTTAGAGGTTTTGACTTGCTTTTCTCATATTTCCCTAACCTTTTGTGTTCCTCTATGTCTTTACAACAGATTTCCTCTGATACTTCTTTCAATAAGCTCATTACATTTGCCATCTCCTTTTTGTCTCTTGAGGTCTTGTTTTTTACTTCTTCCTCTTCTATACCAGTGATTACTATAGATTTGTTGATATCTACTGAATCTTTGACTAACTTTGGATTGTTTTGGATTATTCTTTTCACTTCCTTTTTAATGCTTTTTTCTTCCACCCTTGTTTCTAAGTCTTTCTTTACTTTCACCATTTCGGCATACGTGGTTTCCACATCATTTTTGTAGCTTTGCACAGCTTCATTCACCTGTGTTATCTTCTCCTCAATATCACTGCTCTGGTCTATCAGACTGCTTACTTGCCTAATTGTCTCTATCATTTTTGAACTCTTCCATAATACTCTCGTGGTTGACTACTGTACTTGCTATTTCACTCATTTTCCTCCTAAGTGTACTCACTTCCACTGTTAGTTCACATATGGTTGTGTCTTTCTTGTTGACCTCCCTTCCTAGTTTTTCTATTTCTTCCTTTTGGAAGTGCATCTGTTTCTTTATTTCATCAATCTCATTTTGAAAAGCCATCTCCAGTCTGTGTACATGCTCTACCAGTTTACTGTGAGTCTCCATTTTAACCAGTTCTTGGTAGAAATCATCATCCTGCTTTCTACCTTTATCCCTTTTCTTTTCCAAATTTACTTTACTAAAGTATGTGGCCATTTTGCAATACTAAAAGCACAGAGTACTTACATTCCCTGGGGCAGTTGTAGTCTAAACAAACATCCGCAGATTGAACACATTCTTTCACTACTCGAGTCTCTTTTCTGTTTGAATAAGTCTTGTTTAAACTTATATAATTTTTTTTTTAATAATAGAAAACCATTTAGTCTAACCTGGTGTGTGTGTGTGTGTGTGTGTGTGTGTGTGTGTGTGTGTGTGTGTGTGTGTGTGTGTGTGTGTGTGTGTACCCAATTGTATTTACCTCCATCCATCCATCCATTGCCAGACGCCATGTATCCCAAACCGGGTGGCCAAGGGCTTAGAGTTAATTGTTTTACAGGGAGGGGCACTAATCCTCCACCAACCCCACTTGACACGTAGGGATGCCAACAGCATCTGGTGTTCCCAGGCGGTCACCCATCCAAGTACTAACCAGACCCAACGTTGCTTAACTTCGCTGATCGGACGGGAAGCGGTGTACTCAACGTGGCATAGCCGTGTATTTACCTAATTGTGATAATTATACAGGAAATGAGCTACACTCGTGGGGTCCCGTCTCTGTTTCTCAGTAAGTCAAATTTAGCTTTAAAGTTTTCAGACTGGACGATTTCTTTGTCCAGGCTATTCCACAGGTCTATACTTCTATAAGGAAAACTATATTTCTTGATATCCTTCAAGAAGCTTGGCTTCTTCAATTTCATTCCATGTCCTCTTGTTACCCTCTTATCCCATAAAAACAGATATTCTTTGTCAATTTTATCTACTCCCATCATGGTCCTGAACACTGCAATCATGTTGCCTTTCTCCTTTCTTCTATGGAAGGCAAATCCAGCTTTTCCAGCCTCTCTCTGTACAACAGATCTGCCAGACTGGGGACCATTTTCGTTGCTGTTCTTTGTATTCTCTCAATCATGTTTATATCTTTCTTTCTGTGTGGGGACCACACTACTGCTGCATATTCTAACCTGGGGCGAATCATGGCCACTATAAATTTTTTCATCATCTCCTCATCCATATAATGAAAAGCCACTCTTATATTAGTCAGGAGTTTATACGTTTCTCTAACTGTCTTGTTAATGTGTTTTTCAGGTGACAAACTGTCCTGGACCAGCACTCCCAAATCTTTCTCTTCTCTCACTTTTGTGACTGGTTCATTACCCATCAAATAATTCAGTGATGGCCTCTTGGTACTTTTACCCATTTCCAATATTTTACATTTCTTAGTATGGAATTTCATTTCCCACATCTGGCTCCATTCGTGTATCCTATCCAGATCCTCCTGCAGCATTTTACAGTCCTCCTCAACCTCTACCTTCCTCAAGCGCTTTGCATCATCAGCAAACAGACGTGCATAACTGTTCACTCCATCTACCATATCATTTATGTAAATCACATGTGGTAGGTGGTGGCGACCATCATCCACTCACTTGATGTAGTGCTGCCTACTTCTTCCTTAGCCTTTGTCATTCTTTTTGTGTCCCTGCCCTCCTCTCTTCCTATTTCTCCCATCTTTCCTGTCACTTCTTATTACTTTTCTTTCCTTTACAGGTGGCTTTACATTGAGTGACAAGCCAAATGGATTCCTGGAAGCCAAGAAACCATTTACAACACTGGGTGGTAACCATATAACCAAACCATACGTGCTCCCTACATGTCAACAAGTGGGTTGGTGGAGGGTTAGTGCTCCTCCCCATAAAACAAATAACTCAAAGTCAAATGGCCATACCTTATGGGATTATGATGTCTGGCAAAAAAAAAAAAAAAGAAAGAAAAAAAAAAAAAACATTACTGGCACCAACACCGAGCCCTGTGGGACTCCACTTGTTACTTCCCTCCATCCAGACATCCTATCCTTTATTATTGTCCTCATTAGTCTGCCTCTCAAAAAGTCTCTCATCCATTCCAGGAGGGGAACCTTCAGTCCTATATGTTCTAGTTTCCACATTAGTCTGTTATCGGGTACCTTGTCGAAGGCTTTCTCCAAATCTACATACACACAATCCACCCAACCATCTCTCTCCTGAAGCACATCAATCACTCGAGTAAAAACTCAACAAGTTGGAAACATATGACCTTCCACTTCTGAATCCAAACTGACTATCAGCCAAAATATTCATCTCTTCCAGATATTTTACCCATCTATCTTTCAGAATTCTCTCGCACACTTTTGCAACCATGCTGGTTAGGGACACTGGTTCAGGGGTTCTTCCATGTTTCCTTCCTTATAAATTGGTACCACATTTGCCTTCTTGCATTCTTGAGGCACTTCCCCTCTTCCAGACAACACACAATTAAACTGTGAATCTTATCCGCCAGTTGTTCTCTGCATTCCTTCAGTACTCAATTAGAGATTCCATCTGGTCCTGGGGCTTTCCTTACATCTTGAGTTTCCAGTAATTTATACACTTCCTGTACTTCCACTTATATCTTTTATCACTACATTTCTAGTCACTCCCTCTCCTTCCACAAACTCCTTTTCTTTAGTGAAAACTGATTGGAAACATTTGTTCATTATTTCTGCTTGCATTGCCGCATCTCTATAGACCTCTCCTTCTACTTTCAGTTTGGTGAGTCCTTCCTTTTGTTTCAATTTGCCATTGACAAATCTTTAAAACAGTTTGGGTTCATCCTTATGTTTGTCTATTATACCTTTTTCAAAGTTCCTTTCTTCCTCTCTACGTATTCTTGTGTATTCATTTCTAGTTCTTTTATATTCTTCCTTTGTTTTGTTGTTACCTCTCTTTCTCCAATTGTTCCACGCCGTATCTCTCTCTTTTTTTTGCTATCATACACCTTCTATTACACCACTCCTTCTTCCTGTTTTCTTTCCCCCTTACTCTTGGCACATATTATTCCACTCCCGAATTATAGAGGTCTAAAGATATCCCACTTCCTCTGTATCTCTCTTGTTTCTCTTAATTTTCTCCAATCTGCATTTTCAAAAAATTTTCTCAATCCTGTAAAGTTTGCTTTCCCAAAGTTGTATCTTCCCTTCGTATAAAGCTCGTCTCTCGGCTCCACATTCCCTGTTATTATCTGGTACTCAATGACCACATGATCACTTTTTCCAATAGGACACAGATATTTCAAGGATTCTATTACATCAGGTTCTTTGGTAAATAGCAAATCTAGTCTTGCTGGTGTGTCCTCACCTCGGAACGGTGTCTCTTCTTTGACCCATTGCATCATCACATTGTTCATTGTTACATTTAATAATATAGTGCCCCACAAATCTTCGCTGCCTCCTGAGTCCCATTCCTCCCAGTTCACCTCTTTACAACTGAAGTCACCCATTAAAATTATATTGTTGCTTTTCTTGATCTTTTTCTGTAAATAACAAGCCATGTCAGACAACATCTCCTGGTATTCATCATCACTACATGCTCTTGTCTTAGGAGGAACATACATTACTGCCATATTTCTCTTAATATTCTCTCCAGTTTCTAATTTCATTTTTATCACTTCTACCCTGCCTTCTCCCATTTCCATGGTATCTACATTTATGTTGTTCTTCACTGCTATCATCACTCCTCCTCCCATTATTTCTTTTCTGTCTCTTCTCCACAGTTTGTATTTACGATCTCCCATATGAACATCAATATCTTCCCTTCACTTGGTCTCTACAAAGCACAGAACATCAGGTTCATGTACCCTCAAAAAATCGTTGATTTCTAGCCTTGCCAATATTAAACTATCAACATTAGTATATGCCACCTTCACATTATTTTTGATGTTTTTTATACCCTCTTCTATCCTTCTTTCCGTTGGTACCACTTCCTTAATTTCTGATCCATGACTTTCCAATAAAACACTGTCTTCTCTTGCTTCGTTCTCTGTTTGTTTTTTACCTTTGCTTCCTTTACTAACTCCTTTATTTTAGCTCTTTCTTCCTCATTGCATCTCTCCTTATCCAAACATTTTTGAACCCTTCCTTGTCTGATAATTTTCATGTTCTACTGATAATTTCGTTTACTATTGCCTGGGACTTTACCTTCAATGGCTTTGTCCCTCCTTCCTCGTACTTTCCTAACCTAAACACCTCTTCAGTCTTCTTGAGCTTCGTTGTTTTCCTCCATGACTACTGATATTATTTCTTTAACCTTATTCAGTTCTTCGCTTTCTCTTTCTGATCTTACTGTCATACGTTTTTCTTTAACTCCTGAAATTGTTACACATTTTTTCTTATCTGCTACATCCCTAACTAAAAATTCTCTACTTCTTAGTGCCCTAACCGCTTCCATCTTTACCTATTCATTGCTTTGTTGTCCTATAATCTCTTTCAAATTTACATTTCTTCTTCCTGAATTTTCTTCCACGCCTTATGTTGCTCCTTGATTTCTTTAATGTGCTCATCCTGTATTCTTGATTTGGATTCATACTCTAGTTTGCTTTTCATCATGTCCCTTTCTTCTTCCAACCTCTTATTCTCCCTCTTAAGCTGTTTCATTTCATTAGGGGCAGATTCATTGCTCACTTTTAATTCCGTAACTTCTCTTTCTTATTCGTCACTGCATGTACAAACTTTTTCCAGTTTATTTCGTAGAATTTTGATCTCGTTTTCCTGTTCTGTGATCTGTTCCTGTAACTCTCTAATTACTGACGAATGAAGAAGTGAAGGAACGTTGTGGGGTAGATGTGGATGTGGTTGAGAAGATTAGGAGAAATACACTGAGGTGGTTTGGACATGTGGAGAGAATGGAGAATGAAAAACTGACTAAGAGGGTGTATGTAGGTGAGGTGGAGGGAGGGAGAGGGAGGGGTAGACCGAGGATGAGGTGGAGGAATGGAGTTGAGAGGTATATGAGGGAGGGGGGGGAGTTGGGGGGAGGGTAGTCAAATGGTGGGTGACAGAGTGACTTGGAGGCGTTTTGTCTGTGGCCACCCTTTGCGGGATTAGGGCATCGGGCTATAGATAGATAGATAGATAGACCTTTTTTATCTCCTGGACATTCCTCTCCACTGTTTTCTCTACTTCTGCTACTCTTGTTTGGTTCAACTTAATACTTCCATTTCCCACATCCTCTTCAGTGCAACCCTTAAACTCTCTCTCGCCGGTCGTAAACAAAGCACCGTCCCTTTCCGTCATGATTCAACCATATGGAGACTTTCAATTTCCACTGTGTCTTGTTCGTTTTATGACTGAAACCGTGGTTTTTCTTAACAACTGTCCCACGGAACCACCACTCATGCACTCATTTACACAATCACAAATAGGCTGGTCTCCTTTTCGTCGCTGATTCAGCGATTATTTCCCCACGATCCAGGAAGAGCTCCATCTCTGTCAGCAACCTGTGTGTGCGCGCACGGGCGCGTGTGTTTTTATGTGTCCGACTCCGGGCATAGGCTTCACTGCTTGCTCCCAAGGCCCAGTAGTCCTCCTACATACCGTACACCTCCACATGTCACCACTTCAGAGCTAACTCCCACCGTTCATATTGAATACAAGCTAGGGCTGTCACATACAGGACTGGTATGTGCGTGTATTTACCTATTTGTAGTATAAAGGAATTGAGCAATGCTCGTGTTGTCCTGTCTCCATATCCACATTTATCAAGTCTACCTTTACACACATGAATATTTTTCTCATGCACCACCTCTTTGTCTATGTCGTTCCAAATATTTAAGTATTTACCTAATATACCTAATTGTGATATACACGGAATGTACTATGCTCGTGGGTTTCCGTCGCTGTTTCTCAATAAGTCAAATTTAGCTTTAAACTCGTTTAAGTTTTTAGACTGGACGATCTCTTTGTCCAGGCTATTCCATAAGTCTACACTTCCGTAAGGAAAGCTATATTTCTTGATATCCTTCAAGCAGCTTGACTTTTTCAATTTCATTCCGTGTCCTCTTGTTGCTCTCTTATCCCATACAAACAGATCTTCTTTGTCAATTTTATCTACTCCCACCATGGTCCTGAACACTGCAATCATGTCTCCCCTCTTTCTCCTTTCCTCTAAGGAAGGCAGATCCAGTTTTTCCAGCCTCTCTCTGTATGACAGGTCTGTCAGACTGGGGACCATCTTGGTTGCTGCTCTTTGTATTCTCTCAATCTTGTTTATATCTTTCTTTTTGTGTGGGGACCACACTACCGCTGCATATTCTAACCTGGGGCGGATCATGGCCACTATCAATTTTTTCATCATCTCCTCATCCATATAATGAAATGCTACTCTTAGGTTAGTCAAGAGTTTATAAGTCTCTCCAACTATCTTGTTAACTCCTTAACCGCGGGGCGTCACTTTCGTGACGCTTGGGAGCAAGGGATCATACCGCGGGGCGTTGCTTTTGTGATTCTGTGTTATTTTGAATTCACCCGGGCTTCCAAGTGGTGGCTTGTATCATCTATCAGTACTGCCAATGTCCAACACTAGTCAGCACTCCTAATCTCATCTGTACTCCCATCCATTGTTGACAATTTAACCATTTCTCCCCGTTCTTGACTCCCCTCCCTACCCCCCCCTCCATTACCCTATCCTCTCGCCTGCCCGGCCGTGCTACGCTAAGTAAATCTTCCCTGGAATTTTTCACTGATTTCATCCATTGAAATAAGCCCTATGCCCTATTCTTATACCAAATAATATATACAAGAAAGAAATAAGGTAAGTGAGAGTGCCATACACCTGGAATTGGCTAATTATCAACTAACAACACCTCACGTGCACTCGTTCGCTAATTTTCGCTGTTTATTTCCCCTTGAAATATGCCGTATAATCTATTTTCGTAATAAATATACATATAAGGAGGGAAGGGAGAAGCCTAAGTGATATTTACATTCACCTGGAACTACCTAATTTATAATGTATTGTCTAGATTTCCTGCCAATCATTTCACTGCTATATATTAGCTCTGTCAAGAGACTAACATTGGCAGTAATGCATTTCCCTAGGTAGGCCACCACCCCGGCCCACCCTTATCAGTTCACTCTCATCTTCCAATGTGGAGGTACGTCTGTTTGCTCTTGCTGACTTCAGGGACTTTTCACCCCCATGCAAAGGGCCCTGTGATCTTTACCCCCTACTAAACCTCATGTGGAAAGAGGTAAAGGGCTGACAATTGATAAAAGAGTGACTACGATCTTTCTATTTAGTAAAACAGTGCAAGTGGAATTGTAAATAATGTGTAAATAACATGTAAACAGCAAGTGAAAGTAATGAATGTAATTATACGTGAACAGTGGAAAATAGTTTTATAAGTTACTTCAAGTGACAGTGCATAACACAGTGTAAATAAAATAGAAATGTAAATAACGTAAATAAAATAGAGAACGTAAATAGAAATGTAAATGAGTAGTATTATAAGAATACAAGTATATACCCTAGGAGTAATGAAAGTGAGTTTCACTCTAGCATGTCTGAGTACTATGAGTTATGAGAATGAAGGTGAAAGTGACATTCACTCTCAATGCTAGTATACAGGACGAGAAAGTGAATGCTATGTATTTTACTAAAAGAAATTGAATCCCTACAGTGACAATAAACTAATACTACTGAAGGAAACTTATGGATAAAGACTGTAGAGATATATAAGTGTTATATAGTAATAGAAATATAAAGTGTGAGGGGTTTTATGAATAATAAATGACAGAATACCAACAGCGAACTAGCGCAAGTGGGAAGGTCATACGCGCTCGTAATTTTCATTGCTTTCACAGTGGTTTTTATTTGGAGTATGGATCCCAAACTACTTGATAATCATAGAGTAGTGTTTATAGTGTTAATATCTGGCTGTGGTAATCATATTACAGGTTGTCGGGAAGTGTAAAGAGGAGACTTCGTTACCCAACTTCAGAAGTCTCCACAAGTCCTACGGTAATAGACGAAGGCTCAGCAAACATCCCAGGAGAAAGCTGAAGGTATGTGCCATATGCATATGTAATTTTAATATTCTAGGACTAATAACTGATTTTTGGCAAATATTTTTTGAGAGTCTGTCGGAGCCCGAATAACCCCGCTGGAGAAGCAAAACATTGGGAAACATGCCCGCAGTGTAAGGGTTAATGTGCTTTTCTGGTGACAAACTATCTTGGACCAGCACTCCCAAATCTTTCTCTTCTCTCCTTTTTGTGATTAATTCATTACCCAACAAATAATTCAGTGATGGCCTCCTGGTACTTTCACCCATTTCCAATATTTTACATTTCTTTATATTAAATTTCATTTCCCACGTCCGGCTCCAATCGTGTATCCTATCCAAATCCTCCCACAGTATTTTACAATCCTCCTCAACCTCTACCTTCCTCAAGATCTTTATATCATCAGCAAAAAGACTTGCATAACTGTTCACTCCATCTACCATATCATTTACGTAAATCAGGAACATTACTGGCGGCAACACCGAGCCTTGAGGGACTCCACTCGTTACTTCCCTCCATCCAGACATCCTATCCTTTATTACTGTCCTCATTTGTCTGTCTCTCAAAAAGTCTCTCATCCATTCCAGAAGTTTCCCCTTCAGTCCTCCTATATATTCTAGTTTCCACATTAGTCTCCTATGAGGTACCTTGTCAAAGGCCTTCTCTAAGTCTAAGTACACACAATCCACCCAACCATCTCTCTCCTGTACCACGTCAATCGCTCTTGAGTAAAAGCTCAACAAGTTAGAAACACATGACCTTCCACTTCTGAATCCAAACTGATATTCAGCCAAAATATTCATCTTTTCCAGATATTTTATCCATCTGTCTTTCAGGATTCTCTCACACAATTTTGCGACCATGCTGGTTAGAGACACTGGTCTATAATTCAGGGGTTCTTCCCTGTTTCCTCCCTTATAAATTGGTACCACATTTGCCCTCTTCCATTCTTGTGGCACTTTCCCCTCTTCCAGTGAGCATATGATTAAACTGTGAATTTTATCCGCCAGTTGTTCTCTGCATTCCTTCAGTACCCAATTAGAAATTCCATCAGGTCCTGGGGCTTTCCTTACATCTTGAGTTTCCAGTAATTTATACACTTCCTGTACCTCCACTTTTATATCTTTTATCACCGGAACATTTCTAATCACTCCCTCCCCTTCCACAAGTTCCTTTTCTTTAGTGAAAACTGACTGGAAACGTTTGTTCATTATTTCTGCTTGCATTGCCGCATCCTTAAAGACCTCTCCTTCTACTTTCAATTTGGTGAGTCCTTCCTTTTGTTTCAGTTTGCCATTAACAAATCTATAAAACAGTTTGGGTTCATCCTTGCATTTGTCTATTATACCTTTCTCAAATTTCCTTTCTTCTTCTCTATGTATTCTTGTGTATTCATTTCTTGTTATTTTATATTCTTCCTTTGTTCTGTTGTTATCTCTCTTTCTCCAGTTGTTCCACGCCTTATCTCTCTCTTTTTTTGCTATCATACACCTTCTATTAAACCACTCTTTTTTCCTGTTTTTTTTCCCTCTTACTCTTGGTACAAATTTTTCCACTCCCAAATTATAGAGGTCTAGAAAGATATCCCACTTCCTCTGTATCTCTCTTGTTTCTCTGAATTTTCTCCAATCCACATTTTCAAAAAAGTTTCTCAATCCTGTAAAATTTGCTTTCCCAAAGTTGTATCTTCCCTGCCTATGAAGCTCGTCTCCTGGCTCGACGTTCCCTATTAACATCTGGAACTCAATGACCACATGATCACTTTTTCCTAAGGGACAGAGATATTTCAATGATTCTATTACATCGGGTTCTTTGGTGAACAGTAAATCTAACCTTGCTGGTGTGTCCTCACCTCGAAACCGTGTCTCTTCTTTGACCCACTGCGTCATCACATTATTCTATCTATCTATCTATCTATTGCCAGACGCCTCAATCCCGTTTGGGGTGGCCACAAACAAATCGCCTCCAAGTCGCCCTGTCCCCCGCCATTTCACTCCCCTGCTCCCAACTCACACCCCCCTCTCTCATATACCTCTCCACCCCATCTCTCCATCTCATCCTCGGCCTCCCCCTCCCTCTTTCCCCATCCACCTCACTCACATACACTCTCTTCGTCAGTCTTTGACCCTCCATCCTCTCCACATGGCCAAACCACCTCAGTGTGTTCCTCATAACGCTTCCTATCACATCCACATCAACACCACAACGCTCCTTTATATCCTCATTCGTCAGCCTGTCTCTCCATGTGGCTCCACAGGCTCCTCTTAAATAACTCATTTCCACGGCTCTCACTCTTGACTTGTGTCCTTCCAACAATGTCCAAGCTTCACTTCCATACGTTAGAGTTGGTATCACAATACTGTCATGTAGTAACTTTTTCACTTCCATGCTCACTTCCCTGTTTCTTATCACTGCTTTCAAAGAACCAGCAACCTTTCTTCCCTGCTGTACCCTTTCAAGCACTTCACCCTCCAAACCTCCATCCTTACTCATCACACTACCCAAGTACTTAAACGTACTCACATTTTCCAATTCCTCACCATCCAACCTCGCTGTACATTCACTGACTTCACCTCTCTCAAAGACCATCACTTTACTCTTCCCTACATTCACCTTTAGATTCCGTTTCTTACACACTCTCTCAAACTCATCCACATTATTCATTATTATATTTAATAACATAGTGCCCCACGAATCCTCGCCACCTCCTGAGTACCATTCCTCCCAGTTCACCTCTTTACAGTTAAAGGCACCCACCAAAATTATATTATTGCTTTTCTCAATTATTTTTTGCAAATAGCTAGCCATATCTGACATCTCATGGTATTCGTCATCCTTCCATGCTGTCGTCTTTGGGGGAACATACACTACCGCCATATCTCTCTTAACATTCTCTCCAGTTTCTAATTTCATATACATCACTTCAGTCCTGTCTTCTCCCATTTCCACAGTATCTACATTTATGTTGTTCTTCACTGCTATCATCACTCCTCCTCCCTTTTTTTCTTTTCTGTCTTTTCTCCACAGTTTGTATTTACCATCTCCCAAATGAACATCAATATCTTCTCTTAATTTGGTCTCTACAAAGCACATGACATCAGGTTCACGTTCTCTCAAGAAATCGTTAATTTCGATCCTTGTCGATATGAAACCATCAACATTAGTATATATCTCCTTCAAATTATTTTTGACGTTTTTAATACCCTCTTCTCTCCTACTCTCTGTCCATACCACTTCCTCAACTTCTGATCTTTCACAGCTATCCCCCTTAGTTTCCTTCACTTCTATTTCCTTAAATACCACTTCCTTACTTTCATATCCATTACTCTCCAAAAAAAAGTATTACATTCTTCCTCTGTCCTCTTATCATTTTTTTTCCTTTAATGATTTTAAAACTTCTCTTTCTTCTTCATTCAGATCTTTTCTTATTATAATATTTTCCATCCCCGCCTCTTTGCTTAATTTCCAGGTCACTTTAAGTCTCTCATTTATTACACTTTCTGATGTAAACTTGACTCTCATTAGTCTTGTTTCCCCTTTCTTATAAGGCCCTATCCTTCATACTTCCTCAATTTCTTTTACCCACTTATCTCCTTCGGGGTCAATCTTGCCTAATATTCCTCTCACCAGGTTCGTGTCTGTCTCGAGTCTCACGAACCTAACCTTTTCTTCCTCTTCCCTGTTTCCAAATATTACCACACATCTGTTCCTTTCTAAAGTTTCTCTCACTATTTTCTCTTTTTTCTTCAGTATTTTCACTACATTTTCTTCCATTTTTTTCTTGTTCATTTCCCTTTCTTCCTGGATGATCTCTCTTAAGCTGACCACTTCTTTCTGTTCTTCTTCTACGTGTGCCCACTTTGCCTTATGTTCTTCTACTACACTACTCACCTTCTCCGTTTTATTAGTACTCGCTTCTAGTTTCCTCCTCAATTCGACATTTTCATGCTTCAAATTTCTAATCTCTTCATTTGCTATCTCATTGGACTGGATCAGACTCTGTATGGTAGTATCCGTATTTTCAGACACATCCTTTATCACTAGATTCTCTACTTTCTTTTCAAGTTCACTAATCCTCATAATTAATGTTTTAACAAGGTCCATGACATTGGTATTTGTATCAAATCCTTGAAATTCGAGTCCTTCATTGTTTACATTTTCAGCCATATTTGATGTTGGTTAAAGTACCAAAACAGCTGTTACCGAAAAAAACTAAACATTCATGTATACTCTAGCCAATAAATCTTTACATTTTTGGTAGTCTATTAACTTTTATTATTTTAAATTTAAAACAAGACCTTAGGAGACAGGACAGACAAAATTCCTGAAACTACTTAAGGTTAGCAGCGATGGCTGGGACGTCTGCTCTCTTCGGCTGTTCGTTCGTGTGTGTGTGTGTGTGTGTGTGTGTGTGTGTGTGTGTGTGTGTGTGTGTGTATTTACCTATTTGCCTATTTGTATTTACCTATTTGTAGTATACAGGAATTGAGCAATGCTTGTGTTGTCCTGTCTCCATATCCACATTTATCAAGTCTACCTTTACACACATGAATGTTTTTCTCAAGCACCACCTCTTTCTCTAAGTCGTTCCAAATATTTAAGTATTTACCTGATATACCTAATTGTGATATACACGGAATGTACTATGCTCATGGGTTTCCGTCGCTGTTTCTCAATATGTCGAATTTAGCTTTAAACTCGTTTAAGTTTTTAGACTGGACGATCTCTTTGTCCAGGCTATTCCATAGGTCTATACTTCTGTAAGGAAAGCTATATTTCTTGATATCCTTCAAGCAGCTCGACTTTTTCAATTTCATTCCGTGTCCTCTTGTTGCTCTCTTATCCCATACAAACAGAACTTCTTTGTCAATTTTATCTACTCCCACCATGGTCCTGAACACTGCAATCATGTCTCCCCTCTTTCTCCTTTCCTCTAAGGATGGCAAATCCAGTTTTTCCAGCCTCTCTCTGTATGACAGGTCTGTCAGACTGGGGACCATCTTGGTTGCTGTTCTTTGTATTCTCTCAATCTTGTTTATATCTTTCTTTTTGTGTGGGCACCACACTACCGCTGCATATTCTAACCTGGGGCGGATCATGGCCACTATCAATTTTTTCATCATCTCCTCATCCATATAATGAAATGCTACTCTTAGGTTAGTCAAGACTTTATAAGTCTCTCCAACTATCTTGTTAATGTGCTTTTCTGGTGGCAAACTATCTTGGACCAGCACTCCCAAATCTTTCTCTAATCTCCTTTTTGTGATTAATTCATTACCCAACAAATTATTCAGTGATGGCCTCCTGGTACTTTTACCCATTTCCAATATTTTACATTTCTTTACATAAAATTTCATTTCCCACGTCCGGCTCCAATTGTGTATCCTATTCAAATCCTCCTGCAGTATTTTACAATCCTCCTCAACCTCTACCTTCCTCAAGATCTTTACATCATCAGCAAACAGACTTGCATAACTGTTCACTCCATCTACCATATCATTTACGTAAATCAGGAACATTACTGGCGCCAACACTGAGCCTTGAGGGACTCCACTTGTTACTTCCCTCCATCCAGACATCTTATCCTTTATTACTGTCCTCATCTGTGTGTGTGTGTGTGTGTGTGTGTGTGTGTGTGTGTGTGTGTTAGGAATGTAATGCTGTATGGCAGCGGGACACTGGCAGTAACGGATGAGGATATTTGCAGGCTCAGATGTACACAGAAATGAAAATGATTAGGTGGATGTGCAGTGCATCCTTGAGTGCGACGCGAGGGGAGGCTAGGTTTACGATGGATGAGTTACGAGGCAGGATGGGACTGGAGTGTATTTGTGTTGTGATGTGGGGTAGATTGCAGTGGTTTGGGCATATGGAGAGGCTGGGGGATGACAACTGGGTGCAGAAAGTGAGAAGTGTTAACATTAGGGGTAGGGTTGCGAGAGGCAGACTGAATAAGACCTGGGATAAGGTCACTGGGTGTGATCTCAGAGATAAGGGGCTGAATAAGGAGGCTGTTAAATTATGGTTTGTATGGATTAGGTGATTGGTTGTAGGCTACTTAGTGATTGGGAAATCTGTGTATTAAAAACTGCATCTTCCACACACCACCACTGTTTGTGAATTGGAGATTTTCATCAGAATGTATAACAATTCTGCTGCTGCTTCTGACAAAATGCTGTACTATTATGTCTATACATGAAAACATTCAATGAGAACATTTAACAAACAAAATCAAACACATTTAACTTCAGTTAAGGTACGTCAATTGTACTCGTTTTCTACATGAAGAAATACATCATTTTGTCCATTAGCAAAAACAATTTCTTGACTACACATACTGTAAGGCACCAACAGTAAAGCAACCTTATACATTAAATATAGGGAACGTCTATAGCCCAGTCTGACATCTTTAGAATTCTTTTAAACAATCAAATAGTGTCTGACAGCTTATTCAAGTACAGTACTTATTAACTGGACTTACAGAGGTACAAATCATACTTCCTCTGTTTTCTATCAGGGGTGACATTAAGAATTGAGTAAAGACCGAAGACAATGAAATTTCGTATTACAGATAACTGATGTTCCAATATCACGATAACTGCGATCAGAGCAAGTAAATAACTTTACAAATCCAACCTTAAATATGGTTCAAATGAATGCAGTTGGAGGCACTCTGACTCCAGATTGCCCACACGTAATTATCATTATCAACGTCCACATCAACAACACAAGGTTCACGGGCTCTTCTGCAATATGGCTGGTATTCATATGTATGAGGACAACTCTCTACACTTTAATTGGTAGAGTGGGGGTAGTCCGGAAGTTTATTTCCTGAATGGCTGGTCACTATCCCCTCACCTCCCAGGTCGTCTGCCGCTGTAAACAATAAGCGATTCAAACGCCGCCATTACGCTGTTTTGATTCCTTATAAGTACTATTCAATATGTTTAAGTTTTTGCTAATGTCATCGGTATTGAATCTGGGCTTATAGTATGATGCTCTAATTATACCTAGTTATTGTAGTATCTAAAAGTTCATAATCGTAAACAAATATGGTACCAGTGTCAGTGGTGGGTGGTAATAGGGTTGTAATCTGAGAAGTTTGACGAGGGCAGCATTACAAGACATCATTCCTCTGAAGGTGGGACCAAACATTCAGGTAAAGAGACAATCACATACATCCATGAGAAAATGGTTTGCAAGTTGTGAAAGGATGAAGTTAATGGGGTGGAACTTTGGCTTGTTCCGATTCGCTTGTCACTTTGGACCCAAGGTTCTTGACAAGTAGCAATGCTCCATTTACAGCAATCCGTAGCTTTCATTTTTTATTTTATGGTTACATGCATCAGATATCTGCTGTACATCATCATAAAGTATAGTGTATTATTTAAAAGAAAGACGACAATTTTGTGGCTTTTAACTGCACACTGGTTTTGTGAAATTTACCATCATCCACACACAGGTAGTACTGCCCACTTCTTGCTTCATCTTTATCATTCTTTTTCTGTGTCAGCCCTCCTATCTCCCTGTATTTCCCATCATTCTTGTCACTTTTCATTATTCTTTGTTCCTTTTAAGGTGGCTTTACATTGAGTGACAAGTCTAATGGTTTCCTGTAAGCCAGGAAACCATTTACAATGCTGGTAGTAACCACATAACCAGCCCATACATGTTTTCTACATGTAAACAAGTGGTGTGGCTGAGGACTAGTGCTCTTCCCTGTAAAGCAACACTCAAAATCAGTCACACCTTACAGGATTGTGGCATCTGGCTATAGATAGATAGATACAACACAAGTACATAAAACAGTAAGGGATAATACTTGAAAAATCTAGTATTGTGTTGTACATTTTCCCCTAGGTTACAGTTAGGTCATGATTTCCAGGTATGGATGAGGATAATTTACCACTTGGGTCTTGAGTTGCAGAGTTTCTCATTCCTCGTAGGTCACAGGAAGAGGAGAGGTTGTTCATGGAGTGGTAATCTTAAGGAAACATGGGACCACCTTATTTTATATTTATTTATTTTTTTAACCAAATAGGTATGGTAATTCTGACAATATTATTACAAACTCATGATCTGAAGGAAACTAATTTTGGTTCATATGCAACACAGATAGTTAAGTATCGAATTTTTACTGCAGAAAGTGATTGGAAAAGACAAAATATATATACCCATTCTTGGGTATTTAAGGGAACCACCAGTTCACGTAGCAGTCTGTAATTGACTGCTGACTGGGCATGCTGATTAGTTACTGGTGATCTCATCAGCGGGATGTGTCAGTGCATCAGCCATTCATATCTATAGGAAACCTAACTTATCAAGCCTGACCTAACATAGCCTAATCTAACTTTCCCTGCTTGGAGGTCTTTGTCCTCCAGACCCCTTTTAGTATTAACCACCTAGGATTGCCACTTAACCTAGAGAGCCTGAATACCTACAAGACCAAATCCCAGCCTGAGTCCTAACTTACAAAATGTAATCTAATCTGTCATCTGTCTATCTATCTATTGCCATCCCATAAGGAGTGACCACAAACAAATTGCCTCCATGTTACCCTGTCCTCTACGATTTCGCTTCCCCCCCCCAGCTCACACACCCCCCTCTCGCATATACCTCTCCACTCTATCCTTCCATCTCATCCTCGGCATCCCCCTCCATCTCATTCACCTACACTATCCTCATTATTTTCTCGCTCCTCATCCTCTCCACATGGCCAAACCACCTCACTCCATTTCTCCTAACATTTTCTATCACATCCACATGCACACCACAACGCTCTTTTGATTCCTCATTTGTCAGTCTGTTTCTTCACATAAGTCCACATGCTCTTCTCAGATAACTCATTTCCACTGCTCTCATTCTTGACTTGTGTCCATCCAACAAGGTCCAAGCTTCACTTCCATACATTAGGGTTGGTATCACAATACTGTCATGCAGCAACCTTTTTACTTCTATTCTCACTTTGCCGTTCCTTATCACTGCTTTCGTGGAACCAGCAACCTTTCTTCCTTGTTGTACCTTTTCAAGCACTTCACCCTCCAGACTTCCATCCTTACTCATTATGCTACCCAAGTACCTAAACACGCTCATATTTTCCATTTCCTCCTCATCCAGCCTCACCATACATTCAGTGGCTTCATTTCTCTTGAAGCACAACGAAGCTTTTTAAAATTATATGTTTGCAGCCATATAATTTTATTCACCATATGGTGAAGTCTTCATAGAGTTGGAGCTAATTAGACAGTTTCTAACCCATTCCCCACTGGAGGTCTCCCTGAAGTTGAGTGAAATTGGATATTAGTGACAGGAATATAATAATAAAGCAACATTGTATTGAGGGGGTAAAGAGAGAGAGAGAGTTAAAGTAGTCTTATATGTACTGTGCAGTACTATAGGTATTATTGAAGGATTTACACTTTTTACCATAGACCTGTCTGATGAACTTGTATGGTGGTACTGGTATTTTACTCTGCTACTGTTAGCTATGTATAGTGGTACCGTACCTTGTAAATTTAGGTTGGAATTACTGTACTATATAAACTGCATTGAGTGTTTACTTCGCTGGTAGGCTCAAAATGGTCTTGAGGTGTTCTTTATTGTCGAGCCAGGCAGTAACTTGTATCACTTAAAACCAAGTGGTATACTATGTATGAGGTAAACTGGAGGGGTTAGCAATGTATAAAAGCTCATAGTCACATTGTCTGACTTTAACATGCTCATCTATATACTGTATCTATCTATAGCCTGACGCCCTAATCCTGCAAAGGGTGGCCGCAGACAAAACGCCTCCAAGTCACTCAGTCACCCACCATTTGACTATCCTCCCCCCAACTCACCCCCCCTCCCTCATATACCTCTCAACTCCATCCCTCCACCTAATCCTCAGTCTACCTCTCCCTCTCCCTCCCTCCACCTCACCTGCATACATCCTCTTAGTCAGTCTTTCATTCTCCATTCTCTTCACATGTCCAAACCACCTCAGTGTATTTCTCCTAATCTTCTTAACCACATCCATCCCACAACGTTCCTTCACTTTTTTATTCATCAGCCTGTCCTTCCATGTCACTCCACATGCTCCTCTCAAGTAACTCATTTCCACTGCTCTCACTCTTGACTTGTTCCCCTCTTGCAAGGTCCACGCCTCACTTCCATACGTCAGGGTAGAGATTACAATACTATCATGCAGTGACTTCTTAACTTCCATACACACTTTCCTATTTCTCATCACTGCTTTCAGTGAACCAACAACCTTCCTTCCCTGCTGTACCCTTTCACGCACTTCATCCCCCAAAGTTCCATCCTTACTCATCACACTACCCAAGTACTTGAATGCACTCACATTCTCCATATCCTTACCATCGAACCTCACTGTACATTCTGTGACTTCATTCCTCTCAAACATCATAACTTTGTTTTTGTTTACATTAACTTTCACCTTCCTCCTCCTACACACTGTCCCAAATTCATTCACCAAACCTTGCAACTCCCATGCATCTTCACTCAACAATACTGTATCATCAGCAAACAGCAACATTGGAGTCTTCCAAATCTCACCCTCATTCATTAGAGCCACCCCCACATCCACTGCCTTCCCTTGCACCTCCTTTACAACCCCATCCATGTATATATTAAACAGGCATGGAGTCATTACACAACTCTGTTTCAGTCCCACATTGAGATCAAAGAACTCACTCAGCTGACCATCCACTCTCACCGTAGCCCTAGCTCCTTCGTACGTACTCTTCACAGCACTCAGCGATTTCCCCTCCACTCCATATATTCTTAATACCTTCCACATACCTTGCCTATCTATTCTGTCATAAGCTTTCTCCAAGTCCATGAAGGCAGCATACACTTTCTTTCCCTAGATACCTCTCCACTAAACATCTTAGAACAAATATCTGATCTACACACCCTTTTCCCTTCCTAAATCCCCCTTGTTCTTCTCCAACTAGCTCCTCTGTCATATGCCTAACCCTATCAATGAGTACTGGTATTCTACCATATATTTTACCAGTCACACTAAGAAGGCAAATACCCCTATGGTTACCACATACTTCTCTCTCCCCTTTTCCTTTGTATAAAGGAACAATTATACCTGAAATCCAGTCTTCTGGAACCCTTCCCTCTTTCCAAGCCAATATACACATCTTCCATATCCACTCCACAACAATCTCACCCCCATACCTCAGCATTTCACCACACACTCCATCAGTTCCTGGGGTCTTTCCCATCTTGATCTTCTTCATTGCTTCCACTATTTCTGCCCTACTGATTTCTTCCTCCCTCCTCTCATCTCTTCTTCTCCCAGCCATTCCCCAACCACTTATACTCACACTGCTCTCACTCTCTACATTCAACAAATCCTCAAAGTGCTCCTTCCATCTCCTCAATTTCTCTCTCTTCTCCACCAACAATCTATTATTCCTATCTTTCCCCTGCTATTTTCCCTTTCACACTGCCTTACTTTCTTTACCTCCTTCCAAAACAATTTCTTACTCTCCCTCCATTTCACGCTCAGACTCCTCCCAAACTCTTCATCCACTTTCTTGTTACTCTCTTTCACCAGTCTCTTCACCTCCCTTATCCTGCTCACATGTACCTCTCTCTTCTCTCTCTCATCTTCTCCCCTACCTCTACTCGCTAACCATTCACTATATGCCTTCTTCTTTTGTTCCACAGCTCGTTTCACCTCATCATTCCACCATGCTGTCCCTTGCACACCCTTGCATCTCCTCCTCACTCCACAAACCACCTCACACGCTGCACCTATCTCTTCCGTGAATATCTTACATACGTCTTCCACCCCTTCCATGTGCTCTAGCTCATATCTTCCCAATCTTTCTTCCACTATGCTCTTATACTTTGCCATTTTCTCATTATCTTGCAAATTCTCCACTCTTCTCACAGGAGCTGTTTCCTCCTGTCTTCCCCTTCATCTCCTTAACCATTTTCTTTGCAGTTTTATCTTGGCCATCACTAAGTGATGGTCCGAGACTCCATTCCCCCGCCCTCTCCACACTTGTGCATCCAACACTTGTCTTCTCATTCGCTCATCCACACACATGTAGTCTATCATTGCCTTTTGTTCAACAAGTTCACCATCCATCCTCCTCATTACTCTCCATGTATACCGGTGGATCATCTTATGTTCAAAGTAGGTGTTGGCTATTGCCAACCCCCTACCAGCACAGATGTCCACCATAGCACTGCCATTCCCATCTACTTCGGCTCATGCACCAACATATTATCCATATAAAAATTTTGAATTTCATGCTCAGTTTTCACCAGTCATGATCAAGTATCCCCTGGTGTGTAGGCTATGTACACTATGAGGTGAATTATATACATTTGGGGTGGGGGGGGGGGTCTCCCAGGTAGATATTTATGCTCCCAGTTAGGCTACTGTACATGCACTCTGTGATGTTGGAATGCTGCTGCTAAGGTTGTCTGCTAGGTAGGCTATTGCTTTCATTAATCATTCTTTTTCTGTGCCTGCCCTCCTCTCTTCCTATTTTTCCCATCTTTCCTGTCACTTCTTAATGCTTTTCTTTCCTTTACAGGTGGCTTTACATTGATTGACAAGCCAAATGGTTTCATGTAAGCCAAGAAACCATTGACAGCGCTGGGTGGTAACCATATAACCAAACCGTACATGCTCCCTACGTGTCAGCAAGTGGGTTGGTGGAGGGTTAGTGCCCCTCCCTGTAAATCAAATAAAGTCAAATGGCCTCCCCTTACGGGATTATGGCATCTGGCAAAAGATATATAGATAGACTTTCTTCAATACAAAATGCCTCTACTTGGCAGAGTAAAAGTCATCTGGAGAGTGTAGATAACAAGAGTACTGTAGCTACACTAAGAAATTTGTCATTATGATTGTAGTTGTAGTGGTAGTGGTACTGTAATAGTGGTAGTACTGCACCGTACTGCAGTCGATCTGATCGGGCAGGCTCATCAACTGCAGGCACGCAACTATCCCTGCAGGGCCATGCAGTGAACTAATGTTTCCATGCAGTTGACAGCACCTCACCATACAGAGGTGTAGGGATTAGTGTGAAGGTTTGGTTCCTGTGTGGATGCTGCGTTTCTACATCACCCATTTAACAGGGGCACTATAGCAGCCTCCATGTCACCCCATTTCTTGGTTATGTGGTTACCATCTAACATTGTAAATGGATCCCTGAGTTACAAGAAACAGTTTGGCTTGTCACTCAGTGTAGAGCCACCTCAAGTGGAAAGATTAGTAGTCAGTAGTGGCAGGAAGGATGGGTGAAATAGGAAAAGTGGAGGACAGACACTGAAGAAGAATGATGAGACATGAAGGAAGAAGTAGGGAGCACTACAGTACATCTAGTGAGTGGATGATAGGTGCCCCCACTTACCACAGGTATCACTGGGGTGAAGGGGTTAGGTTTTGATCCTGACCATTCATAGTTTCTTATATGGTTTCTTTTTCTGTCATAAGAAAGTTTGGTATGGTAAGCTAAGTTAGTTAACAGCATGGTTGACATGATGAGAATCAAACAGTTTAATCAGGTGATTGAAATAAATTATGGTAAGGGGAAAATTTTCTTTGATTAACTAAAACCAGAATTATTTTTGCAGCAAATCATATTAGTTGTGGTAAAAAAAAAAAAAAAAAAAAAAAAAAATAGATTTTTCACAGCATTGATTACTCAGACACTACTGTGTTCATCCAAAAATCTGTTAACAGCACACAGATAGACAAAGTCTCATCACAGCAGTGGCTCATGATTTGTTCTTTCTGTTTCAGATATGACTTGTACCGTGGTACTGGGCCTGTCCCAGAGCTTGGTGCTCAGTTAGGAATATCAGCTTGGTTAAATGACTGTGTGAATTTTTTTGTGTTATTTGTTTATTGAGCTATTTACAGTATTTACTGCACAGGTCGTCTCTGCTATAATGATGAGATGCATTTGGGAAAACCCATCGTTGAGCCAGGGTATCGTTAAGCAGGGACATTATTACAGCACATAGAAAGTATAGGAGTGCATTTGGGAGCCTTGGGAGCCTCTCCCTCAAACTAAGTCCAAAACCCACCCAAATGAGTCCAAAAACATGTTTAGAGTTCACCTATGCCCCCATATAGCTTTTAGATGCTAAACTAAGCTTAAAAGCAGTTTATAACTCACCAAAACCTAAAAATAAAATCTGAAAATCATCAAAAATAAGTCTTGCAAAAATCAAACTTACTATAGTAAACTTTACCCCAAAATGGCAGTGTTCACACCACCTATGACTAAAACACATTAGTTCAAGTCAAAAAATGATTTATAAATCAGTCTAAACACAAAATTTAAGTCTACAATATCATCAAAATTGGTTTTAAAAAACAAAACTCATCGCATAACCGGGGACGGGCCATCGTTAGGGAGGGAAGGATGTTAATTTTTTTACATCGCTAAGGCGGGATATTGCGTAAAGGGGGATCATACAGCAAGGTATACCTGTATTTATTTTTGTCATTCCACATACTGGGCTAATATTGTCCTGTAGTTATTTTTGTTTTCAGTTTCATTATTCATAATTATTACCCACCACTGGTGTTAGAGTGGGATGTCTTCACACAGTGTCACTGATATATAGTAATCCCTCCACTATCCGACGTAATAGAGCCAAAGGCATGTCCGGAAAGTGGTCCTGTCTGCATAGTGGGCACCAGCCTCCTGGACTTGTACTTATGGACCCTAACTCAGAAAACACCTATACATCTCCCTCTGGACATGCATAGCACCTATTTAACCCGTCACGTCGGTTTTCCGCACCTCCGACATCCCCCAATCCCGAGGTATTTTCGATTTTTTTTTTTTTTTTTTTTTTTGGCTAAAACCTTCGCTTTTGGTGAGAAACATCGAAAATTAATAGAGAAATCGCTCACCTGAGGTTTAAAATACTCGATCCAGGTAGGAGTACCTCCTTACCTGACTGGGTTTTCTAACAGGCTGGCACCAAAGAAAACGAGTTCTATGGGAGGGTAACTATTTCACACAACTCATAAACAGTATTTATTTATTTACTTGGTACGAATTTATATGTAGTATGAGAGTATATTGGTTTTCAAGCAGTAATATAGGCATTATAAGCATTGTTTCACTCACTAACTCATCACCATACCTGACCTTCTTTTTCCACATTACCTGATCATTATTTCTGACTGTTTCTTCTAATGCTATGTAAACTTTGTCCTCCACATTGTCATCGATTGGGGAATCACTCTGGCCCTGAATATCTTTACTGGCCAGATCACTGGTAACAGGTGAATTGCCGAGACAATGGCGTGAGGGGGGGAGGGGGGAGGTTATGCGGTGTAAGGCATTGTCCCTGCTTGGCACCTTGTAGAGGAATAGAGGAAGGTGTCCCATGTATACGTACGAAAAATCACGCTTGAAAATTGTGCAAGTTAGGGACCTTGCAATTGCACGATGTACCAGTACGTTGCCGGGACTGGCAAATGGAAAATGTTGCAACGTACCCATACGTCGACGGGACGGGGCGGGTTAAGACCCAAATCACACCAATAAGGGACATAAAAGACTGAAATAAATGCAAAAGAACCATAAAATTGGGTTTAGAGGTGAGTTTATACAATATTGAACATTCAGGGTACTTAGAACAAGTCCCTGGCTCCTGGACTGGTATTTATGGACCCTAACTCAGAGAAATACCTCCCTACTGCGCATGCATAGCACCTAATACCCTATTCACACCAATAAGAGATATAAAAGAGTGAAATGAGGTGTTAGAGGTAAGTACAGTATGGAAAATACAGTACAGTACAATATGAAACATTCTGGGTACTTACAGCAAGTCCCTGGCCATCTCGATGAATAACCGCCTCCTCTCAGACTCTGACAGTAAGAAGGATTTCCTGAAGCACTTGCAGTACACTGTTCATGAAGTCTTGCACAGAACTTAGTCATTTGCACTCAGAATTCCATTCTCTTGACACTGCGCACTCTTGTCTTACTTGCGCTCCATTGTATCTTAATGAAATAAGTGTTGCAATCTGCATGTTAAGTCTTTCCACTCTTGAAACCATTTTCTAAACAAAACACCTTTAAGTTAATTTACGTTAAATTTACAGTCCGTTAAATCTTTGTCTTTTCACTCAGAACTCAAATTCCTTAACAATATGCACTGTTTTTTTCACTGCACAACACTGTAAATTCCCATGTGGTCTAGTGGAGAAGTTCTTGGCGTCTAATCACTGTCAGAGTCTGAGAGTACCACATGCAGGTGACCTAGGGGTGAAACTGGGTCGTAGTGATGGCGTACCCACTGCAGACGACTCTGAAGATAGGCGCAAACTCACGTCGAGTGGTGACTCCACCGTGGCTGATGTGCTGGGCTGTGGCTCAGAGCATGAGGGCCTGTCTTGGGGAGGCAACGAAGTGGAGCCAGGGCTGGGCACAGCGCGGGTCACGGGCCTGAAAAAGCTGTCAATCGTTGATTGACGCAAGGAATGACGATTTTGGCAATTAATGATGCGCTGCCTGAAAGCATGCACTTCCTCCACAAGTCCCAAGGGCCCCATCTCCCTGTCACAGTCTGGGTGTTCCAGGTAGTCGAGAACGAACTCTAGGTGTTCCTGGAGTGTGCTTAGCTTGGGGATGGCTGGAGTAGTGTCATGCTGAGAGGAGTCCACATCATCATCGCTGTCCTTGTCAGCATCTTAGAGCTGGGTACTGACACCTGCAACTGAAGATGCGATCTCGATATCAGACAGGGTCTGATACCCAGGATCGCCCTCGTTGTCATCCAACCACTCACGCACTTCGTCCACATCAACATCGTCCCCATGCGCACGTAGACGTCATCCACGTCGAAACCTAGGAAATCATGCTCCACATCCGTTCCGAGAAGCAGAGGAGACCAACCATTTTCTAGAGTCTTGACAGGGACTTCCTTCCATGCACTGGCCCAGTTGTAAATGGCAGACTTGATGTAGCGGCGAATGTTTTCCAAAGTCCGCTGGCCTCACGTGTCCCGTCCCTCCCTGTGCTCATCCTCGTCCTCGAGAACAACCATCACCTCATCCAAGAACTTCCATTGGTATAGCCGCTTCGTTGCCACGATCACTCCTTGGTCCATTGGTTGGATGAGAGCAGTAGTATTAGGTGGCAGAAATATGCACCTAATGCGGCCATTCTCAGCTACCAAGTCCTTGTCGCACGGGTGGGCAGGTGCATTGTCGAGGAGAAGGAGGGCCTTTACCTGGTCGCATGGGATTCCCAGTTTCTCCATCTGGTAATGTATGACCTCCTTGACGAAATGGCGGTGGAACCAGTCTTTGAAGATGTGGCCTGTGAACCATGCCTTCAAGGAATGGTACCAGATGACAGGAAGGATAACTATCACCCTACAAAGACACCGAGGCTGCTTTGCACCGCCAACAATAACGGGCTTAACCTGTCACATCCCGAGGTTTTCCGCACCTCCGACATCCCCCAGTCCCGAGGTATTTTTGAAAAAATTTTTTTTGGCTAAAACCTTCGCTTTTGGTGAGAAACATCGAAAATTCATAGAGAAATTGCTCACCTGAGGTTTAAAATACTCAATCCAGGTAGGAGTTCCGCTTTACGTGACTGCATTTTCTAACATGCTGGCACCAAAGAAAACGAGTTCTATGGGAGGGTAACTATTTTATCCACTCATAAACGGTATTTATTTATTTACTTAGTACGAATGTATATGTGATATGAGAGTATATTGGTTTTCAAGCAGTAATAAAGGTATTATAAGCATTGTTTCACTCACTAACTAATCACCATTTCTGACCTTTTTTTGCCACATTACCTGATCATTATTTCTGACTGTTTCTTCTTCTAATGCTGTGTAAACATTGTCCTCCACATTGTCATCGATTGGGGAATCACTCTGGCCCTGGATATCTTTACTGGCCAGGTCACCGGTAACAGGTGAATTGCCGAGACAATGGCGTGAGGGGGGGAGGGGGGAGGTTATGCGGTGTAAGGCATTGTCCCTGCTTGGCATCTTGTAGAGGAATAGAGGAAGGTGTCCCGTGTATACATACGAAAAATCACGCGCGAAAATTGAAAATTGTGCAAATTAGGGACCTTGCAATTGCACGACGTACCGGTACGTCGCCAGGACTGGCAAATGCAAATCGTTGCAACGTACCCATACGTCAACGGGACGGGGCGGGTTAAGCCGGTGCATGCCGTTAGCATTAGCACAACACAAAGCAGATATCCTTTGCTTCAAGAGCTTGCGGCCAGGTACACGCTTCTCCGTCTCCTCAGCTAGAGTGTTCGTAGGCAGAGTGATAGAATAAACCAGTTTCATCAGCGTTGTAGACTTGACCGAGAGTGAGGCCCTCCCTGTCGATCAAGCCCTTCACCTTGTGCCGAAACTCCTCTACTCCATCCTCGTTAGCGTCCAAAGCTTCACCATGAGACTTACGGTTGGTAAGGCCATGCCGTAACTTGAACGTGAAGAGCCAATCCTCGGATGCCTTGATGTCTAGGGCGTCGTGAAGCCTTGTGAACTTCTCAGCAGCAGCCTTCAGCTCTGTCCCACGCACCATCACACCAGAAGCACGTTGCTGTCGATACCAAATCAATGTGGAGCGGTCGACTTCATCACACTTGGGAGTAAACATCATCTTCCTCTCTACGTTGCGTTTGCTTTTTGACGAGAAGTCAGCCGTGTACTGCATGAGTTTGTCTTAGGATCTCTTAATATCAAACAGTGTAGATCGGGCCAGGTTGAACTCACGAAGGATGCGTGATGAAGACCATCCCGCATCCACTTTCTCCAATATCTCCCTCTTCTTCTCCAGAGTCAAAACCACTCTCTTCCTCTTCTCAGGCAGCGGAGCCAACGTCACACACACAAAGGAAAGGCACGAGAGCAGGAGGAGAGCCTGCAGCAGGTAAGGCACCACCACAAAAGCGAGGACGTGGGCAGCCATGACGACGATCGTGCACTCGCGACAAGAGATAGGCAGCAAGTGGAGAGGATGCAGGGGCGCTCTAGCGGACGTCAGAAGAATGACGCACCAAAACAAAGCTGTCCCGCGCCGCGCGCACCAAGTTCAAATTACGGGCGGGAAAAAGTTGGATTTTTTTCAAATTTTTTGCAGTTTTGGCCCATTTTGGGAATATTGGATCCCAGGACGATAATGTCCGGTAAGTGGGGATGTCCGGAAAGTGGGCATCTGGATACGACGGGGATTACTGTACTGTACAGTAGACTGTCGCTATAATGGACTGACTGGGTTCTGAACGAATAAAGCTAGTCATCTGTTATATCTGAAGGTCCCCTCTGAAGTGGGATTTCAAGTACATGTTTGGATGTAAATGCGTACAGTAGCATATTCTAGTGTTAAAATAGAAAACCATACGCATTTGACACTAACTTAGCCCATAATTTTACTCTTTTGTGGCTATTTCACTTGTCATGGCACTTCTTCATGACTAGTACTGTACAGTATTACTAAAGTCTCTTGTTATAACTTAAGTCGTGATGAGGAGAGGGCAAAATCAGACCAGGTTGGAGTAAAAAGGCTAGGAAACACATATACTGTATTGCGACCCACCACATCCTGTTTAACCTGCCGCATGCCAGCTATTTTTGGCCTTACTGCTCACCCCCATGCTTGCCATTTTTTGACCTTTTTTTTAATTGGCTAAAATGATAGATTTTGATGTGAAAACAATGAATTTCACCATTAAAATACTCACCAAAGCTCAGAAATGGGTTTTATTGAGTCCTGCATACTCGTACACAGGCATTCCCGTTCTCTCATGCTCGCCACGTAGGTGAGAGAAAGCCGTTTTCTATGTAAGGTAGAGTCAGATATTTATGTTGGAAAGGTATAGCAATGTTCAGTACACTTTTCTGATTACTTATTACATCAACATCTGTCGCAGTTTGTGTGTCTGTCTCAAAGAGAATGCATTGTCTTACACTTGAAGATAGGTACAACCTGACTTCACTATGAACAGTCCTGGCTCTTACAAGAAGGTGTTTACAGCTTGACATCACTATGTACAGTTCTTACACTTACAAGAAAATATTTGCAACTTGATTTCACTATGTATAGTCCCTTCACTTACGTGAAAACATTTACAACATTCCTTCACAATGTACAGCACTGGGTAAGGCACACAGGCAGAGTGAGGCAGAGCAAGTGTGATGGGGGAAGTGAGTGGGTGTATGGCCTTGACTGCCTGGGGTATGATAGAGGAACAGTTAACATACATGCCTGTCAATTTTTACCCGCAAATCTTGAAAAATGTGGTCACAGTGAATGTTTTAATTTTAAATCGTTTTAAAATGGCTCTGGCACTGACCGCAGATTTTTGTTAGACCGTTTTAAAACGGCACTTGCACGCGGCGGGTTAATGGATATTGTTTGTTATGGCTGATAGAAGTCCAGTGGCCTTCGTAGTGTCCATTAAATCCAATATCTGGTCTATTGAGGTTCGTTAGATTGGGGGTCTCCTGTACTGTAACCAGGGAGCTTGAATGACAAGTTATACTGTATAAACATAGCTCACATCCCTCTCTTATCCCCACAGATAAGCAGGGTAAACTTCAGAAGCAACTCCACCCTGCAGTCCACTAGGTTCATGTTCAGATGAACTTGGGTCACACCATTACCTCACTAAATCATATGCATTTAAGTGATTACTATGGTTATACTAATGCTGCTTTTTAACGTAGCTACTACTTTGCAACTTGCCAGAGCCAAAACTCCCAGTAAAGAATAAACAGTTGAGTAGATTTACATGTTTCTCATCCTTTGATTTTAGTTTGATTTTAATTAATTTTTTAAAGTAAAATATGATTTTTATTTCAGTTATGACTGGCAGAGTGATGTAGCACTGTATACATTACAGTACAGTGCAGTATATGGTAGTTAATTGTAACAACATAGCACAGTACAGTATATTGAATGCCAGTTGACAGTTATGCAGAAATCTTTAATTTTTTCCTAGCATTAACAAGTATCGGTACTTGTTTTTCAGATTGATAGAGGCTACAACAGCATGGGAAGTCTTCAGACAGACATAGGAGAGTTGGCTCATCATTTGAAGCAAGAACGACTTTTTCTTGAGGCTGAAAAACATCAGATACAGCTGCTGAATGAGAAGGTGAGGGCTTCTGATGATCTTTTTGAATGCCAGCAGAATCTTAATACATAAACTCTTCAGTATAACCCAGATTTATGGCTGCTCTTTTAAGTAGATAGAGCGACATGGAAAATTGGCTCTGGGAATGAAAGAAGAAAAGATGTATGTATTATACAGTATAGGAGAAATCTTTACTAGTTCAGATAGTACACTTTAGAAGCAAAATGCTGAGCTATAGTGACAGATTCAGAACTTTTGAAGGGATGGTTTTCATTAGTAAGAAATAACACAAACTCTGCCTACTACAGTATATAGGTATTAAAATTTATCGGTGAGGAAGGTATGTGAAGCTATGAAACTTGTGTACAGTATTTTATTTGTGGCTGTAATCAGCTCAGGGGAGGTCTTAAGACAATGCCTAGTACAGTACTATATTGTAGTTATTATATTTTAGGTTAGATGTCAGGCCTGTACTTCACTTTGAAAACATCATTTTTGAGTGATAAATCCTTGAAATCTTTTAATTGTACTGTATTTAATATACAGGTTGATCCCATTGTACAAGAAATCATTGATTTGAGAATGGGCAATTTAGGCCAAGATTTGTTGATGCAAGCAAGGTTAGTTAACTTATCCCTGTTTTTCCCACAAATTACTCTGTTATGTGAGTTTTCTCTATCTTTTTTTTTTCACTTCATTATGCAAATTTCCTCCATTTCAGTGTCAGGACTCAAAAATATCTTAATACATAATAGCTAGCAACATACATATATAGTCTAGAGGTCAGGTCAATGTCAAACCTAGGGGCCAAAAGGAAGTGACATTAGCACCTCTCCAGAATGAACACACCAGCACAACAGCCCACAAATAGCGCCTCGTGATCATACACACACATACACACACACAGGCTTCTAGAACATTTCACGACAGTATGGCACACGTGACACGACCCCTGCTAAACGTGAATGTAGGAATCAGAGCTCAGAAAGGGACTGGCCATAGAACTGGCAGGTAGTAGGGAGAAGGAGGCTAGCAACAGGGGAGAGAGTGTGGCAGAGAGAGATAGAGGGAGACAGGGAGGTAGCTAGCGGGACTCTATACTTCACTCATGTGTGAGAGACTTTGTTAATATTCCCAAGGCAAATAAAAGTAGTCCCATACTAATCTCTACCTCTCCTGTCTTTGCATGACAAAAGGGAACGAGGATTATCTACTTACAAAACTACTCACGTATGACAACTGCTCGTCCACGAGTCTGATATATGTATAACTGAGCTACAAAACTTCACTACAAGCACTTATGAAGTTTCAACAAGATCAGCAGTCCTTCATTAACATATCCCAGTTATATAGTGGGACCCACTTGTATAGCTACCTGTAGACATACGATACAGTGTACAGTATTTAATTTTTTCTTGTAAGTTTAGTTACTATGTTTCCTGATGCTGAAATATTGTATATAATGCATTTATGAAATGATGCAGGTGCGTAAGACGATAGAGCGAGCCTACCATGCATCTTGGGTACGAGGAGAGCAGCAGAAAAACTATGATGACCTCGTGCTGCGCCCTCACTCCTCACCTCCCATGTGCTGCCAGCGAGCCAACCTCCTTAACCAGCTTAAATTTGTTGATGGATACAAAGTTCTTGGATTCAGTGTGAGTAATGTTGCTGCCTGTAACCCGAAGTTATTTGGTATCTTAGGTCAAAGCATTTAATGTTTTTTAATGTTTTGTATATTCCAGTAATAGGAAATTTTAAAAGGTAGCTACAACTTATTTAGCTTTAAATCTTTGAGCTTTGGTTATTTGGTCAACTCCATTAATGAATACTGTATTTACAGTACAGTACTGAGATTTTAGTTGGTGTTTGACCCATGACCTTTGATTGATGCTGCTGCTGTGAGCTGGGTAAAAGACAGGATGCAGTTGGGAAAGGTGGCTGGTATGTTTGAGCTGACTGCTGAAATGCTGAAGGCCGTAGGAGATATGGGAGTGGGTTTAGTTACTGATTTGATATGTATGATTATATATAATTTTTTTTTTACCCAGAGGACTGGCAGAAGTGTGTAATTTTAATTATGTGCAAAGGGAAGGGTGATGCCCTAGAAGGAGGAGATTATAGAGGCATAAAACTTTTGGACCAGGTTATGATGGTAATGGAGAGAGTCCTAGAAGGTATGATAAGAGAAAGAGTCAGTATTGCTGATGGACAGTGAATATGGCATCATTGATCTCTTTGCTTGGCATAAACCCAAACCCATATGTTTAGAGAGAGAGAGAGAGAGAGAGAGAGAGTGTTAATATGGAAATTATCAACTCTTCACAGCAAAAGTACCTGTATCAGTCATCACAGATGAATTAATAAAGAGAGAGAGAGAGAGGGAGAGAGTTAGTATGGATATTATCAACTTTTCACAGCAAAAGTACCGTTATCAGTCGTCACAAATGAATTAATGAGAGAGAGAGAGAGAGAGAGAGAAATATGAAATTGAGGTAAAGAATTTTTGTTATTTGGTCTTACATGAATTGGTCATAGGATCAGACAAATACTGTTCATAATGATTGCTTTGCCCAGTACTGTAAATGAAAGCATTTTAATTTTAGTATCAATAGAATCTCGTGTTCTGCCTATCTATCTATCTGTTGCCAGATGCTTTAATCCCATAAAGGGTGGCCACAAACAGATCACCTCCCTGTCATCCAGTCTCCCGCCATTTCACTGTCCTGCTCCCAGCTCACACCCCCATCTCTCATATACCTCTGCACTCCATCCCTTGACCTTATCCTTGGGGCTCCCCCTCCCTCTCCCCTCCTCCTCGTCATTCACATATACTTTCATTCTTAGTCTTTCGCATCCCATCCTCTCCGCATGGCCAAACCACCTCATTGTGTTTCTCCTAATGCATCCTATCACATCCACATCCACACCACAATGCTCCATCACTTCCTCATTTGTCAGTCTGCCTCTCCATGTAACTGCACATGCTCCTCTTAGATAACTCTTTTCCACTGCTCTTATTCTTAACTTGTGTACTTCCAACAAGGTCCAGGTTTCACTTCCATATGTTAGAGTTGGTATCACAATACTGTCATGCAGTGGCTTTTGACTTCCATGCACACTACTCTGTTTCCTATCACTGCTTGCAGAGAACCAGCAACCTTTCACCCTTGTTGTACCCTTTCAAGCATTTCACCCTCCAAACTTCCATCCTTGCTCATCACATTACCCACATACTTAAATGTACTTATATTTTCCATTTCCACATCATCCAACATCACTGTACATCCAGTGACTTCATTTCTCTTAACCCCTCTGTGGCCAAGGGCCCAGAATTTTCTGTGCACGCCACTCTGATGCCAGGGCCATTTTTTTGAAGTTTCAAAAATTGATTTTTTTTTTTTTCTTGCCATATTGAAGAGAAAGTTAAGACGCACCTAACAGTGCAAATCCCAGCTTCCTAGACCCATTATGTGACTTGCAATGGAGCGTGGAAGTTGCAGAAATATCGCCAACTGATATCCGCCGGCCAGAGCGCTGCCGTAGTGCAGTCTCACAGGTGTTGTTATTTTTTATTTTTACCCCCCAAAACAATGCGAATGGTGCTGAAATGTTGCGCATATATGAGATATGATGATATCGAATTATTTCAGTATATAATATGTTAGGAATGGCTGGAACAAAAATTATTATGAATCTTCTTTCACCTTTTTGGTATAAAATATGTTTATGGTAGTTCTGAGTTATTTTTTATGTTAGCATTGTGCCCATGCTTGGAAAATGGAGTGAAAGGGTTTAATTTTCAGTCCTAAACGAGAAAATTGACCGTCCCCCGGGGCTAGGCCATCCCAGGGGGCATGAAAGTGGAGGGTCAGATCTGATTACCAATACAGAAGTTGAGTTGCAACTTCCAGCCCCCAGCCCCCATGCCACTTGCATGGCTGAAAATAGAATCGTAATGCAGTTTCAAAACTTCGAATAAGTCTAATTATTACAAATACAGAGACAAAGCGGAAATAAATACGTTTACAGGCGGGGGAAAACATATTTTTCCTTAACAACATGTTCACCTTTCTCTATCATTTTACCTTGTTGTTTTCGCAATATATGTCGCTGTCATGTAAACAGGGTATTTGTGTGTGTTTTGCAAAGGAGGAAAAAGATTATATTTTCTGTCTGGGTCGAGATAATGGGTGTAACTATGTGTTTTTAGGCATGGCCACGATCGAAAAAATCGTACATCCACTCGTCATGGCAGCAGGTGGTGAACTGACAGATGATTATGTGAGAGGGTAAGTTCTGATGTCCTAGATGTTCATTCCCTTCCCGAAAGTTTTCACAGTTTTCTACAAGTCGCACTACGTCGAATGATCCAAACCATTACAACAAACCAGAGCAAATAGGTAGAGATACTAAGACAAAAATGTATTTTTCCCCAGTTATCATGTCTTTTTTGTTTGTGCCTGTATTAATTCATAATCATGAATAGGTGGTTATGTGTGTTTTGCAAGAGAGGACAAAGATGATATTTTCTGCCTGGGTCAAGATAATGGGTGTAGTTGTGCTTGTTTAGGCATGGCCAGGAGCTAAAAAATCGAAAATCCACTCATCACGGCAGCAGGCTCTGAACTGCCTGATTGGGTGTATGGGAGTGTAGTGTAGGTCAGTCTGATGACATTCAGAATGTTCGTTTACTTTCCAAAAATTTTTGCAGTTTTTTAAAGGCCACACTCAATTGACGCCTGCAGCCATTTATCGGCTTAATGTCATTCGACACCGGTGGCTATGGAGGGGTACAAGACATACCTTTACTCTTCCCTACATTCACCTTTAGATTCCATTTTGTACACACTTTTCGAAACTCAGTCACCAAGCCATGCAGTTCCCCTTCGTCCTTGCTTAACAATACAGTATCATCTGCAAAAAACAGTAGAGGGAGTTCTTGTTATACTCCAAAATTGCTGCAGAAGTGAGAAGAGAAATTTGTGATTTACTGCTGGTACTGTGTACAAAACATCAAAATCTATCTATCTATCTATATACCTAGGCTGCTTCCCCCAAGGAAAGGGAGGTAGCCGAGACAGGACGACTCACTCTCCATTTACTCATCCATTCAAACACATTCATTCGCATCTTAGCCCCAAAGGGGAGAACGGACAGATCCTCACCGCATCACACCGCACAAGGGTCAACTGCGCAATGCAAGCAGTGACATCCACAGCAGGGCCCGACAGCAGAACTGGTTTACCCCTGCCACATCATAACAGACCCATCCCCATCAAAATAGGGTCATAAAATGAGATATCTCGAAGTGATGCCACACGTCATACAGAAACTAATGTATGATTATAAGAAAGCTTCATGGACCACTTACACTAATTTTTAAAAAATGTGATTGAATTTTAAAAAAATTCCCAGTTTGCCCATTAAAATGCGTAGAAGAAAATCTAAATAAAACCTGGATGGGTTGGGTTATTGTTTAATAAAAAAAAAGTCTGAAGTTCCAGAGGTTTGAATGCATCTGAGCCTTTTCACTGGGCATGATGTTGCTAGTTCTCCCACTTTCATACAGTCTTTCCTTGTTTTCTGAACCCTACCTGAGTTCATCTTTAGGTGAGGAAAAAAGAAAAAAAGGTCAAGGTGGTGAACAAATGATATTATTAGTCTAAAGCAGTGTTAGGAATCATGGATTTAAAGACTTGAATGATGAATGAATTGATATATGGCCTATTTCACTGGACACTCTTGATACTGTTTGTGTTTGCAATTTACTCATTCCCATTTGTAGCGTCTGGATTAATGATAATGCAGAGGAAGTTCCCTTGGAAAAAAGCATAAATGTCATTACCTTAAGACCTTTAGGGAATGCCTAATTTACATCCATTATCAGTTCAGTCATGATTTGTATCGTTATTTCATGGTTTCTGATGTTTCAGTCCAATAATTATTTTTCATACTCTCTCTGCTAGCCATTTGTTTATTATGAGTTTTATGGCTTATTACACACAAAACTTGATTGCCATGGTGACTAATGCTCTAGGATAATTTGGTAAAATGTCATAAGCTTATCATTTCAGTTGTTAACCTGTTTGTGTTTCCAGGAATCACTGTACGGAGATCTGTTCTCCAGCATCAGAGAGAACCCACGCCTGGTTGCAAGATGCCTCGTTGTTGGGGAGAGCCAGAGCCAAGAGGCAATGCAGATGGCTGCTCGAACAGTTTTCTCCTCCATATATGGCAACTGTCTTCTCCCTGATGATGAATCATATGTCCTTAATTTACTGAAGTGAGTATATTGTACATAATACTGACTGTTGATAGATAAAATGAGAATTATTGTCACATGAAATGATGATAATTTAGCATTAGGTTGTTTGTTGTTTAAAGCAGTATCCTGATAATAGGATATAGCAGCATTAGATCAGCACTACATGGTGTGCATTGCATGTCGTAATACTGTAGCCACCTGTTGCATTTAATTTCTCATTTAACATATTTTCACTTGACAGATTTATCAGTATAAAACTGCTAATCAGCATTAGACATATTTTACATAACCCATCATTATTCATTATTAAGCAGTAGGGTTCCAACAGCTCTCAGAAGTTTTTGGAGTTTCCAGTCATTTATCCTACTGAAGCTTTTAACCCCTCAGGTGCGTATGGGATTCTAGAAATGCCGATCAGTAGAGTGCGTCGTACATTCTGGAAGAACCGTATGGAATACAGCAATCCCTCTACTATCCGACGTAATAGAGCTGAAGGCATGTCTGGAAAGTGGTCCCATCCAGATATTGGGCCCCAACCTCGTAGACTTGTACTTATGGATCCTAACCTAGCCTGACTCAGAAAAACACCTATACAACTCCCTACTGGACATGCATAGCACCTATTTAAGACCCAGTTCACACCAATAAGGGACATTCATTCATTCATTCATTGCCAGACGCCATATATCCCAAACGGGGTGGCCAAGGGCTTAGAGTTAATTGTTTTACAGGGAGGGCCACTAATCCTCCACCAACCCCACTTGACACGTAGGGAGAGATAAGGGACATAAAAGACTGAAATAAATGCAAGGGAACCAGAGAATGAGATTTTAGAGGTGATTATATACAATATTAAACATTCTGGGTACTTACAACAAGTCCCTGGCTCCTGGACTGGTACTTATGGACCCTAACCTAGCCTAAGAAAAACACCTCCCTACAGGACATGCATAGCACCTAAGACCCTATTCACACCAATAAGGGACATAAAAGAATGAAATGGGGTTTTAGAGGTAAGTATGGAAAATACAGTACAATATGAAACATAATGGGTACTTACAACAAGTCGCTGGCCATCTCGATGAATAACCCACCTCCTCTCAGACTCTGACAGTAAAAAGGAGTACCTGAAGCACCTGCAGTACACTGGACTGAAGTCTTGCACTGAACTTAGTCATTTGCACTCATAATTCCAATTCCTTAACACTGCGCACTCTAGTCTTGCACTCCATTGAACCTTAATGAAATCAGTGTTGCACTCTGCACTTAAGTCTTTGCACTCATAATTCCATTTTCTTAACACTGCACGCTCTAGTCTAACTTGCGCTCCATTGTATGTCAATAAAATCAGTGTTGCACTCTGCACTTAAGTCTTTGCACTCAGAATTCTAATTTCTTAACACTGCGCACTGTTTTTTTCACTGCACAACACTGTAAATTCCCGTGTGGTCTAGTGGCGAGTTTTTGCTGTTTATTCACTGTCAGAGTCTGAGAGTAGCTGATGCAGGGCCTAGGGGTGCGTCGCTGGGATGTGGTGATGGACTACCCACTGCAGACAACTCTGAAGAGAGACGCAAACTCACGTCAAGTGGTGACTCCACCGTGCTTGACGTGCTGGGCTGTGGCTCGGAGGATGAGGGCCTGTCTTGGGGAGGCAATGGTGTGGAGCCAGGGCTGAGCACAGCGGGGTTCATGGGTCTGAAAAAGCTGTCAATGGTTGATTGACGCAAGGAACGACAATTTTGGAGATTAATGATGCGCTGCCTGAAAGTGCGCACTTCCTCCACAAGTCCCAAGGACCCCATCTCCCTGTCGCACTCTGGGTGTTCCAGATAGTCGAGAATGAACTCTACTTGTTCCCAGAGTGTGCTCAGCATGGGGATGGTCGAAATCTTCAAGCTGGGTACTGACACCTGCAACTGACGATGCGATCTCGATATCAGACATGGTCTGATACCCAGGATCGCCCTCGTCGTCATCCAACCACTCATGCACTTCGTCCACATCAACATCATCGCCATGCGCATGTAGACGTGCGTGGAAGTCATCCACTTTGAAACCTAGGAAATCGTGCTCCACATCTGTTCCGAGAAGCAGACAAGACCAACCATTTTCTAGAGTCTTGACAGGGACTTCCTTCCATGCACTGGCCCAGTTATAGATTGCAGACTTGATGTTGTAGTGGCGAATGTTTTCCAAAGTCCACTGGCCTCGCGTGTCCCGTCCCTGCCTGTGCTCGTTCTCATCCTCAAGAACAACCATCACCTTGTCCAGGAACTTCTTTCGGTACAGCCTCTTCATTGCCACGATCAATCCTTGGTCCATTGGTTGGATGAGAGCAGTCGTATTAGGTGGCATAAACATGCACCTAATGAGGCCATTCTCAGCCACCAATCTTTGTTGCACAGGTGGGCAGGAAGACCTTTAGCTGGTTACGTGGGATTCCCAGTGTCTTCGTCTGGTAATGGATGACCTCCTTGACGCAATGGCGGTGGAACCATTCTTTGAAGATCTGGGCAGTGAACCAAGCCTTCAAAGAATGGTACCAAATGACAGGAAGGACATCCATCACTCTACGAAGACACCGAGGCTGCTTTGCACGGCCAACAATAACAGGCTTGAGCCAGTGCATGCCATTAGCATTGGCACAACACAAAGCAGATATCCGTTGTTTGAAGAGCTTATGGCCAAGTACATGCTTCTCCGTCTCCTCGGCTAGAGTGTTCGTTGGCAAAGAGCGGTAGAATAAACCAGTTTTGTCAGCGTTGTAGACTTGATCGAGAGTGAGGCCCTCCCTGTCAATCAAGCCCTTCACCTCGTGCCGAAACTCCTCTACTCCATCCTTGTTGGCATCCAAAGCTTTGCCATGAGACTTACGGTTGTTAAGGCCATGTCGTAACTTGAACGCGAAGAGCCAACCCTTGGATGTCTTGAAGTCTAGGGCGTCATGAAGCCTTGTGAACTTCTCAGCAGCAGTCTTCAGCTCCATTCCACGCACCAGCACACCAGCAGCATGTTGTTGTCGATGCTAAATCAATGTGGAGCGGTCGTCTTCAGCATACCGGGGAGTAAACACCATCTTCCTCTCCACATTGCGTTTGCTCTTTGACGAGAAGTCAGCCGTGTACTGCATGAGTTTGTCGTGGGATCTGTTGATATCAAACAAAGTAGATCGGGGCAGGTTGAATTCATGGAGGATGCTGAGGTTGACCATCCCGCATCCACCTTGTCCAGTATCTCCCTCTTCTTCTCCAGGGTCAAAACCACTCTCTTCCTCTTCTCAGGCGGTGGGGCCATCATCACACACACTAACAAGAGGCAAGAGAGCAGCAGGAGAGCCTGCAGCAGGTAAGGTACCACCACAAAAGCGAGCACGTGGGCGGCCATGATGACGAGCGTGCACTCACAACAAGAGACGTGCAGTAAGTGGGGAGGATGCAGGGGCAGTCTAGTGGACAGCGGCGGCACTATGCACCAAAACACAGCTGGTCCGTGCTGCGCGCGCCAAGGTCAAATTACGGGGGGGGAAAAAGTCGGATTTGTTCTAATTTCTTGCGATTTTGGGGCAGTTTTGGGAATATTAAATCCCGGGACCAAAATGTCCGGTAAGTGGGGTGACTGGAAAGTGGGCATCCGGATAGTACGGGGATTACTGTACCTGTATTGTGAATTTTTCGGTCATTTTTTGCACCCACTGCATGCTTCTGCTTGATGAGTGGGCTGCGAATCATCAGTGCGGGGTGTAAACTTTGACTAAAATGTTATCATGTTTATTTAGGTGTAAGTGGGTCAAAATGTATGATGAAAATAATTTTTTAAACCAGTTTTCCTGCACCACGGACATTGGAAGCATTCAGGGTCACCTCAGCCTATGGGTTAAAGAGCTGCTGCTGCCTTTTATGAATTCAGTGACCCTAACTGGCACCTTATTTATGAATCCACCAAGTGTCTGGTGTTGGTTACAGTATTACCACATTCTGCCCAGAAATGATGTCTTCATTTTTTATATCACATGATTATATTTTTCACCTTGGATAGAGTTTTCAAATTAGAGGGGTGTATTACATTTTTTTTTTTTTTTTTTGCAGTTTTCAGTAAGCCCTTCAGTTCAAGTTTCCATAAGGTGAATAAAATTGTCTGGTAGCAACAGAAATGAACTACAGTAAAAAGGAGGTCACTTGGATTCGGGCAATTAGGAAATATAGTAGGCTACATTTCTTTGCATTCTTTTATTTAACTCTTTCAGTCCATTGAAGATCCTGGAGAGGGGTACCTTCTTGTGGTGGCACGATATAAATAGGCATCTCTGTTGTCCAGTTATACGAATGTTCCTCAGCTCCCTCCTAATCCCCCAAAAATGGGATGGTGGACCAAGAAAGAAGGGCAGTTTCAGCCTGCAGTCTACTGGACTCTCATTCAGATGAACCATGGGCTACAACTCCTACTTATAAACCAGTGACATATTATTTGTTAAATTCTTGATGCACACATATGATATTATTCAGCTTAGGGAGATACATCATGTTTTGAAAGGGTTAATGGAGACTGTTTCCAAGCCTGCACTGCATATGGGTTCCCTGAAGCTAAAGAAAATAGTCTGGAGGTTGAAATAATGAAATAGAAAGTACATAATTGTAAGGAAGGGGTTAACTTGTATTCATGCTCCATGACAGACACCTGATGGAACTCCAGCTGGCAACCTCAGAGACACCCCGGCGGCTCCTGCGCCACGGGTCGTGTGCCTTCAGCCAGATCTACCGTGCCTATGTTGACTCCCTCCCACAGGCCAAAGTACAGTTCTCTGAGACAGTGGGTGGGTGAGAGAAGCAGTGAAAGGGTTGGATGTCTTGTTTTCTCATCTGAGTCATGTTACTTCTCAGAGACAGGGGGTGGGTGAGAGAAGAGTGAAAGAGATGTATGCCTTACTTACTCATGTAAGTCATGTTCTCAAAGAGATAGAGAGTTTAGCTTGGGATCTGCCCCACTGCATGTGAATAAGGGAATTTACCAGTATTTTTGATGACTGATAAATGGATGTTGAGTGCCTTTGAGGCCAAGGTATACCTGTACGGAGTGGTATGTGAGGGTTTATAATTACAGAAATATTGATTTTCTGGTTTTGCAAACAAGTCTTTATTTCTGTTGGTAGATCTCATAAGTCAGGTGTCTATCTGTGTGTCTTGCTGACAGATTGTCTTTCCTAACCCCACAGCTTATGACCATGAAAATAGTCTCCAGGTTGCCCAGTCATTACATAAATCCTTAATTTTGCAGACCTCATCTTGTTTTATCCCAACCCTCTCCCTTATAAACTGGAAAATCCTTTCTTCGAATTGACTAGAGGTCTTAGGCAACATCATGCAGTAATTGTGAAACATGTTGAAATTTGAGGTAATGTACAATATAGATCGGTAAAAAATTTCAAAATGGATACCTTATATTAAAACATTTATTTATACTGTAGAACTCCTCTAATTTGGATCCCATGTTATGTGGACAAACAGTCTGGGCGGACAAATTCGATGTAATTCAAACGAGTACGAGGTATATGAAATCACCAGTGTGTGACTCAAACAGTTATGGTCCTGATTGCAGATACTTGTGTAAAGTGATTTTTATTTATTTATTTTTCTCTCCAGGCAAGATAAAGGTATACAGGAAAGATGTCATTTAAAAATACTTTTGGCCTTAGGCCTAAGCTTGCCTGTAGACATTCACAGAGGTATCGGTTTATCCAAGAAAAACTGAAAATCCTTGAAAAGCTAGACAAAGAGGCATCTCCAGCCCAGGTTAGGTAAAGAACTCTCAGAAAGTGGGTGAGGGATGCCAGTTTCGTGTGTATTTCATCATTTATTGAGTTTTCTCTCTTTGTTTTCTTTTATAACTTTTGGATGTGACTCAAAAATGAGTAAGAGAGAGGGATAGAAGTAACTGATGTGACTCAAAAATGAGTAAGAGAGAGGGATAGAAGTAACTGGAGCAAGAAAGGGGAGAGAACGAGAAAGAGAACAAAAGTATGTATCCCTTCTGACAGCCCCCCAGAGCCCTAACTCACCTGCATAGACTTTGTGTAAACATTGTCATGGCAAATGGTAAGAGAGTGAGATATGCAAATATCTTGTGTACATCCTCTTATACTGAATTTTCTTTCATTGTTTCTTTTATAACCTTTAGATGTGACTCAAAAATGAATAAGAGAGAGGAATAGAAGTATCAGGAGGAGGAAAGGGATTAGGAAAGGAGAAAAGAGGAAGAGAAAAATAGAAGGGGAGAGAAGAGAGTTGAATATATGCATGGTCCGTCAGTGTGAGGTTGTATCTTAGAAAACGTATATCCCATTGTACACAGGATTGACTGTGTACTGTACTGGTTGGCTCGGTACCCTGAGTTTAACAATCGTCTTCCCAAACTAGTTGCTGTACGAGCACACAAGCATGGTACTTTTAGAATAAACAAATCCTTTAGACACTCATTGTACTTGTTATAAGCATCAGTAGTTTTATTTTATGTCCTTTGTTAGTAGATTACATATTTTTGAGTTTTGGGAGGGGGCTGGAATGCATTTTCACTATTTGTTAAGAAACTTATGGGGACGGATGCTTTCAAATCCGACAAACTCGATATCTGACAATTGTCATAGGTATGCATACCTGTTGGATATTTGGGTGTGCCTGTGCTGCATCATTATTGTCGGCAGAGGCCAGCTCAGGCGTGCAATAATGATGCCTTTTAGCTGAAAAATATGCAATAACCACAGGATTACAGATTTTCGTCTTGCAGTGGTAACAAAAACTGCTATAACCAAGTGCGTGATGACCAAACTGTCTCAGTCTGTTCCATCTTATCACAGTATTAGTACACTCCAGTCCCAACCTTCCTCTCAGCATTTCAAAAGTAAACCTAGCCTAACCCCCCATGCCCTGCATACAAGGACACATGACACATCCAAATAATCATTGTCATTTCTCTTCTTTTGAGCCCAAGAATATCCTCTTCTTTTACTGCCCAGGTCTCACTACCATATAGCATTACACTCCTAACACATGTCATATACAAAGATTCATTAGCATGGAAGGAGAACCCTCTCAGTGTCAGGAGAGGGAGCAGCTCCCTGAACTTTCTCCTACTGCTCCTTACGCTAGCCACAGAGCTAGCTGTAGCCCCATCTCCAGCACATAACATGTCCCCCAAATAACAAAACTTCCACACACTCAAGAGACTCACCAGAAAGATCAGTCCTTTCACTCCTTACAATCTCTACATATTCCCCTCGACACACTAGACACTTGAAATCAGCATTATCTTGAAGTCTTCCTCTAATACATCTACATCTCGTATCCATCCATTGATTACCCAGTTCTGTGTTGTCCCATGTGGAGCGTAGGAGCCTGGGGCTAGGCAAGTTGATTCTGACATTTAAGATAAAAGTGACCAGCCTCATACATCCCTGAGTGGCATTGCCTGAGCAATAAACTCCAACCATCCCTTGGATATTAACCTGCACCGTCTCAGTATGATTAGAGCTCCTTAATTACTCACTAAACCACTAGGTGCCATAATTTGGTTATAAGGTTACCATCCAGCGTTGTAAATGGTTTCCTGGTGTACAGGAAACCATATGGCTTACCACTCAATGTAGAGTCACCCATAGGCAGAAGGAAGAAGAAAGAATGAAGGAAAGAAAGACAGAAGATGGAGGGTAAAGTCACCCATAGGCAGAATGAAGAGGAAAGAATGAAGGATTTAAAGACAGACGAAGAAGGAAGGAAGGAAGAATCTCTTATGCACCCACTTATCACAAGTACATCAGATGGAGTTGCTTCCCACACCCTTGTGGCAAACCACACATGGCCACTCACCCTTGTGGCAAACTGCATATGGCCACTCACCTTTGTGGCAAGCCGCACATGGCCACTCACCCCTGTGGCAAACCGCGCATGGCCACTCATCCTTGTGGCAAACTGCACATGGCTATTCTCCCTCTGCTTTGACAGTACTGCCATCAACCCTAGATATCATCACTTTTGTTTTATATGAGTGGCCAAGGATGTATGAACCAAATATTTGTCAGTGAGACAGATAGTGGAGAAGGTTTATGAGAAGGACTATAAAGTGGAAGCAATGAAGAAAATCAAGATGGGAAAGACCCCAGGAATTGATGGAGTGTGTGGTGAAATGCTGGGGTATGGGGGTGAGATTGTAGTGCAGTGGATATGGAAGTTATATAGATTGGCTTGGGAAGAGGGACGGGTTCCGGAGGACTGGAAATCAGGTATAATTGTTCCTTTATACAAAAGAAAAGGGGAGAGAGAAGTATTTGGTAACCATAGGGGTACTTGCCTTCTTAGTGTGACTGGTAAAATATATGGTAGAATTCTCATTGATAGGGTTAGGCATATAACAGAGGAGCTAGTTGAAGAACAAGGGGGATTTAGGAAGGGAAAAGGGTGTGTAGATCAGATATTTCTTCTAAGATGTTTAGTGGAGAAGTATCTAGAGAAGGAGAAGAAAGTGTATGCTGCCTTCATGGACTTGGAGAAAGCTTATGATAGAATAGATAGACAAGGTATGTGGAAGGTATTGAAAATGTATTGAGTGGAGGGGAAATTGTTGAGTGCTGTGAAGAGTATGTACGAAGGAGCTAGGGTTATGGTGTGAGTGGATGGTGAGCTGAGTGAGTTCTTTGATCTCAATATGGACTGAAACAGGGTTGTGTGATGTCTCCATGGCTGTTTAATAGATACATGGATGGGATTGTAAAGGAGGTACAAGGTAGGGCAGTGGATGTCGGGGTGGCTCTAATGAATGAGGGTGAGATTTGGAAGATTCCGGTGTTGTTGTTTGCTGATGATACAGTATTGTTGAGTGAAGATGAATGGGAGTTGTAAGGTTTGGTGAATTAATTTGGAACAGTGTGTAGGAAGAGGAATATGAACTTTAACCCCTTGCTTGCTGCAAGCATCTGAGAAGGACCAGCCGACAGATTGCTAATAACCTCTCAGAAGGCACTTAACGAATGTTAACGGAAAACAGCAGCACCAGGGCATGAATTAGCTCAGAGCTTTCAGCAGCCTAGGGGTTAAAGTAAACAAGAGTAAAGTTATGGTGTTTGAGAGGAGTGAAGTCACAGAATGCACGGTGAGGTTGGATGGCAAGGAAATGGAGAATGTGAGTGCATTCAGGTACTTGGGTAGTGTGATGAGTAAGGATGGAACTTTGGGGTATGAAGTGCATGAAAGGGTACAGCAGGGAAGGAAGGTTGTTGGTTCACTGAAAGCAGTGATGAGAAATAGGGAGGTGAGTATGGACGTTAAGAAGTCACTGCATGATAATATTGTGATCCCTACCCTGACGTATGGAAGCAAGGCATGGACCTTTCAAGAGGGGAACAAGTCAAGAGTGAGAGCAGTGGAAATGAGTTACTTGAGAGGAGCATGTTGAGTGACATGGAGGGACAGGTTGACAAATGAAGAAGTGAAGGAACATTGTGGGGTGGGTTTGGATGTGGTTGAGAAGATTAGGAGAAATACACTGAGGTGGTTTGGATATGTGGAGAGAATGGAGAATGAAAGACTGACTAAGAGGGTGTATATAGGTGAGGTGGAGGGAGGGAGAGGGAGGGGAAGACCGAGGATGAGGTGGAGGGATGGAGTTGAGAGGTATATGAGGGAGGGGGGAGTAAGTTGGGGGGAGGGTAGTCATATGGTGGGTGACAGAGCGACTTGGAGGCATTTTGTCCGCGGCTACCCTTTGTGGGATTAGGACGTCGGGCTATGGATAGTTAGATAGATAGACTATAAAGTGCTTGTGGCATTTATGGATCTGTCTACAACAAAGTAGACAGAGAAGGATTGTGGAAGGTGTTACAAGTGAATGGTGTAGTTGGTAAGCTGATAGGTGCCATTAAGAGTTTATGATAGTAGTGATGCATGTTTAAGGGTAAATGGGCATTTAAATAAATGGTTCACAATCGGTGTGGGGGTGTGACAAGGTTGTGTGATGTCCCCATGGTTATTCAGTATACTATATATATGGATGGGATGATGAGAGAAGTAAAAACACGAGTTAAGGACAGAGGGATGGCATCGGTAATGAATGGTGATGGATGAAATATCTCAAATTTGTCGTATGCTGATGATGCAGTACTACTTGCAAATACCAGACAAGAGCTTGAAAGACTAGTGTAGAGTTTTGTAGTTTTCTGTGAGCATCGTGCCTTGGGAGTAAATGTAGAAAAGGGTAAAGTGGTGGTTACTGAGAGAGAAGGTGACTCCCAGTGTGATGTTACAGTGAATGGAGAGAGACTGGAATTGGTGAGAGAGTTCAAATACTTGGGTACAGTGATAGAAAAGAGAGGAAAATGTGCAAAAGAAGTGCCAAGTAAAGTGACACGAGGATGGAAAGTAGCTGGTGCTGTGAAGGCCTTGATAAGAAACAGAAGCTTGAGTGTTGCAGCTGCACGAGGCTTACATAAAGGAATGTTAGTGCCAACTTTATCGTTCGGGTGTGAGACTATGGTGTGGCATGCAAATGAAAAGTCAAGAGTAAGAGCAGTGGAGATGGAACTATTGAGGGATGTACTGTATGTGGAGTACAGAGTGTGGATAGGATGTGGAATAATATGATTCATGAAAGTTGTGGAGTGAGGAAGTCTGTGGACACCAGAATCGGAGAGAATGTACGGAGATGGTATAGTCATGAGAGAATGGATGACAATAGGGTGGTGAAAAAGATATATCTAAGCAAATTTGAAGGAGGGAGGAGGCAAGGTAGGCCAAGAAGGTGGAGAGATATGGTGGATGAGTGTGTGAGGAAGAGAGGTTTGGAAGTCGGTGAGTCTAGGGAACTGACAAGAGATTGAACTAGCTGAATGAATGTTGTGAGAAGTGCATGACCAGGGATTTGGCACCCTTTTTTAATGTGACAGCATTCAGGTTGACTCTGTTGGACAGGTATATGTGAAGCTACAGTACCTGATGAAGCCTTTTGGGCTATAAGATGGGGCAAGGATTCCATGGGCCTGAATGATGTGTGAATGGAAGCGTGATCTACTGAACTGGGCAAACTTTGGCTGTCTGGGCGCCCCTCACCCTGCCCTAGTTTGGGAAAGGAGGTCCGGATGATGATGATGATGATGATGATATACGGTGTGTATATATATATGTGCGTATGGTATATGTATGTGTGTTTGTGTATATATACACATAGGGAGACATTGGCAGAAGTGTTAATGAACAGTACAGAGTCCTCAAGAGCAACTTCTTCAGAGTTACTGATTCAGTATGTGGATTGACAAGAGGCCCACCAAGACATAAAGTAACTTTCTGGTGGGATGAGGGTGTAGAAGCTGCAGTTAAGGAAAACGGAAGGCTTTTTTGGAAATGGAAGAGAGGTGGTAACAAAGAGGAGTACTAGGCTGCCAAGTGTAGGGCTAGAAAAGAGGTTTCTAGGGCAAAGTCTGAGTCACAGAGACTTACTCGATAACCTAAATAGTGGGGAAAGGAAGAATATGGTATTTAAGGTGGCAAATCAGATGAAGAAGGAGAACAGGGATGTCATTGGTGAGCAGTGTGTGAATAATCATGATGTAAGAGTAGTGGTGAACAGTGGGGATATTAAAGACACATGGAGAGAGCATTAGAGCCGGTTGTTGAATGAGGAGTTTGACTGAGACAGGGAAGGTTTGGAGCCAGTAGATCCAGTGTTTAGCCCTTGGCCTTTGATTGACACTGCTACTGTGAGTGGGGCAATAGGCAGGATGCAGGTGGGGAAGGCAGCAGGTGTGTCTGGGTTGACTGCTGAAGTATTGAAAGCCTCGGGAGATATAGAAGTGAGGTTAATCACTGACCTGATAAATTCGATTGACGCTGCTACTGTGAGTGAGGCAATAGGCAGGATGCAGGTGGGGAAGGCAGCAGGTGAGTCTGGGTTGACTGCTGAAGTGTTGAAGGCCTCAGGAGATATAGGAGTGGGGTTAGTCAATGACCTGATAAATATGATTATATATGAATGTGTTGTCCCAGTTGTGGTAGGTGGGGACGCTCACCATCCACTCACTCGATGTAGTGCTGCTGTCGGGTGTCTGCCCTTTCCTCTCCTCCATCCTTCTCTCCTTCCATCCTCTTCTGTTTTCCTTTCCTTCATTCTTTCCTTGTCTTTCTGCCTACGGGTAACTTTACACTCCCTCTTCGGTCTTTCGTTCTTTCATTCCTTCCTCTTCCTTCTGCCTGTGGGTGACTCTACACTGAGTGACAAGCCAAATGGTTTCCTGTACACCAGGAAACCATTTCCTGCACTGAGTGGTAATCATATAACCAAATTTTGGCGCCTGGTGGTTTAGTGGGTAATTATTGCACTCCAATTGGATTGAGCTGGTGAAGGTTTATATCCAAGGGGTGGTTGGGGTTGATTGCTCATGTAATGCCACTCAGGGGTGAGTGAGGCTTGTCACTCTCATCTTAAATGTCAGGACCAACTTGCCTAGCCCCGGATTCCTATGCTCCTCTGTGGGACGACATATGATTGGGTGATGATGATGATGATGTGTTGTCCCAGACGATTGGCTGAAGAGTGTAATTGTAAATTTGTACAAGGGGAAGGGTGATGCCTTGGAAAGAGGAAATTATAGGTATAAAGCTTTCAGATCAGATAATGAAGGTAATGGAGAGAGTTCTAGAAGGTATGCTTAGAGAAATAGTGAATATTGATGAGATGCAGTTTGGGTTCATGCCAGGCAGGGGGACCACTGATGCTATATTCATTGTTTGACAGCTTCGGGAAAAATATATAGGAAGAAATAGGGAACTGTACTTAGTTTCTGTTGATTTGGAGAAGGCCTTTGACAGAGTCCTTAGAGAGGTGGTGAGGTGGGCAATGAGAAAGCCTGGGATGGAGGAGTGGCTGGTTAGGGTGGTTATGGCCATGAATGTGGGTGCTTGCACCCAAGTAAGAGTGAATGGAGATTTCAGTGATGAGTTATCCATGAATATTGGTGTGCATCATGGGTCAGTTTTGAGTACCTTGTTTATCATGGTAGTTGAAGCCCTCTCATGTGACTTAAGAAATGGACTCCTGTGGGAGATGTTGTATGCTGATGATTTGGTGTTGACTGCAGAGAATGAAAGGGAGGCAGAGGAAAGATTTAGGAAGTGGAGAGATGGTATGGGGCATAAGGGCTTAAGAGTAAATGCAGATAAAGCAAAAGTGATGATATTTAGGGTTGGTGGCGATACTGTCAGAGAAGAGGGGGAGTGGCCATGTGCAATTTGCCACAAGAGCATGGGAAGTAATGCCATCTTGTGCAGTGTTTGTGATAAGTGGGTGCGTAAGAGATGTAGTGGTGTTAGAGGCAGACTGTGAGATAATGCTGATTTTATATGTGCGGCGCGTCAGGGAGAGCAGGTGGAGATTGTCAGGCGTGAAAGGATTGAACTTGCTGGTGAGTCTCCTGAGTGCGTGGAGGAGTTTTGTTATTTGCGAGACACGTTATGTGCTGGAGGTGGAGCTGGAGCTAGCTCTGTGGCCAGGGTGAGAAGTGGTTTGAAGAACTTCAGGAAGCTGTTGCCTCTCCTGACACTGAGAGGGCTCTTCCTGTGTGCTAAGGGGTCTTTGTTTGCAGCATGTGTTAGGAGTGTAATACTGTATGGTTGTGTGAGACCTAGGCAATAAAGGAAGAGGATATTTGCAGGCTCAAACATACAGAAATGACAGTGATTAGGTGGATGTGCAGTGCGTCCCTGCATGCAAGGCCTGGGGGAGCTGGGTTTACAATGGAAGACTTGAGAGGTAGGATGGGACTGGAGTGTATTGGTGTTGTGATGAGGAGAGGTAGATTGAGGTGGTTTGGGCATGTGGAGAGGATGGGGGATGATAATTGGGTGCAGAAAGTGAGAAGCGTTCATATTCTGGGTGGGGTTGCGAGGGTTAGACTGAAAAACACATGGGACGATGTCATTAACCATGACCTCAGGGTTAAGGGGCTGAACAGGGAAGCTGCCAGAGATAGAGCAGCGTGGAGAGCTGCCATTACATGACCAAGGCTGACACATGCAAGCATGTTGGAGCCTTCAAAAATGAATGAACACACACACACACACACACACACACACACACACACACACACACACACACACACACACACACACACACACACAGAGTATATACAGTACTGCCTTTTATATACACACACACACACACACAGAGTATATACAGTACTGCCTTTTATATACACACACACACACACACACACACACACACACACACAGTTTATACAACCTTTTATATATAAATACACAGTCAGTATATAATACTTTTTATATAACCTTTTATACACAGTATAGACTATCTCCAATACAGTATATATACACACACACAATATATACTACCTTTCATATATAAACACACACACACACACACACACATACACACACACACACAGAGTATATACCACCTTTTGCAGGAAATTCCCATCAATTTGTGTATATTCTATTTGTGACATAAATCTTGGAACTTAATTCCTGGAGGGTAAAATGGGATCACCTTATTGCAGAAGAGTACACTACAGTAATTGAAGAACTTGGTACACCTGTGTTATTTTGAAGGATAGAATGATATGAGGATGTACAGTCAGACCCCTAATTACGAATGATCAACTTACCAAAAATCTGCGGATATGAAGAAATGTGTGTGTGTGTATGTATTTTATGTGACCAACTCTGGACATAGGCTTCAAAGCCTGCTTTCAAGGCCCAGTAGTCCTCCTATGTACCATACACCTTTACATGTCACCACTTCAGCGCTAACACCCACCATCCATATTGAATACATGCTAGGGCTGTCTCATAGAGGACTGGTGTATTGTTATTAGCGGGGGTATTTTAACGACGTGTTGGCGGGTCTTCTGGTGGATCAGTAAAGTCTGATATTTATGAAATTCAAATCCTTAAACAGTTCCCTGTCCCAGCCGGGATTTGAACCTGGGTCCGTTAGGACTGCAGGCCACCTCTCTACCGATTGAGCCACTGCCTCCCCCGAGGCACGCGTGTGCATGCATGTGTGCATGTGTGCATACGTGTGGCAGGTCAGTCATAGCAAGGAAGGTTGGGGTTCAGGTGAAGACATTGACAAGGAGGTGAGGTGGTAATTGCAGTTCAGGGAAGAGTAGGGGATAAATGGAAGAGTGGAGACAGTAATGGGCTTTAATCTGGGTGGGAGGAGAGAGAGAGAGAGAGAGAGGGTAGCACAAGTAGGCTTGGTGTAGAAAGGAGATGGGATAGAGAGAAAGAACTTTGTGTCCTTAGAAATTGTGGGATTAGGGTTGGGTTGGAGGAGAGAGAGAGAGAGAGAGAGAGAGGATAGCACAGAAGTGGGTATGGAGTTTAAAGGAGATAGGGTAGAGGGAAAGAACTTTGTGTCCTTAGTAATTATGGGATTAGGGTTGGGTTGGAGAGGGGAGAGAGAGAGAGAGTATAGGAATGAAAGATGGACTTACGAAAAAAAAATGACTTAAGAAAGACCTTTTAAAACCAAGTATTTTCGCAATTTGGGGATTGCCTGTATAGGATCCTTCATGAAGTTACTGTACATTACTTGTGATACTCCTGTATGGAAATAAAACCTGTATAGTGAGTGACAGTAGACTTTGTAGATTATAGGCTGTTGACATGACCTTTTTCAGAACAGCTGAAAGTATGTGCAGGATGTATAGTGTAAAAGTAGAACAATTTGTGTCTTTTGGCAGAGAAGAGAGGACTAGAACAGTGATGTGTTGAATTTTAGATGGGGAAAAAAAAAATTCTATTGATGTGGTATGAACTTATTCAGACTGCACACAGGGTACCAAGTTGAAAGTAAAATTGCAGGTAATGTTGGAAGAGGCAGATCATAAATGGTATGGAAGAAGAGAATGGCGGAGAACATTGCTGAGAGAGAGAAAGAATAGGAAGAGAACTGTTTGAGATGGTGAAAGAGCTAAGTGAGGACAAAGAAACCTGGAGGCACTTCTGTCATGGCTTTTGCCAGTCAGGGGTTTTGTAGGAGGGAGCAAGGTGTTGGCAGTGATGATGGTGATGATTAAATCCATTATGATTAAAACGTAAGAGACCTATCTATATATTGCCAGACACCTCAGTCCCGTTCGGGGTGGCCACAAACAAATCGCCTCCACGTCGTCCTGTCCCCCGCCATTTCACTGCCCCGCTCCCAGCTCACCCCCCCCCTCTCTCATATACCTCTCCACCCCATCCCTCCATCTCATCCTCGGCCTCCCCCTCCCTCTTCCCCCCTCCACCTCACTCACATACACTCTCTTTGTCAGTCTTTCACCCTCCATCCTGTCCACATGGCCAAACCACCTCAGTGTATTCCTCCTAACGCTTCGTATCACATCCACATCCACACCACAACGCTCCTTTATATTCTCATTTGTCAGCCTGTCTCTCCCTGTGACTCCACATGCTTCTCTTAAATAACTTATTTCCACTGCTCTCACTCTTGACTTGTGTCCTTCCAGCAACGTCCAAGCTTCACCTCCATACGTTAGAGTTGGTATCACAATACAGTACTGTCATGTACTAACTTTTTCACTTCCATGCTCACTTCCCTGTTTCTTATCACTGCTTTCAAAGAACCAGCAACCTTTCTTCCCTGCTGTACCCTTTCAAGCACTTCACCCTCCAAACCTCCATCCTTACTCATCACACTACCTAAGTACTTAAACGTACTCACATTTTCCAATTCCTCACCATCCAACCTCACTGTACTGTACATTCACTGACTTCACCTCTCTCAGAGACCATCACTTTACTCTTCCCTACATTCACCTTTAGATTTCGTTTCTTACACACTCTCCCAGACTCATCCACCAAGCCTTGCAGCTCTCCCTCGTCTTCACACAACAACACAGTGTCATCTGCAAACAGTAAAGGGAGTTTCCAAACACTACCCTCTCTCACCAGGGCCACGCCAACATCCACTACCCTGCCTTGTACCTCTTTTATTACCCCATCCATGTACAGATTGAACAACCATGGAGACATGACACATCCCTGTTTCAACCCAACCTTCAAAGAGAAAAATTCACGCAGTTCACCAACCACACGCACTGCAACCTTAGCACCATCATACATACTCTTCACAGCATTCAACAACTTCCCATCTACTCCATATATTCTTAATACTTTCCACAATCATTGTCTATCCACCCTGTCATATGCTTTCTCCAAATCCATGAAAGCCGCACACAACTTCTTTCCCTTCTCTAGAAACTTTTCCACTAAAGATCTAAGAATGAATATCTGATCTACACAACCTCTTCCCTTCCTAAAGCCTCCCTGTTCTTCTCCAACTAATTTCTCTGTTCTTTCTCTAACTCTGTCAATAAGTATCCTACCATACTCTTTTCCTATTATACTAAGAAGACAGATGCCCCTATGATTACCACACACTTCTTTTTCCTCTTTTCCTTTGTACAAGGAAATAATTATACCTGACTTCCAATCCTCTGGGACTCTACCTTCCTCCCAGGCCAATCTGTACATCTTCCACATCCATTCTACTACTATCTCTCCCCCATACTTCAGCATTTCACCACACACTCCATCAATTCCTGGGGCTTTCCCCAATTTAACTTTCTTCATTGCTTCCACAACTTTTATCCTACTGATTTCTTCCTCTCTTCTCACCTCCCTCTTCCTCCCAGCCATTCCCCAGCCACTTATACTCGCATTACTTCCATCCTCTATGTTCAACAATTCCTTAAAGTGTTCTCTCCATCTGCTCACTTTTTCTTCCTTCTCCACTAGTAATCTACCATTTTTATTTTTCACTCCCCTGCTAACTTCACTTCCACCTTGTCTTACTCTTTTCACCTCTTTCCAGAACATTTTCTTACAGTCCCTCCACTTTACATCAAGTTCCTTCCAAATTCCTCATCTGCTCTCTTCTTACTCTCTCTTACTAATCTTTTCACCTCTCTCTTTCTTTCTACATATAACTCTCTCTTCCGCCTCTCAGCTTCTTCCACGCCCCTATTTCTCATCCATTCATTGTATGCTTTCTTCTTTTGTGCCACAGCCTGTCTCACCTCTTCATTCCACCACGCTGTTCCTTGCACACCCCTCCGTCTTCTCTTCATCCCACACACCACATCACTTGCTGCACCTATTTCTTCTGTAAATATCCTGCACACACCTTCCACGTCCCCCATCTACTCCAATTCATATTTGCCCAATCGTTCCTCCATTTCTCTCTTATATTCTGCCTTTTTCTCATCCCCTTGTAATCTTTCCACTCTCCTTACAAATACTCCTTCCTCCTGTCCCTCCCTTCTTCTATTTCTCCATCCTAATTAGACCTTGATTCTGGTCACCACCAAGTATTGGTCACAAAGTCCACTCCCCCAACCTCTATAAGCTCTTGCATCCATTACACATTTTCGCATCCTTTCATCCACACACACATAATCAGTCATTGCCTTCCTTTCATTCAGTTCACCACCCACCCTTCTCATCACTCACCATGTATACCTGTGGACCATCTTGTGCCTGAAGAGGGTATTGGCTATCACCAACCCCCTCCTAGCACAAAATGTCCACTAACGCAATGCCATTCTCATCTATCTCAGCAGGCACACCCCACTCACCAACTATTCCATCCACCTTCACATTCCCAACTTTACCATTCATATCACCGATCAAAAACACTCTCTCATTCCTTCCAAACTTTTCCATGCACACTTCTACATTTGTCCAGAACTCTTCTCTCACTCTGCTTTCACGATCTTGCATTGGTGCATACACACACACACTCGCCCACATTTGTATTCCAACTTTCAATCTTACCCACACAATCCTTGACCCAACTGATCCATACTCTCTTATCCTCTTCTTCCATCTTTTACTCACAAAATGTAAGAGATACTGACATTATATTAGACATAGTCGTGTTTCTTCATGTTCTCTTTTATACCAAAAATGTAATACTGGCTTAAAACAAAACTGAAAAAACAGTGTATGTTGTGCACCACGGTAAGTATGAAAACCACAATGAGCAGTTGATTGGTTAAAGAATGTACTGTCTGTAATGGCTACAAGGTGATGGAATGTATTAGATGACCCTCAAGATTCCTTGATTGGTAATCATTAATTTTTAGGAATATACTCATAGTATAGGATGGTTTTATACAGTAAAGAAGGTTTTCACTGAGGGTGATTAGTGGTTATACAAAAAAGCACTGATAAGAGAAGTATAATTGCATTTTATTAGATCATTTTATAAGTTAAAAGTTTACTTTTTGTAAGTTTTAATAATGTGTAACTTGAAAATTATTTTGTAATAAACATTCATTTTAAGGGAACTTGATACTCTTACAAATAAATAAAAATATGCCACTGGTATTTGAAGGAGTGGGCCATAGACTTAGTTCAAATCAGGCAGTAACCAGTGGAGAATGTTCTAGTACATTTTGGTAGAACTTATTTTTCTTTGTGGAGGTAACAAATGTTTGAGTAAATGTTTGAGCACAGCTGAAAAAATTGTATTGTGAGGAGTTATTTGTTTTCAGGTGTTCCTGACGGCAGCATTGCATCAGCCCATTATGCAGCTGCTAATGGAGGATGAACTCTTCCTTGACATTGACCCCGCCAAAGCTGCCGTCCGCTTTCCTGCTGAGGAACGCCTCAGGAGGTTCGGCAAGGAGGGTACCCCGGAGTACAATGCTGCTCTTGCCAAGTACCGTGCCTGGACCATTGCAAAGCTTGTCAAAATTACTGAGAGGTGATTTCATCCAGTAACTTTTTCATAGTCAGTTTATGATGAATAACCCTGTAAAGACAAGTTGCTGTTCTCAGCTTGGTAATATCATCAAGCATTAGTCTAAATAAAACCCTGCAGTGGGTGAACTGAGATAGGTTTAAAGATTTTAAGGATATGATGCCTTTATTACCAGAATAAAATTTTCTGGTAGTAGCCAGAAGAGTTACTTATACCTTTAGATTTAAGGGGATAAAGCAAAACCTGTAATACTGTAATTATGGTCTCTTTGATGGTGATGATGAAGGTGGTGATACATAGTTTGTAAAGAGATTTTATAATTCCCTCAGATAACAATACATCATGTGTCATCTGTAATGATGCATGTCATATGATTAACTAGAAATTGAAAGTTTTGTTTGTTTGTTTCTTTTTTCCCAAAGAAATCATCCAGTGATGCATTGCTATACATAGCTTTTTGCTGAAACTGTCCCATTGCAGGTTCATGGAGAGCATTAAGGAGGCTATGAACTGCTTCCCACCGCAGCTGTCATGGTTAGTCCGTGTGCTGTATGATGTACTCTTGACTGCTAAAACAGCTGACACTAGGGAGGTCAGCACAATATGTGTTGATGTGGTGTTTGTCTTCTTCCTCTGTCCTGCCCTCGTCACGCCAGAGCCACATGGAATCTGTGATGCACCCATATCTCACATCTCCAGGTTTAATCTTATACAGGTATGGTACTCTAGACTCTATAATGTACTGTTTTTCCCACCATATAATGTGCACGAGTGTATGATGCAAACTCGTGATTTGTCAGGATGGCAAGGTAGATGGTGGCAACCATCATCCACTCACATGATGTAGTGCTGCCTACTTCATCCATCACCTGTATCATTCTTTTTCTGTGTCTGCTTTCCTCTCTTTCTATTTCTCCCATCTTTCTTGTCACTTTTTAGTACTCTTCTTTCCATTTCAGGTGGCTTTACATTGAGTGACAAGGCTGATGATTTCCTTTTAGTCAGGAAGCCATTTACTGTGCTGGATGGTAACCATATAACCAACCCAAATGTTCCCTGCGTGTCAACAAGTGGGTTGGTGGAGGGTTAGTGCCCCTTCCTGTAAAACAACCCACTCAAAGTCAAACAGCCACTCTTTACAGGATTATGGCATCTGGTTATAGGTAGATAGTTAGATAGACAGGTAATGCATATTCAGCAGCCACCAGTAAGTGTGAAGGAAATTAATTTTGCTTTGAATTATTTATTAAGGTAGAAATACAGGAATATGCAGCTATTTCACCGCTGCCCTTTGTTTGCTAAGAGGCGAACCTCTCTCTCTCTCTCTGTAATCGATGTGTTTGGCCTGGTGCAGTCGCTCCATGCATGTGCATATCTAACTGGCAGAATACTTAATTTACTGATTGTATATGATGTATTTATGGTAATGCATACTCAAAGTCTTAAGGCCATCTCGTGATTTGCATCCGACTGTTGGTGGCCTTGACTCTCGTATTTCGTCATTACTTTCTCGATTCTGGCAAACACCATTTTGAAAGTACCAGTCACCTTAATCCATAGACCTATCCCAGTTCATGACTTCTGTGGTATAATGTGCAGGGTAATTTTTGATGCAAATATTTTCAGGAAAAAGCACATTACAGTACAGTCTGTAGCAGGAAATACGGTAAATGCTATCACTCTCACTCATGCTGTGATATGCATTAACCTGTGCTGGAGGGTATTATGGGCTGTGTTGTCTATGAATAGCTATTGTCTGAATGGCTTGGCTGTAGGTGTAAATTAATGCTGTAATAGTGCATCCCTGTGGAATAAGTAAAATATACAAGAAGTTGTTTGTTGTTGCCCAACCCTGGTCTGTCTGGCCGAACAAACCCATCAACCACAGGTAAGTACATTCCTTGCAGGGCCATCCTTGCAATCAGCTGTTGCTTCCTTGTGGTTGACAATGCCTTGCAACAGTAAGGTGTGGGGAAAAGTGCGGAGGTTTAATGTCTGGATGGACCGCACACTTGCGGCGCTCCACCCAGTTAGCTGGGTCACCATAGCAGGCTCCACGCCACCCTTTTTTCTGGTTATATAGTTACCACCCACCACTGTAAATGGTTTCCTAGGTTACAGGAAGTTAATAAGAGACATTGACGTCACAGCCATGAATCATGTGGCACAAACAAAGCACCTTGTTGGCAAGACATTAGCCACTCTCAGAGCAGTTGCTATCCAAGGAGCCCGATCACTTTCACTGTGGTACCATTGTTCATAGTCATTGGCTGCACAGATCAACAAGTCAGATGCTATATTGTTGCATAGGATAACCAGTGAGAAGGACTCAAAATGACAGGGAATGTGGCTTGTAGCAATCAGCTGGAAAGGATGGGTGTTTGAAACAGCCGTTGTTTTTGTTTTTAACCTCAGGCTCAGTTTCCTCACCTGCTGTGTAGGCTGAAATTCCTTTCACACATTCATGGAACATGTTATGGGTGATGCTGGTAGAGAAAATTTGTCCTACCATGGCCATCCATGGTCCTCTCCGAGAGCATGACAATGTGACATGATCCACTATGGTGCCTCTATGATTAACCAATGGTTAACAAGAGTGGAGTTATGGTGGACTTACAGAACGCCAAGGTAACTCTCTGGAAGGCTACGGAAGAGCTCACGATTGTCCCCGGCAAGGCTACGGTTGACGACGGAAAACGATGGTCGCACCACAGATGATCACAGCGAAACTACGACGGAGTCATGGTGGACCTACAATTCTCCACAATCTGTATGGATGCTCATGGTGCCTCAATGGTTATCAAGAGCCAGACATGTTGTCGAGAATGCCTTTGGCATTTTGGGTTCCATGGCAACAAGACAAGATTCGAAAGGTAAAAACCCATTTTATTAAGTTCTAACAACATACAAGTAGAGCGTCCCATGGCAGCGAGACAACATTTAAAGTTCTATCTATCTATTGCCAGATGCCTTAGTCCTGTAAGGGGTGGCCGCAAACAAATCGCCTCCTTGTTTCCCTGTCCTCCGCCATTTCATTGTCCTATTCCAAGCTCATCCCCCCCTTCTCTCATATACCTCTCCACTCCATTCCTCCATCTCATCCTTGGCCTTCCCCTCCCTCTCCCCTCTTCCACCTCACTCACATACACCCTCCTCATCAGTCTCTCACTCTCCATCCTCTGCACATGGCCAAACCACCTCAGTGTGTTGTTCCTAATGCTTCCTATCACATCCACATCCACACCACTATGCTGCTCCTTCACTTCCTCATTTGTCTGTCTGTCTCTCAATGTGACTCCACATGCTCCTTTCAAATAACTCATTTCCACTGCCTTCACTCTTGACCTCTGTCCCTCCAACAAGGTCCAAGCTTCACTTCCATACGTTAGAGTTGGTATCACAATACTGTCATGTATTAGCTTTTTCACTTCCATGCTCACTTCCCTGTTTCTTATTACTGCTTTTAAGGAACCAGCAACTTGTCTTCCCTGTTGCACACTTTCAGGCACTTTACCCTCTAAACTTCCATCCTTATTCATCACACTGCCCAAGTACTTATACACACATTTTCCATTTCCTCCTCATCCAGCTTTGCTGTACATTCACTGACTTCACTTCTCTCGAAGCCCTTAACTTTACTGTTCCCTACATTCACCTTTAGATTCCGTTTCTCACACTCTCTCCCAAACTCATCCACCAAGCCTTGCAGCTTCCCTTCGTCTTCACTTAACAACACGATATCATCTGCAAAGAACAATATAGGGAGTTTCCAAACTTTGCCCTCTCTCACTAAAGACACTCCAACATCCGCTTCTCTACTTTCTATCTCTTTTATAACCCCTTCCATATACAGAGTGAACAACCATGGAGACATCACACATCCTTGTTTCAATCCAACTTGTAAACAGAAAAATTCACTCAGTTCACTATCCACACGCACTGCAGCCTTAGCACCCTCATATATACTCTACGGCCTTCAACAACTTCCCATGTACTCCATATATTCTTAATACTTTCCACAATCCTTGCCTATCCACCCTGTCATATGCTTTCTCTAAATCCATGAAGGTTGCATACAACTTCTCTCCCCTTTCTAGAAACTTTTCCACTGAAGATCCAAGAATGAATATCTGATCTGCATAATCTCTTCCCCTCCTAAAGCCTCCCTGTTCTTCTCTTACTAATTCCTGTGTTATTTCCTGAACTCTGTCAATAAGTATTCTACCATATACTTTTCCTATTACACTAAGAAGACAAATGCCCCTATGATTACCACACACTTCTTTTTCCCATTTTCCTTTGTACAGGGGAATAATTATACCTGACTTCCAATCCTCCGGGACTCTGCCTTCCTCCCAGGCCAATCTGTACATCTTCCACATCCATTCTACTACTGTCTCTCCCCCATGCTTCAGCATTTCACCACACACTCCATCAGTTCCTGCGGCATTTCCCATTTTAACTTTCTTCATTGCTTCCACAACTTCCATCCTACTGATTTCTTCCTCTCTTCTCACATCCCTCCTTCTCCCAGCCATTCCCCAGCCACATACACTTGCATTACTTTCATTCTCTTAGTTCAACAATTCCTTAAAGTGTTCTCTCCATCTGCTCACTTTTTCTCCCTTCTCCACTAGTAATCTACCATTTTTATCTTTCACTGTCCAGCTAATTTCTTTGGCACCCTGTCTAACTCTCTTTACCTCTTTCCGGAACATTTTCTGATGTTCCCTTCATTTTTCACTCAAATTCCTTCCAAATTTGTCATCCACTCTCTTCTTACTCTCTCTTACTAATCTCACCTCTCTCTTCCTTTGTACATATAGCTCTCTCTCCTGTCTCTCAACTTCTTCTACGTCCTTGTTTCTCATCCACTTACTATATGCTTTCTTCTTTTGTGCCACAGTCTCTCTCAGATCGTCATTTCGCCATGCTGTTCCATGCATCCTATTTCATCTTCTCTTCACCCCACACACCACCTCACATGTTGCACAGATTTCTTCTTTGAAAATCGTGCACACACCTTCCATGTCCCCCGTCTGCTGCAATCCATATTTACCCAATCGCTCTTCCACTTCCCTCTTGTAGTCTGCCTTTTTTCCATCTTCTTGTTACTTTTACACCCTCCTTGTATGTATTACTTCCTCCTGTCCTTCCCATCTTCTATTTCTCCATTTTATTTGGACATCAATTCTGACCACCACCAAGTGGTGGTCTGAAAGTCCACTCTCCCAACCTATATATACTTTTGCATCCATTACACACCTTCTCATTCTTTCATCCACACACACATAATCATTGCCTTCCTTTTATTTAGTTCACTACCCACCCTTCTCATCACTTGCCTCGTGTACCTGTGGATCATTTTGTGCCTGAAGAGGGTATTGGCTAACACCAACTCCCTCCTGGCACAAATGTCCACTAAAGCACTACCATTCTCATCCATCTCTGCAGGCACACCCCACTCACCAAATACTCCATCCACCTTCGCATTCCCTGCTTTTCCATTGATATATCCAATCAAAAACATTCTCTCATTCCTTTCAAACTTTTCCATGCACGCTTCCACAGTTGTCCAAAACTCTTCCCTCACTTTGCCTGCATGATCTTATACATGCACACAATCGCCCACAATTGTAGTCCAACTTTCAATCTTACCCACACAATCCTTGAGCCAACTGATCCATACTCTCGTATGTTCTCATTCCATCTGTTACTTACAACAACACACACTCCTTCTTTTGTCCTCTCATTCTCACCTACTTCCTTTCATATACCCCATCTATTCTCCCATTCTCTCACACGCTCACCTCTCCATTTAGTTTCAGTTAACCCACATACATCCACTTTTGCACCCTCAGGCACCTGGACAATCTCTCTTTCTTCACCTGATCATTTGCACCCCTTACCTTCCATGTAGCTATCCGTACCAAGTCCTTGTTTCGGTCCCTAATCGTAAACTTTTGGTCATTCCTGGTCTGAGGCTTCTTGTTTGTATTTTTAGTTGGTTGTTTTCCGGGGAGGGGCACTAACCCTCCGCCAACCCACTTGCTGTCACGTAGGGAATTCGTGTTGGTTGGTTATAAGGTTACCACCCTGCGTTGCAAATGTTTTCCTGGTTTACAGGAAAACTTTTGGCTTGCCACTCATTGTGGAGCTACCCAAAATACAGAGTATCACTATACTAAGTGGATGGATGATGGGCGCCCCCACCTACCACTAGTAGTGATTTGAAAGTTAACAATTCATTTATGTCAATTTCTAACAAACTCAAGTAAAGTTAAAAGTTTGAGCACTTTATTAAATATGTCTCAAAAAAACTCGCATGCAATATACAAAATCAATAATATTTCACAATTTACATGTACAATATTTACATTATACAGTGTTTGTATTGATGACGGAAGGCTCTGGAAGACCTACAGTGGCAATATTTCACAGTTTACATGTATTTACAATGTATTTGTACAGGCGGCCTACCACATTCGTCGGGGTTAGGGGACACAGACCCCCACGAATGTGGAATTTACTGTATTTGCCGGTGTATAAGGCCGACCTGTGTATAAGACTACTCCCAATATTTCCATACAAAATGTGAGTTTAGAGATATACCCTGTGCATAAGATGATCACCAACTCTTTAGACAATAGGAGCTTGCTGCCCCAGTAACCCCAGTCCTTTATCACACTTCCCACTGATCAGTGAAATGATACTATTGACACGTTGCTAAGCAACACAGCCTTTGTTTAGGTTTTACTTTAAACCAGCTTCTATGGGTCTTACAGGCTATCTAGGTTGCATGTGCCACCTCCGATATCAAAATGGGTTATGCATTTAATATTCAAGTACAAACTCATCCATCCATCCATCATCCAATCCTACATTGCCCCATGAGGAGCTTAGGAGCCCGTGGCTAGGCTGTTGGTCCCAACATTTAAGATGAGAGTGACCAGCCTCACTCATCCCTAAGTGGCATTACATAGGCAATCAACCCCAACCATCCCTTGGATATAAACCTTCACCTGCTCAGTCCGATTGAAGCACAATAATTACCCACTAAACCACCAGGCGCCAAAATTTGGTTATATGGTTACCACCCAGCATAGTAAATGGTTTCCTGGTGTACAGGAAACCATTTGGCTTGTCACTCAGTGTAGAGTCACCCACAGGCAGAAGGAAGTGGAAAGAATGAAGGAAAGAAAGACAGACGAGGGAGTGTAAAGTTACCCATAGGCAGAAGGACAAGGAAAGAATGAAGGAAAGGAAGACAGAAGAGGATGGAAGGAAAGAAGGATGGAGGAGAGGAAAGGGCAGACACCCGACAGCAGCAATACATCAAGTGAGTGGATGGTGAGCACCCTCACCTACCACTACAAACTCATACTGTATTAAAAACTTAGAATTATGTGACCGTGAATTTTCTAAAATATGTTAAACGAAAGTTACATTTTATTAATGTCATCACATCAACTGTCGGTAATTAAATACAGTACATTCAAAATCAGTATCATCCACATTGACATCATCAGTTCATAAACTTCATCCTGGGTAAAAGTTTGCAGTTCTTCGTCATAAGGATCAAACTCTGAATTCAGATGTGTAGCTTCGGCATCGGCTTCCTCTTCTTCATCTGCCCACAAAATGTCATCTTCTAGGCCATCCACTGAACTGGATATTCCATATTTCTTGAATGAGTTGATGACTGTTTCCACAGAAATATCATTCCATGCCTTGATGATAAAATCACAGCTCAACCAGACCTGAAGCACGCATATTCCGACCACTTGTATACGACTTTTTACTTCTGATCATTCACTCGTTCCATTGCTCACGGATGCGGTCTTTGAATGGTTTATTCAGACAGACATCAAATGGCTGTAGGACTGAAGTTAATCCACCAGGAATAACGGCAATGTCACTGTTATTTATCGCTGCTGGTAATAAGCCCTGCTTCATGTCTGGCAACCCTGTGCTCGGTGGTGATTTGTAAACAACCCAGCCAGTAGTTACCGAGACACACGATGGTGCTCATGGCGTGGGCTCAACAGGTTACTCATCTTTCTTATGTCCTCATGGCCATATCCATGGAGATATTTTTTATAAAAGTTTGCTTTCATATAGAAGACAAGTTGTGTTTGATGATGATGTTAGTACTGTATTTTCAACAGTTTGACGGTATGTATTATATTCAGGGAAACAAGGGTCAAGGTGAGTGTTTGGCGTTGTTCCCTATCACGCCTATGGATCCCAGAACCACAGGATATAGATGTTAGGATTTTGTACCCGGTATTTAGGATGACCCCCCCCCCCCCCACAATTTTGGGCATTTTTTTATGAGGTTCAAGAGTCGCCCTATACACCGGCAAATACGTTACATGAATGTTTGGTGCGCCTTCCTGTTAATGCCTCTGCAGCCACAAATCACTCCCTGTGAGCAAGTGTGCCCATACTGTACCTAATAAACCACATCTGGGACCTGAAAGCAGCATAAAATATCACAGATAGTAACAGACCAACTGTATAAAAAAAGTTTAAAAACAAATAAGTTTTGATTGGGTATGGCCATACTAAGTTAGGGTAAATATGTACCTTGTGACTTCCATAGACTCCTGCGACTGAGTGCGTCTCGCTTACATCTACATGAGTATGGGCAAGTCATCAGCTACATATTTACCCCATCTTACAACCATACCCATTATATTCAGAGTTAACTCACCACTGTCCCTGAAGTTTTGGTGGATGAACTCTGACGACTTGTGATGATGATGATGATGAACATGACACATGTGGGACAAAGTTATCACAAGTAAATTGCACGGTCTGGACGCTAATTCACTCACCTAATAGCACAGCAGTGCACTTGTTACCTTTGAACACGTGATAGGACAATTATTGGGCACAATAACAAAACCATGGGAGATCTGGCGTGGCAGCGTAGAGGCAGCAAAGTGACTGTGACAGTGGCAGGACAGATTGAGGGACAGACAGAGGAGCGCGGGAGCGCAGTGGTTTGGTGTGGGCCTGGTTTGGTGCAAAATGACCCATGATTGTCCACACTGCTACACTTTGCAGCCACGAATGGAATCTTGGCTCCACAGAGGGGCAATCCGTGAATCTGCAAGACCCGTGAAAGTTGAATCTGCGAATGTGGAGGCCCACCTGTAATGATGGCGGATGGTCCTGGAAGACCTACGGTGGCCTACGGTTAACAACTGTGGCCTACAGTGGTCCTGCGTTAGAAAATTTACCATAGCTCACTGTAAAAAATATCAAATGTTAGACATTTCTATGGTTGACGATGGATGATCACAGATGGCTACAGATGTTCCCGGTACCTCTCCCGATGGACTTACAGAAGACCAGGGAAGACCCTGGTAGGCCTTACCAGCATCATCCGTAGCGTGTACCGTGTATGTGTGAATGGGGGTTTAGTTAGCTTGTAGTCAATGAAGCAGTTTTCTCTTTACTTATGCCAAATCGGCTGAGTTACGTACAGTATTGTTTGCCAAGGACTGTGGGAAGTTGGCCTTTTCTCCTGTTCTTTTTTTTTTTTTTTTTTTTTTTTTTTTTTTTTTCTAAGTTAAAGATCCATCTCACTTTTTCAAGCATCTTTTCTCTTAGCCTGTAACACATCCTCTAGTGATAATTAATAATAGCTGAGATGTAGCACATGTATACTGTAATTGAATTGAGTGGTATTTGCCACTGCAGGGTGTTCTCCACCATGCCCAGTCAGTGACCACAGCACCATGATTAATAGTTATTCCTGATAATAATACCCATTGAGTTGAGTTTTTTACATAACTTGAGCCAAGTTTACTCACATGGTTGGCTACCCCTTATTGCTTGATCATGGGGAGAGAGGAAGATGAAATGAAAGGGTGAGCAGCCATAAACTCTTTAACACACCAGCCTAAAATATACTGCTAGATACTGCAGGACTAACACTGGATGAAAGGGTCTGAGTTGGGTGCTGTTGCAGCTTATGAGAAATTGGTGTGTAGAATGACATTTCTACTGGTCAAAATTAAGTTTGTGGCTAGATTAGGTTGTTAGTCTGCATTACTTAGATATCCTGTTCTAGATAGGCCTACAGTTGTTTAGTATTTGCATCTGATGGTAACATTTGATGGCCTACATTTTGTTCCAAGTGCTTCATGTTTGTCCTGTTGTATTTGTATTGACTCATCATTTATCTTGTGCATAGAAATACTGTACAGTAAAGTCCCAAGTTTAGCGACACTTCATTCGCGGTTCCATGGTTAGCGGTCACCTACAAATATTCCCAAACTCTGGGCACGAACCCCTCTGTTCGTTGCGAGAAAACATAAATGAATCACGCGGACGGAAAGTGATCGACAATTGTTTGCCACTATTGTCGCAGACCTGCTGTGCTCCATGCACTGTGTATTTAAACCTGCTCCCAGTGTCTTTCCTTCTCTGTGCCTTGCTGCTTCTGTTCCTGGTTTTGCTCTCATGCTATGGCTTCTGCTGCTTTGGAGGTTTGGGAGGTGATCCTGGGGGTGAGAGAAGTGACGGGAAAAGGTCGGAACCACCAAGTTAGAAAGGTAAAGGGAAAGTGAAACATGACCACCTTGCTGTGTTAAGTGTGTGTATGACAATGATTTGAAGAGCAAAATTGTGGTGCAGATGGAGCAAGGTGCTAAGAATTCTGAAATGTATAAAATGTTCAACACCTTCACATCGGGCTATTTATAGCACCATTGTTCACTCACTGTGGGAATTTTCCCAAAACTTGCCAGTTTTCAAACCTTAATATCTCGAAAACTGTAGTAGTTAGGGAACAAATTAAAGACCATGTGTCTGGACATTGCTACTCCTCACCCTGCCCTAGGGTGGGAAAGTAGGTCCAGATGATGATGATGATGATGATGATGATGTTACTCAACAACTCGTCTTGTGAATGAAAGTATCCTCAGGTCTGTAGGCCATTGCGACGATGAGTAATGACGTGAGGAAGAGGACTCATTTTTGCCGCGAGAACAGGATGTGTTCATGCGTCTGCCCGTGGCCCTGACTGTGGCTTTGCTGTTGACATGATAACTTCTCCATTACTAGATAAACTTGACACAGTGGTGTCCAAGGTATGCCCTATGGCACTATCAATGAGTCCTCTCCTATTAGCCTTGGAAAGAGGCTTAGCAGGGGTGGATGAGGCAAAAGTCCATCTGATGCAGGAACAAAATTGCATGCGAACGGTTAAGAAAAGATTGTTCTACACCTGGCAGAGTCACAGAGATGACTAGGGTATGGTTGGCTTGTCTGGCAGGAGTACCCCCCTAGCTTTTATTGTTGAGATAAAGTGGTGGTCACTTCAAACTGTGGTGCAAAAACTAGTGCGATTCCGACCAACACCTGGTGCCACCTGGCCACCTATTTCATGACAGTTCTAACCGACACCCGGTGATTAAGGGTTAAAATTCCTGAGTCAGCTGTGAGAAGCATGAGGAAGATGCACAGCGTGATAGCCTCACCACCTGCCTCGGAAATTACATCCCCATCCCATCCATTAAGCACCTCACTCCAGCCTTCCAAATAAGTTTCTTTGCCTATTATGTACAATACTTTGTATTAATACTAGTTTCATTTTAGGAGTGATCAGTAAATTTTACATTGCGTAAATGTGTTTTAGAAGGAGTTAACATGGTACCCAGAACCAATTATCCAAGTTCCCATAGGATCAGTGCCCAAGTTTAGTGGTTTCATGGTTCACAGTACCTTTCACGGAACCAATTAGTCGTGAAATCTGGGGCTTTGCTGTACACATACAGATACAAACCACCACCTTTTTGCTTCATTCTGAAGTAATGCCTCAGATATAACAAGTTCTGTGCATAATGCGAAGGCAGTATCACTTCCATTCCAGTCAATCTTTTAACAGTGATCATTTAACTTTGGTTTTATTACCATAATGCATCCATGAATGACAGTCTTTGCAGAGGCCTTTATGATGGATGATAAACCGATCTCTGTAACTAGTGAAAATTGTTTGACAGTTTATAGTACTTGGTAAAGTTTTGCTGTGGACACTCATCACAGTCGTAAGGATGAAGATAATGAACTTCTAGTGCCAGGTAAACACCATCACAGTCATAACATAAGCTGTTTTCATGTGGTGTAGAAATAACTGTACAAATGGGAAATTTTTAAAATGCATATTATTCAGCAGTCTCTCTGTTGATCTACAATAAGCTGTACACCTTTCTTTTCCCTTCAGGAAGATATCACTAATTGTAGAGTAAGCCATGTGCAATACCACTTCACGCACTGAACCTTCCATCATGCGACCAACGTTTTGCCAACCTGGGAACTGCACACTGTCAAATGCATGACTTGTTTACAAACAAAGAATGTCTTCAATGGGCTTGTCACTTGGTGTGCAGCCACCAGAAGTTGAAAGAAAGGTAATAAAAAGAAACAGACAGGAAAGGTAGAAATAGGAAGAGAGGAGGGCAGACAGAGAAATAGATTGATAAATTTGAAAAAAGAAGTAGGCAGCACTACATTGTGAGTGGATGATACAACATGCAGAACATTCACCAGAAGTTACTTTCCTATGATTGTAAAGTCAGATTTTTTTCTGTATTTCACAGATAAACAACAGACCTTTTTTAAGCAGGTCTTTGGCAATTAGATGGTATGGCCATATGGCGAGAGTGGATGTAAGGGTGGTAAAAAAGGTAAATGTCAGTGTTAGAAGTTGGGACGGAGCATGATAGATCAAGAAGGTGAACAGATATAGTAAATGGGTGTGTAAGAAAGCGAGACATTGTAAGGCTAAGGGACTGACAGGGCACTGAGTTGGTGGGTTGAACCAGGTATAGAGGGGAATATAACAGGATTTGGCACCCCTTTTTTAACTTGATAATCAATGAATTGACACTGATAGGTAATATGAAGTGCATGTATTAAGAAAAACACATCATCATCACCATCATCATTATCAGCATCATTGTCATCATTGTTGTTGTTGTCATCCTGTCTTATTTCCCACATGTAGGTGAGGTGAGGTTGGGTACAGAAAGTCAGAAAAGGGAAAGAATATGATAGTAGGATAACTACTCAATAGCATGCCCAGTGAAATGGGCCACACATGTGGTCATTCACCATTCAAGCCCTTGGAATCTTGGCTTCTCCTGGTAGGTACACATATTCCACATGTAACCTCACATTTACTTATCCAGTAGAGACAGTCCAACAACTGTCAGATTAAAAGGGAGTGCAAGACCCTGGTCATACACTACCCTGTACAAAATTTACCGAACCAGGATGATCCTTTGTCAGTTCCCCAGTCTCAAGCAGATGATCATGCTTTTGAGATGGAGTCAGGACTCCAGGGGCTTGAATAGTAAGTGAATGACTGTGTGGCCTAGCTCAACGGGCATGCTGCCATTTAGTTCTACCTCTATCTTGTTTTCTCTCTCTGCTTTCTGGATTCTGCCTCATCCCATCCTTAGTTGGGAGAAAGAAGTCAGAATGATGGTGATGGATAATGAACCATGGGGTGTTATGTGAATAGCTTCTGTGCTGATTAACAGCTTCATAATGAAAAGCAGATTAAGTGAAAGTGTATTAAATTAGATATTATTTTACTTTCTCTGTTGGATCCTTGTATACTTTAGTGGTCTAACTGCTTAGTACTCCTAGAGATATGTTGTTTATGATTTTCCCTTATACACAACCACCATTGCTTTCATATCTTGTTCATCATCATCATCATTCATCATCTTCATCAAATTCCTTTATTCTCACTGCTGTCATGTTCATCATCAACATGCCAAACAACTTGTGTATACAGTATAATTCTGTATGTCTTCTGTGTAAGCATTATCGTAAACATTTTTCGTTTAATCTTTCCCTTTTTTTTTTCTTTATTTTGTACCTTCATACTATTTTGTTAACTGTAGAGAAATAATTTGTTGTTGTCATTAACCCATTCATAACCTGATTTTTTTCACTAAGTTGAAAAAAATCATCTGAAGTTAACTAGATTAATTTTAAAATAATGGACATCATCAGGCTGAAGGAATTTAAATTGTTATATAAATGGCTAAAATATATTGAAGACAAGCAGCTTCAGTATCTGTCGTATTTTTAGATCTTGCAGTTGTAACTTTTCTGTGGGCTTGAATTCAATAACTGTATTCTTTGTTCAGGTTGCTCAGATTCTCCAGGCACTGGCAATGAGCAGATGGGAGTCGCCCGACCCACGCCAGTCAGATCTCTACTCACACTTCGATAAGGAGGTGAGGCTAAAGCACTCCCCTCCCCCCCTTGGAATTCCAGCACTGTTGTTATTCTTTGAAATTATTTTAATCTGTTGAAGTATTGCTGATTTAAAAAAAAAATGATGACCAGGGTTTAGCACCCTATTTTAACTTTGCGGTCATCAGATTGTCTCTGTCAGATAGGTGAGGAGAAAGCTGTGTGCAGAATGTTTTTTTTGCTCTATCAGTTGGAGCCATGAACCTGGGAGCTTGAAAAATAAGTGACTGGGAGTGTGGCTCCTGCAGTTGGGTAGACTTTGGTTAGTATCTCATTCTGTTCGGTATTTTCTGGCTCTCTGGGTCGTACCTCATTCCACCATTAGGGTGAGAAAGGAGGTCTGGATTATGATGATATGAAAAGGTGAAGAGGAAAAAGTATGAAAAGTTGGTACGTATGTATGATGTGTGAGGGAAACCTGAGTGCTGCAGAAAGTTGAACATGTAAAGGTAGATGTACATTTGATTGTGTGAAACTAATGTGTTGGAGTGATACAAGGCTGAGTGATGTCCCTATGGTTTTTCAGTATGTTTATGGTTGTGGTTACGGATGAAATAAAAACAAGAGGCTTGAATGGTTAGTGAATAAGTGTGTAGCCCATTTCATTGGGCATACTCTTGATTAGTTCATGCATCATGTTTGAGAGATGATGATTTTTTATTATTATGGGAATGAGACTGAAGGTGGTGGGGGATGAAGATATTGATATGCTGCATGCTACTGCTGGAGAGGATCTTGCTGATTGGTTTAGAGTTTTGTGATTGCCTAAGTGTAAGGAGGTCTTAATGTAGGGAATAGTAAATTGATGATTGTCATGGCACAATGAAGAGAGACTTCAGTCATCATCATCAGCCTGAGTCTGTCTTCTACTGGATGTTGGTCTCCTCCATGTTTCTCCACTCTAACTGGTTGGCCATTAGCCTGTTCCGTTCAGTCCAAGCAAATCTGAATCTTATCTCGCCATCTCGTCATCTTTCTGCTGTGTCCTCCCACTCCATATCTGGTCTAATTTACCCTGGTTGTCTATTTTTCATCTGTTCTGCAAAGGATGTGACCTGCCCACATCCATTTATGCTTCTTTATTGTAATACTGTAATGTGATAGGTGGGGGCGCTTACCATCCACTCACTCGATGTAGTACAGCTCTTGGGTGTCTACCCTTTCCTCTCCTCCACCCATCTTTCCTTCCATCCTCTTCTGTCTTTCTTTCCTTCATTCTTTCCTCGTCCTTCGGCCTACGGGTGACTTTACACTCCCTCTTCTGTTTTTTTTTCCTTCATTCTTTCCTCTTCCTTCTGCCTGTACACCAGGAAACCATTTACTATGCTGGGTGGTAACCATATAACCTAATTTTGGTGGCTGGTGGTCTAGTGGGTAATTACAGCGCTCCAATCAGATTGAGCCTGTGTAGGTTTATATCCAAGGGATGGCTGGGGTTTATTGCTCATGTACTGCCACTCAGGGATGAGTGAGGCTGGTCACTTTCATCCAGGACCAACTTGTCTAGCTCCGGGCTCCTATGCTTCTCATGGGGCTTCGTAGGATTGAATGATGAATGAATGAAAAGTGAATGAATGACCATCCATCCATCCATCATCCAATCCTACATTGCCCCATGAGAAGCATAGGAGCCCAGGGCTAGGCAGTTGGTCCCGACATTTAAGATGAGAGTGACCAGCCTCACTCATCCCTGAGTGGTGTTACATGAGCAATCAACCCCAACCATCCCTTGGATATAAACCTTCACCGGCTCAATCCGGTTGGAGCGCAATAACTACCCACTAAAACCACCAGGCGCCAAAATCTGGTTATATGGTTACCACCCAGCGTAGTAAATGGTTTCCTGGTGTACAGGAAACCATTTGGCTTGTCACACAGTGTAGAGTCACCCACAGGCTGAAGGAAGAGGAAAGAATGAAGGAAAGAAAGACAGAATAGGGAGTGTAAAGTTACCCATAGGCAGAAGGACAAGGAAAGAATGAAGGAAAGAAAGACAGAAGAGAATGGAAGGAAAGAAAGACAGAAGAGAATGGAAGGAAAGAAGGATGGAGAGGAAAGGGCAGACACCTGAGAGTAGCACTACATCGAGTGAGTGGATGGTGAGTGCCCCCACCTACCACAAAATGAATGATTATTGTGATTATTATATCCTTTACTTTTGTTTGCTCTCTTTTGGAGAAGTAAACATTCAAGCAAATGACTGACTAATAAAGGGGTGCAACTGCTTTTACAAGAATAAAGTAATGTGTGGAGAGAGAGAGACCTGATTTTACAGAAAATTTTGGTATGCCTGTACAGTGCTCAGAATAAGTCTGTGTGAAAAAGCAGGGGGGAACAGATTGGCTTAATGAAGAGAACCCTTGTTATAGAACAGAGGATGCAAGAAGACTTCATTTCATTAGTCCTCACATTAGTATATGAATTTGAGACTTTCTTCACATCATCATCATTATCATCATCTACCGTATTTCCCAGTGTATAGTGTGCTCTGGTGCATAACATGCACCCTAGTTTTCAAGAGAAAGTTTGGAAAACATCTAGGTCTAGGCCTAGCCTAACATGAACATGAGGTTGCTGGACTTTCATCTACCTTACCACAGTGTTTCATTGGATACTTGCTGTGCTGCTCTTAAGTTTATTTCTTTACAAACAATAGCACTCTAATTTCAAATGTACTGGTACCTGTATTGTTTCATGCTGTATCTTTGGAGAATGAAATCCCAAAGAAAATTATTTTTCAAAACAACTGCCTTATGGCATTTGTTTTGGCCTGACACACCAGCTACCAAACTGCAGTGCTACCAAGGGTTGCGAATATTCCGTTGTAACTGTGATGTCATATTCTGCCGTTCTCTTTGCCTAAAAGCAAAAGATATTGCTACTTCCTTACGGATACTCATGTATGCAAATGGTTTCCTGTGCCCAGGAAACCATTTACTACACTAGGTGGTACTAATATAACTGGGGTTTCTGACAGGGTTAAGTGTCCCCTAGATTCCCCTATCCAAAATCACTTCATAATATCCAGCTTAATCCTGCATCATCCTTGAACATTCTTGGGGTTTCATGCACTTGGAGCTTATCTTGGAAAGATCATATTGCATATCTTGAAAAATCTTCCAAGAGATTGGGTGTCCTAAGCCAACTCCATACCTTCTTTACCCCTGCACCAGTTGTTGACTTTATACACGGGATTTATTTGCCTCTGTTTAGAGTACAACTCTCGTGTGGGGAGGCTTTCCACATACAGCTCTTCTCAGTAGGGTGGAGTCAAAGGCCTTTCATCTCATCAACTCTCCTTCTCTTACTGGCTTCCTCCAACCTCTGTCTCTTCGCTGCACTGTTGCATCTTTATGTCTTTTCTGTCGCTGCTTCAATGGTCACTGCTCCTCTGAACTGTCTGTTTGCATCCCTCCATCACCCATCTAGCAACAATCTCTCATCCCTTTTCTGTCCAACTCTTTAATGCAAGAGTTATCCGTTACTCCCAGTCCTTCATTTATGCAACAGGTCAACTCTGGAACTGTCTCCCTCTGTTTGTATTTCCTGCTTCCTATGATCTCCACTCTTTCAAATGCAGTGTGTCCAGGCATCTCAAAATGAATGCATCTTGAATTTGGCTGTCTTTTGTATTGTTTTTGTTTTTTTTCTTGGAAGGAATGGTTTGCCAGCCCCTGGCCTTTGGTCCCTTCTTTCTTGTATTAAAAAAAAAAAAAAAAAAAAGTTGTTTCAGAGAGCCTCGGAGGGCCCAATGCCTGCCCAGGGCCCCAACCAAATGGGCAGATTTGCATGGCCATGTGCAATTTGAGAGGTGTCAAGGAGGAGAACAAGAGGGTGGAAGTGGTGAATGTGTTCAAGAGTGCAGGATATGCCGTGATGGCATTGTGTGAAACGAAGATAAATGGGTGTGAAGTGGAGGAGTGGGAGGATGTGAAATGTGTAAGATTGGGCATGAATGGGTGAGAAAGGTGCAAGGAAGGAGTTGCATTGCTGATGAGCGAGGTGTGGTAGAGTGGAATGAGAGACTAGAAATGTATCAGCTTGAGATGTATGTAATGTTAAGTTCAAGTTTGAGAAAGTGAAAGTGGCAGTGATTGTAGTGTATGCACCTGTGAGGACAGGAGTGAGAGAGAGAAAGACAGGTTTTGGGATGAGCTGGATGAAGTATTGGGAGAAATGCCCAGGAGCTATAAAATGATCGTTATGAGGAATATGAATGGAAGAGTAGGCACTGGTCCTGAGGATGACATAATGGGTTGTTAAGGAGTACCAGGAGAAAATGATAATGGGAAGCGACTAAAGGATATGTGTCAGGAGAGGAAGTTCTGGATTTGTTACTTGTATTTCAAACACAAATGATCGGATCTTGAATTTGGCTCTCTCTTGTATTTTGTTTTTCTCTTGGAAGGGGCAGTTTTTCCAGCTCGTGGCCCTTGGTTCCTTCTTCCTCACAAAAAAAATAAATAAATAAAAAATAAATATACATGGTATAGAGAGAACGGGGATCGTGTTGAAAGACGCTTGATTGATTGTAGAGAGGTCAGTGATGGGAATGGTTGCTGATAAGAGGGTGGTGAGAGGACAATGTGGAGGTCTGTCAGATCATATGATTGTGCTATGCAAGATCAATCTGAGAGGAGTGAGGTGGATCAGGAGGGAGAGGAGCAGTCAGGGAGAAAGACTGAAAGTTGAGAAGCTGAGGATCAAAGAAGTTGCAGATGATTACAGGGCCAGAGTAGAGGAGGAGTTAGAATCAGTGAATTGGAATGAAATGAATCTGGACAGCCTGTGGAATGCATATAGGGTTTGCTTAGTTAGGAATGCTGAAGCGGTGTGTGGCGTGGCAAGACTAACAACAAAGAAGAAAGGTACGGCATGGTGGAATGAAGAGGTTAAGAGAGCTGTGGAGGAAAAGAGGAATAAGTGGCGAAAGTGGTTATAGGACAGTGGTTCAGTTGAAATAAGAACTGAATATGTTGAGAGCAAGAAGCACATAAAGAGGCTAATGAAGAGGAAAAAGAAGGAGATAAATGATGATCTGTCTATCTATCTATCTATCTACTGTCAGACACCTTAATCTTATATGGGGTGGCCACAAACAAATCGCCTCCACGTCACCCTGTCCCCCGCCATTTCACTGCCCTGCTCCCTGTTCACACCCCCCTCTCTCATATACCTCCACTCCATCCCTCCATCTCATCCTTGGCCTTCCCCTCCCTCTCTTCCCCTCCACCTCACTCACATACACTCCTCATCAGTCTCTCACTCTCCATCCTCTCCACATGGCCAAACCACCTCAGTGTGTTTCTCCTAATGCTTCCTATCACATCCACATCTGCACCACAATGCTTTTTCACTTCTTCACTTGTCAGTCTGTCTCTCCATGTAACTCCACAGGCTTCTCTCAAATAACTCATTTCCACTGCTCTCACTCGTGACTTGTGTCCCTCCAACAACGTCCAAGCTTCACTTCCAAACATTAGAGCTGGTATCACAACACTGTCATGTAATAACTTTTTAACTTCCATGCTCACTTCCCTGTTTCTTATCACCGCCTTCAAGAAACCAGCAACCTTTCTTCCTTGTTGTACCTTTTCAAGCACTTCACCCTCCAAACTTCCATCCTTACTCATCACATTACCCAAGTACTTAAACTTACTCACATTTTCCATTTCCTCCTCATCCAACCTCACTGTACATTCGCTGACTTCACCTCTCTCGAAGACCATCACTTTACTCTTCCCTACATTCACCTTTAGATTCCATTTCTTACATACTCTCCCAAACTCATCCACCAAGCCTTGCAGCTCCCCTTCGTCTTCACTTAACAACGCAATATCACCTGCAAAGAACAGTACAGGGAGTTTCCAAACACTGTTCTCTTTCATTAGGGCCACTCCAACATCCACTACCCTACCTTGTATCTCTTTTATAACCCCATTCATATACAGATTAAACAACTATGGAGACATGACATGTCACTGTTTCAACGCAACCTTCAGGTAGAAAATCTCACTCAGTTCACTGTCCACACACACCGCAGCCATAGCACCCTCATACATACTCTTCACAGCATTCAGCAACGTCCCATCTACTCCATATATTCTTAGTATTTTCCACAATCCTTGTCTATCCACCCTGTCATATGCTTTCTCCAAATCCATGAAGGCTGCATACAACTTCTTTCCCTTCTCTAGAAACGTTTCCACTAAAGATCTGAGAATGAATATCTGATCTACACAGCCTCTTCCCTTCCTAAAATCTCCCTGTTCTTCCCCAACTAATTCCTCTGTTATTTTCCTAACTCTGTCAATAAGTATCCTACAATATACATTTCCTATTACACTACGTAGACAGATGCCCCTATGATTATCACACATTTCTTTTTCCTCTTTCCCTTTGTACAAGGGAATAATTTTACCTGACTTCCAGTCCTCTGGGACTTTACCTTCCTCCCAGGCCAATCTACACATCTTCCACATCCATTCTACTGCTGTCTCTCCCCCATGCTTCAGAATTTCACCACACACGCCATCAATTCCTGGGGCCTTCTTCATTTTGACTTTCTTCATTGCTTCCACAACTTCCATCCTACTGATTCCTTCCTGTCTTCACACCTCCCTCCTTCTCCCAGCCGTTCTCCAGCCACTTATGCTCGCATTACTTTCATTCTCTATGTTCAACATTTCCTTAAAGTGTTCTCTCCATCTGCTCACTTTTTCTCCCTTCTCCTCTACTCATAGTAATCTACCATTTTTATCTTTCTCTTCCCTACTAACTTCATTGCCACGCTGTCTGACTCTCTTTACCTCTTTCCAGAACATTTTCTTACATTCTATCCACTTGACACTCAAATTCCTTCCAAATTCATCATCCACTCTCTTCTTACTCTCTTACCAATCTTTTCACCTTTCTCTTCCTCTCTGTTTATAGCTCTCTCTTCCATCTCTCAACTCCTTCCACACCCCTATTTCTCATCCATTCATAATATGTTTTTTTCTTTTGTGCCACAGCCTGTCTCACCTCTTCATTCCACCATGCTGTTCCTTACACCCCCTTTCGTCTTCTCATCACCCCACACACCACCTCACATGCTGCACATATTTCTTCTCTGAATATCTTGCACACACCTTCCACGTCCCCCATCTGCTCCAATTCATATTTACTCAACCGTTCCTCCACATCTCTCTTATAGTCTGCCTTTTTCTCATCCTCTTGTAACCTTTCCACTCTCCTTACCTACTCCTTCCTCCCGTCCTTCCCTTCTTCTATTTCTCCATTTTACTTGGACCTTGATTCTGACCATCACCAAGTGGTGGTCAGAAAGTCCACTCCCCCAACCTCTATATGCTCTTGCATCCATTACACACATCTTCGCATCCTTTCATCCACACACACAATCAATCATTGCCTTCCTTTCATTCTCCACCCTTCTCATCACTTGCATGTTTTCAGAGTAGTTTGCATTCATTTTTCTAGGAAGAAAAATGAATGGAAACAACTCTGAAAACAGGAAGTTATTATGGAAAGATGTCCAGAGATGTAGAAGCAATAGCAGAAAGAAATATGATGGTGTGGAGGATGTAGGTGGTTGATTATTAACCCATGGGGGTGAAGTAAGGACCAGATCTAAAGAATATTTTGAAAGCCTGATGAATGGGAATAGAGTGAGCAGAGTAGCTGTAAACATGATTGTTTCTGGGGGTGTGCAGAGAAGGAATGCAGTGCCAGGAGACATGAAACTCGCACAGGTGAGTAGTGCTGTGAAGCAGCTGAAAATGGAAAAGCAACTGGGGTTGATGAGGTGTATGCAGTGATGATTAAGTGTAGTGGAGAGAGTGGAATGAAGTGCTTGTTGGAGATATGTAAGAAGGCATGGATTAGTGAAACTGTGCCAGCAGAGTGGAGAAAGGCTGTGATTGTACCCCTGTACAAAAATAAAGGTGAGCGAAGTGAGTGCAAGAATTATCGTGGCATAAGTTTATTGAGTGTGGTAGGGAAAGTATATGGAAGAATTATTGTAGAGAAAGTAAGAGATATATCAGAAGTCCTAGTGAGTGATGAACAGGGTGGCTTTATGAGTGGCAGAGGATGTATTGATCATATATTTGCAGTTAGACAGATAGCAGAGAAGGCTTGTGAGAAGGACCATAAGGTGTTTATGGCATTCATGGATCTGGAAAAAGCATACGACAAAGTGGACAGAGAAGGATTGTGGAAAGTTTTGCGTTTGTACAATGTAGATGATAAGCTGCTAGGTGCCATCAAGAGTTTTTATGATGGTAGTGAGGCATTGTGTAAGAGTTAATGGGCATCTAAGTGAATTGTTCACGATCGGTGTGGGCATGCGACAAGGTTGTGTGATGTCCCCAAGGTTGTTCAATATATACTGTATATGGATGGGGTGATGAGAGAAGTAAAAACACGAGTAATGGTGAGAAGGATGGCGTCGATGATGAATGGTGATGGATGGAACATCTCAAATTTGTTGTATGCTGATGATGCAGTACTGCTTGCAAGTACCAGACAAGAGCTTGGTAGGCTACTGCAGAGTTTTGCTGATGTCTGTGAGTGTTGTACTTTGAGAGTAAATGTAGAAGAGAGTAAGGTGATGGTTATTGAGAGAGAAGGTGACTCCCAGTGCGATGTTATAGTGAATTAAGAGAGACTGGAATTGGTGAGAGAGTTCAAATATTTGGGTACAGTGAGAGAAAAGAGAGGAGAATGTGCAAAAGAAGTTAAAAGTAGCAACACAAGGAAGAAAAGTAGCTGGTGCAATGAAGGCCTTGATAAGAAACAGAGGCTTGAGTGTTGCAGCTGGACGAGGCTTACGTGAGGGAGTGTTAGTGCCAACTTTAACATATGGATGTGAGACTATGGTGTGGCATGAAAATGAAAAGTCAGGAGTAAGAGCAGTGGAGATGGGACTGCTGAGGAATGTATGTGGAGTACGGAGGGTGGATAGAATACGAAATAATGTGATTAGAGAAAGGTGTGGAGTGGGGAAATCGGTGGACACCAGAATTGAAGAGAGTGTACTGAGATGGTATGGTCATGTGGAGAGAATGGATAACAATAGAGTGGTGAAAAAGGTATATCTGAGCGAACTTGAAGAAGGGAAGAGGCGAGCTAGGCCAAGGAGAAGGTGGAGAGATATGGTGGATGAGTGTGTGAGGAAGAGAGGTTTGGAAGTCGGTGAGTCTTGGGAACTGACAAGAGATCGAACTGGCTGGATGAATGTTGTGAGAAGTGCATGATCAGGGATTTGGCACCCCTTTTTAACGTGGCAGCGTCCGGATTGACTTTATGGGATAGGTTCATATGAAGCTACATAACATGGTGAATGTTTTTGGCGTATCCGATCGAGCAAGGATTCCGGGGGCTTGAATGATGAGTGAATGGAAGCATGGCCCATTGGATTGGGCAGATTTGGGGTGTCTGGACATTGCTACTCCTCACCTTGCCCTAGGGTGGGAAAGGAGGTCCAGATGATGATGATGATTAAGTTTAACAGACAAATCCGTTTAGGAGACGAATTTCCTGACTGATATGGGTGTAGAAGTGTAGCATTATTGTTTAGTGTGTTTTAAAGTTGAGCTTAGCACTTTTGAAACGTACTCTTTGGCAACACTGTCCATAGAGCTAGCAGTAAACAATACCTTCAGAGTGTCGCCTTTCATGTCTTGGCTCGATTGCTAACAATTAGATGCTCAATGTTTAAATGGGAGCAATCATATGGATAATTTTATGTTTTGCCGTACCACTGTACCATTTGGTCATGACCCGGATATGCCGAAATCTGGATATTCCAAACACGGATAATCAAGCTTTCACTGTACTGTATGTATATTTGGACTGAAGTAGGAAATTATTATAGAAATTGTTGAAAAGCATGGAGAAAGTTTAGGTTCAGGACATTGTTCTTGGATGGGATGGTATGGTCAAATAAAGAGAATGGACAATACCAGTATGGTGGAAAGAGGTAGGCTTGTATGTGAGTAAGTTTGAGGGAAGGAGGAAGTATGGATGGCCAAGATGATGATCTGATACGGAAAGCGGAAGTGTTATTATGTCAAGATTTAGAAGTTTATGAAAGAAAAGAATCAGTTAAAGATAGAAAAGAGTGGAAAGAGTATGTTTGGAGACAAACATGGCAGCAGTCATATGCTTTTATTAATTTGTCTACTGTGTTTTCCCTGCAGAAGCTATGTGAGAGTGACTTATTAATACTGTATGTGAAATCACTAGTTGAAGAGGCATGTGTATTTGATGATTCTGCTAATTTTTAAGACTTAAATGGTAGTGAATGGATGTATGGCCCCTTTATCATTACCATTTTATGTATTTCCTTTCCTGTTTTGAGACCCTGCCCACACCTTTTATAACTGAGAGATCAGGCTATGATGATGGCAAAGTTGAAGTTAGATTATAGACCAATTGCAAAAGTTTAATTAAGTTGTTAATTAAGTAAGGTTTTATTGTATGTTGTGTTTTGTCAGGTGATATCAAGTGTGGTTGAGGGCATCCTTGAAGGTGGAGGGACAGAGGCCCCTCCACCTGGATCTTCCTGCCTCAACAACCCTCTCAGCACCCTTGTTCGTGCCTCATGCCTTATTCCAGAGCCACGCCTCCATGCTTTCCTCACTTTTCTCCACACGGTAAGTCACCTTAGTGATCATACCACACCTATAATACAGATGACAATTGTAATAGAGTACTGGGCTGTAATTACTCTACATTTTTTAATACCGTTTGCCAAATGGTGCATGTGTCCATGAGTACTTGTGTGACTGCATAATTGTGTGTCTGTTTGCATATAGTATACTATATAAGGAATACTGAAACTGCAGGAAGACTGCATTAAGATGTGTTAATCGTCATTATCATTATCAAATCGTGTGTTGCCCCAAGAGAAGCGTTGAAGCCCAGGGCTAGGTAATTTGGTCCTGACATTTTAAGGTGGGAGTGACCAGCGTCACACATCCCTGAGTGGCATTACGTGAACAATAAACCCCAATCATCCCTTGGATATAAATCTGCTCAGGCTCAATCTGATTGGAGAGCCTTAATTACCAACTAAACCACCAGTCGCCATAATTTAGTTGTATGGTTTACCACCCAGCATAGAAAATCGTTTCTTGGTGTACTGTACAGGAAACCATATGGCATGTCACTAAGTGTAGAGTCACCTGTAGACAGAAGGAAGGGGAAAGAATGAAGGAAGGAAAGATAAAAGTGGAAGAAAGGGAGGAAAGGTCAGTCACCCAAGAGCAGCATTACATTGAGTGAGTGGATGGTGAGTGCCCCCATCTACCACATTAATGTATAGTGGTGACATATTGGTATGACTTGTCAGAAAAGTCAGAAGTGAGAGCAAAATTAGTGAAACATTTAAGCACCGATTTGTGTGTGTGTGTGTGTGTGTGTGTGTGTGTGTGTGTGTGCTACCACATGATTTTATTTAGCTTAGGAGAGCTTTCTGGAATTGAAGGGCCTCTGTACTGTCTATTTAATCTTTCCAGTTTAAGTAACCCCTCCTAAGCTTTGTCTTTCCTCTCTGTATGGACCCTACCTCATCTCATCCATAGGTGGGAAAAAGAGTTCTCAGTGATGTTAAAGAAGTTAGTCGGGGAGTGAAAGATAAAAACTGTAGATTACTAGTGGAGAAGGGAGAAAAAGTGACCAGATGAAGATAATACTTTAAGGTATTGTTGAACATAGAGAATAAAAGTAATGTGAGTATAAATGGCTGGGGAATGGCTGGAAGAAGAAGGGAAGTGAAAAGAGAGGAAGAAATCAGTAGGATGGAAGTTGTGGAAGCAAAGAAGAAAGTCAAAATTGGAAAAGCCCCAGGAATTGATAGAGTGTGTGGTGAAATGCTGAAGCATGGGGGAGAGATAATAGTAGAATGGATGTGGAAGATGTGCAGATTGGCCTGGGAGGAAGGTAGAGTCCCGGAGGATTGGAATTCAGGTTTTAATTATTTCCCTGTACAGAGGAAAAGGGGTGGTAGGTGGGGGTGCTCACCATCCACCCTAGTGTAGTGGTGCTCTGTTTTTAGGGTAGATATACATTGAGTGGCAAGCCAAATTATTTCCTGTAAACCGGGAGCATTTACAATGCTGGATGGCAACCTTATAACCAACCAACACGTGTTCCCAATGTGACAACAAGTGGTTTGGCAGAGGGTTAGTGCCTCTCCCCGGAGAACAACTGACTAAAAATATGAACAAGAAGCCTCGGACCAGGACTGACCAGAAGGTGATGACTAATGACCGAACAAAAGACACAATGCAGATGGCGACTTGGATTGTAAGGGGTGCAAATGATGAGGTGAAAGAGAGAGAGAGATTGTCCAGGTGCTTGAGGGTGTGAAAGTGGATGTATGTGGATTAACTGAAACGAAATGGAGAGGTGAGAGTGCGAGAGAATGGGAGTGTGGATGGGGTACATGTGCGGGAGTAGGTGATAGTGAGATGGCAAAAGAAGGAGTGTGTATTGGGTGAGTAACAGATGGAAGGAGAATATAAGAGAGTGTGGATCAGTTGGATCAAGGATTGTGTGGGTAAGATTGAAAGTTGAATTGCAAATGTGGGCGATTGTTTGTGTGTATGCACCAACACAAGATCGTACAAGCAGAGTGAGAGAAGAGTTCTGGTCAAATGTGGAAGTGTGCATGGAAAAGTTTGAAAGAAATGAGAGAGTGTTTTTGATTGGCGTTATGAATGGTAAAGTAGGGAATGTGGAGGTGGATGGAGTAGTTGGTGAGTGGGGTGTGCCTGCTGAGATTGATGAGAATGGCAGTGCTTTAGTGGGCATTTGTGCCGGAAGGGGGTTGGAGATAGCCAATACCCTTTTCAGACACAAAATGATACATAGGTATACGTGGCGAGTGTTGAGAAGGGTGGGTGGTGAACTGAATCAATGAACAGAAGGCAATGATCGATTATGTGTGTGTGGATGAAAGGATGTGAAGGTGTGTAATGGTTGCAAGAGCGTATAAAGGTTGGGGGGGTGGAATTTCTGACTGCCATCAAGGTACAACTGAAATGGAGAAATAGAAGAAGGGAAGGACAGGAGGAAGTAGTATATGCAAGGAGAGTGAAAAGGTTACAAGAGGATGAGAAAGAGGTAGAATATAAGATGGAAGTGGAGGAGCGATTGCGTAGATATAGATTGGAGCAGATGAGGGACGTGAAAGGTGTGTGCAAGATATTCAGAGAAGAAATATGTGCAGCATGTGAGGTGGTGTGTGGGATGAAGAGAAGATGAAAGGGAGTGCAGGGAACAGCATGGTGGAATGAAGAGGTGAGACAAGCTGTAACACAAAAGAAGAATGCATATAATGAGTGGATGAGAAACAGGGGCGTGGAAGAAGTTGAGAGACAGAAGAGAGAGTTGTATGTAGAGAGGAAGAGAGAGGTGAAAAGATTAGTAAGAGAGAGTAAGAAGAGAGTGGTTGAGGAATTTGGAAGGAATTTGAGTGTCAAGTGGAGGGAATGTAAGAAAATGTTCTGGAAAGAGTTAAAGAGAGTCAGACAGGGTGGCAGTGAAGTTAGTCGGGGAGTGAAAGATATAAATGGTTGACTACTATGGTGGTACCATTCTTAACTGGCGGTTTGGGTGGGGCACAAACCTCTGTACAGTGTTGCCACGTTTTCCATACACGCGATGCCTCTCTCTCTCTCTCTCTCTCTCTCCTGGGGGGAGATGTGCATCACCCTAGGGAATTTTGTTTCTTTTATGTCTTATAAACTTGTGCTTTCATTTCTTTATTTTGTTTTTTATTATATTATTGTTTTACATATGGCGCCAGATGACTTTGGTGTTGTGGCGCCTTGATTTGTTTTCATTGAATCATTCTCGCCCTCCTTCCTTCCCTCCCTTCATCTTTCCCTCAGCTTGACAATGCACTCAACACTGCCTCTGGCCTGCCTTTCTCTCTCTCTCTCTCTCCTGGGGGGAGATGTGCATCACCCTTGGGAATTTTGTTTCTTTTATGAGTGACATAAACTTGTGCTTTCATTTCTTTATTTTGTTTTTATTATATCTAATTATATTTAAAAATATTATTGTTTTACATATGGTGCCAGATGACCTCACTATTGTGGTGCCATGATTTGTTTTCATTCAATCACTCTCTCCCTCCTTCGTTCCCTCCCTTCCTCCATCTCTCACTCAGCTGCACTCAACACTGCCCCTGGTCTGCCTTCCCCCCCCCCCTCTCTCTCTTTCTCTCTCTCTCTCTCTCTCTTGTCTGTGGTATTTTAGGATACATTTTGGTTATTTTCTTTTACGTTATAACTTACACATTGTAAATTTGACTTTATTTCCACACCACCCAGGAGGTAAAAGTCTTGGCGCGTCTTTTTTTTAAGAGATGTTCCCAGACAGGCCTAGGATAGAGGAAACTCTGGCCAGGTGGGACTGGGTGTGTGTGAATGTTGCCGCTCACGAGGGTTTAATGTATTATTTTTTGTTTACTAAGAAATTGACATATTTTTACTTATATTCCTGCACAGTATCTTATAATCATAATTGTGACATTATTACCAACCCCAGAAATACGGTAACAGCCAATAAAAGTGACTACTTTTTTTTAAGCAACACTGTAAAATATTTATGCCACGTTTCTGTTTTGCCGTATAAATATTTTACGCATAAAAAGTTTACTGTTCTTTCATATATTATAATACACGTTACCATTATATTCTTATGTGTTTATCTTATTGTGATGCCTTTTACATATATCAGAGCCGTTCACATAGCGTGTATGGAACATGTGGCAACACTGTACAGAGGTTCGTGCCCCACCCAAACTGCCACTTAAGAATGGTACCACCATAGTAGAGAAGGGAGAAAAAGTGAGCAGATGGAGAGAACACTTTAAGGAATTGTTGAACATAGAGAATGAAAGTAATGCGAGTATAAGTGGCTGGGGAATGGCTGGGAGAAGGAGGGAGGGGAGAAGAGAGGAAGAAATCAGTAGGATGGAAGTAAGTCAAAATGTGGGAAGCCCCAGGAATTGATGGAGTATGTGATGAAATACTGAAGCATGGGGGAGAGATAGTAGTAGAATGGATCTGGAAGATGTGCAGATTGGCCTGGAAGGAAGGTAGAGTCCTGGAGGATTGGAAGTCAGGTACAATTATTCCCTTGTACAAAGGAAAAGGAGAAAAAGAAGTGTGTGGTAATCATAGGGGCATTTGTCTTCATAGTGTAATAGAAAAAGTATATGGTAGGATACTTATTGACAGAGTTAGGGAAATAACAGAAATTAGTTGGAGAAGAACAGGGAGGTTTTAGGATCAGTATGTCAGATATTCATTCTTAGATCTTTAGTGGAATAGTTTCTAGAGAGAAGTTGTATGCGGCTTTCATGGATTTGGAGAAAGCATATGACAGGGTGGATAGACAAGGATTGTGGAAAGTAAGAATATATGGAGTTGATAGGAAGTTGTTGAATCCTGTGAAGAGTATGTATGAGGGTGCTAAGGCTGCAATGCATGTGGATAGTGAACTGAGTGAATTTTTCTGTTTGAAGGTTGGATTGAGACAAGGATGTGTCATGTCCCCATGGTTGTTCAATATGTATATAGATGGGGTTATAAAAGAGATACAAGATAGGGCAGTGGATGTTGGAGTGGCTCTAATGAGAGAGGACAGTGTTTGGAAACTCCCTGTACTGTTGTTTGCAGATGATACTGTGTTGTTAAGTGAAGACGAAGGGGAGCTGCAAGGTTTGGTGGATGAGTTTGGGAGAGTATGTAAGAAACGGAATCTAAATGTGAATGTAGGGAAGAGTAAAATTATGGTCTTCGAGAGACGTGAAGTTAGTGAATGTACAGTGAGGTTGGATGAGGAGGAAATGGAAAATGTGAGTGCATTTAAGTATTTGGGTAGTGTGAAGAGTAAGGATGGAAGTTTGGAGGGTGACGTGCTTGAAAGGGTACAACAAGGAAGACAGGGTGCTGGTTCCTTGAAAGCAGTGATAAGAAACAGGGAAGTGGGCATGGAAGTGAACAAGTTAGTACATGACAGAATTGTGATACCAACTCTAATGTATGGAAGTGAAGCTTGGACGTTGTTGGAGGGACACAAGTCACAAGTGAGAGCAGTGGAAATGAGTTATTTGAGAGGAGCATGTGGAGTCACATGGAGAGACAGACTGACAAATGAGGAAGTGAAGAAGCGTTGTGGTGTGGATGTGGATGTGATGGGAAGTGTTAGGAGAAGGACATTGAGGTGCTTTGGGCATGTGGAGAGGATGGGGAGTGAGCGACTGATGAGGAGAGTGTATGTGAGTGAAGTGGAGGGGGGGGAGAGGGAGGGGGAGACCAAGGATGAGATGGAGGGATGGAGTGGAGAGGTATATGAGAGAGGGGGGTGTGAGCTGGGAGCAGGGCAGTGAAATGGCAGGGGAGAGGACGACATGGAGGCAATTTGTTTGTGGCCACCCCTTATGGGATTAAGGCATTTGGCAATAGATAGACAAAAGAAAATGGGAAAAAGAAGTGCTTGTGAATCTTAGGGGCATTTGTCTTCTTAATGTAATAGGAGAAGTATATGGTAGGATATTTATTGACAAAGGGAAATAACAGAGAAATCAGATGGAGAAGAACAGGGAGGTTTTAGGAAGGGAAGAGGTTGTGTAGATCAGATATTCATTCTTAGGCCTTTAGAGGAATAGTTTGTAGAGAAGGGAAAGAAGTTGTATGTGGCCTTCATGGATTTGGTGAAAACATATGACAGGGTAGATAGAGAAGGACTGTGGAAAGTATTAAGAATATATGAAGTAAATGTGAAGTTGTTGAATGCCGTTAAGAGCGTGTATAAGGGTGCTGAGGCAGCAGTGCGTGTGGACAGCGAGCTGAGTGAATTCTTTTATTTGAAAGTTGGATTGAAGCAGGGATGTATCAGGTATCCATGGTTGTTCACTCTGTATATGGATGGGGTTATGGAGATACAAGGTAGGGCAGTGAATGTTGGAGTGGCCCTAGTGAGAGAGGACAGTGTGTGGAAACTCCCTGTAGTGTTGTTTGCAGATGATATTGCATTGTTAAGTGAAGATGAAGGGGAGCTGCAAGGCTTGGTGAATGAGTTTGGGAGAGGTTTTTTTTTTTATGTGAGGATGAAGGAACCAAAGGCCGCGAGCCAGCAGTTGTTGTTCCATCCAAGAGAAAAACAAAAATATAAGAGAGAGCCAAATTCAAGATCTGATCATTTTGAGATCATAGGAGGTAGGAAATACAGACAGAGGGAGACAGTTCCAGAGTTGACCTGTTGCTTAAATGAAGGACTGGAAGTAATGGGACTCTTGCATTAGAGAGTTGGACAGAAAAGGAATGAGAGTTTTCTGCTAGACGGGTGCTACGCGCCTGTTGTAGAGGTGGAGGAATGCATGCAGACAGTTAAGAAGAACAGTGACCATTGAAGTAGCGATAGGAAAGAGATAAAGATGCAACAGTGCAACGAAGAGACAGAGGTTGAAGGGACTCAGTAAGAGGAGGAGAATTAATGAGACGAAAAGCCTCTGACTCCACCCTATTGAGGAGAGCTGTATGTTGGGAGCCTCCCCACACATGAGAGTTATACTCCACACAGGGGCAGATAATACCCCTGTATAGAGTCAACAATTGTGCAGGGGTAAAGAGGGAATGGAGTTGGCTTAGCACACCTAATCTCTTGGAAGCAGATTTTACAAGAGATGCAATATGATCTTTCCAAGATAAGTCCCAAGTAAATGAAACCCCAAGCATGTTCAAGGATGATGCAGGGTTAAGCTGAATAATACTAAACATTAGTGGGTATACCTGTGGAAGATTTTGTCAGGTTTATAGGTGTAAAAACTGAGTCTTTGATGCATTAAAAACAACCAGATTATTTTTACCCCAGTCAGAAATACAAGCCAAGTCAGACATTAGGTGTGCCATAGCCTCATCCCTTGTTTATTGAAGTAACTGCTGAGATGGACGTTGCAGGAACCGAATGGAAAGGTGAAGGGTGGAGTCATCAACATAAGAGTGGATAGGATTAGATATACAGCTTAGAAGGTCTTTGATGGATAAAAGGAAGAGAGTTGATGATAGGACAGAGCCCTGAGGAACACCACTGTTGATAGATCTAGAAGAACGATGGCCGTCTACAACAGCGGCTATAGGATGACCAGAAAGGAAGCTATAGATGAAGGCACAGATAGAAGGATAGAAACCGTAAGAGGGCAGTTTGGAAATTAAAGACTTATGCCAGACTCGATCGAAAGCCTTAGAGATGTCAAGTGCAAGGGCGAAGCTTTTGCTAAAGTCCTGAAAGGAGGATGACCAGGAGTCTGAAATGTAGGTGAGAAGTTCGCCAGTGGAGCGTCCCTGACGGAACCTATCTGACTATCAGAAAGAAGGTTGTGACAGGAAAGATGTTAATTATGAGAGTTAGAGAGGTTACAGAGCAGTGTGGCTTTAGGAGAGGGAGAAGATGCATGGATCAGGTGTTTGCTGTGAGTCAAGTGTGTGAAAAGTATTTTACGAAAGGCAAGGATGTGTTTTGGGCATTCATGGATTTAGAGATAGCGCATGATAGAATTGATAGGGATGCTTTGTGGACTGTTTTAAGATTATATGGACTTGATGGTAGGTTACTAAAAGGGGTGAAGAGTTTTTATGTAAATAGCAGAGCATGTGTAAGAGTGGGAAATGCTGTGAGTGATTAGTTTCCTGTGAGAGTGGGGCTGCGACAGGGATGTGTGATGTCGCCTTGGTTGTTTAATATTTATATGGATAGTGTTGTAAGGGAGGTGAATGCAAGAGTTTTAGGTGGAGGTCTGAGTCTGGTGAATGTTGATGGTGGAGAGTGGAATCTGAAGCAGCTGCTGTTTGCAGATGATACTGCACTGGTGGCTGATTCAGAGGAGAGATTGAGACAGTTGGTAGAGGAGTTTGGAAGAGTGTGTGAAAGGAGGAAATTGAAAGTAAATGAGAATAAGAGTAAAGTGATGAAGTGTGCGAGGTTGATAGATGGTAGGGGGATGAATATAGTTTTGAATGGTTAGTTGCTTGAGGAGGTAGAGTGTTTTAAATATTTAGGGTCACATGTTGCTGTTGATGGAAAAGTAGATGCAGAAGTGAAGTTTAGAATGAATGAAGTAGGAAAAGTGCTGGGAGGAATGAAAAAGGTGTTTAGATGTCGTTTGCTTAGAATGGATGTAAAGAGAAGGCTGTATGAGGGTGTTGTGGTACCGATTGCATTTTACGGGGCTGAAACACGGAATATGGGTGTAGCAGAGAGGAAAAGTTTGAATGTAATGGGGATGAGGTGTCTGAGGAGTATGTGTGGAGTGGCATGTATGGATCGAGTGCGAAATGACAAAGTGCGAAGGAGAACTGGAGTTGTTCGGGAGATGGCTGATAGAGTTGAGCAGAGGGTGTTGCGACAGTTTGGGCATATGGAGAGAATGGATAATGAGCGATTAGTGAAAAAGATAACTAGATTTGATGTCAGAGGTGTAAGGCTGAGAGGGAGACCACAAATAGGATGGATGGACAGTGTGAAGAGAGCTCTGGATGTGAGAGGGATGTCTGTTGAGGAAGGAAGAGTGGCTGTGTGTGACAGAAATAAATGGAGAGAAATTGTGATTGGATAAATGATGACGCAGCCCTGAGGAGATATTTTCCCGCATTTGGTCTGATCAGGTAGTCAGGTCAGGTATGGGTAAGGGGATGGATCTATTATGATGTGGCAGGGGTAAACCAGCTCTGCTTTTGGGCCCTGCTGCGGATGTCACTGATTGCACTGCACAGTTGACCCTTGTGCGGTGTGGTGCAGTGAGGATCTGTCCCTTCTCCCCTTTGGGGCTAAGATGCGAATGAATGTGTTTGAATGGATGAGTAAATGGGAAGTGTGTTGTCCTGTCTCGGCTACCTCCCTTGCCTTGGGGGAAGCAGCCTAGGTATATATATATAGATAGATTAAGAATTGACTCGAAAACTTTTGAGATACAGGATGTTAAAGCAATTGGACGATAGTTAGAGGGCTGGAAATGGTCACCCTTCTTTGGGACTGGCTGAATGAGAGCAAATTTCCAGCAAGAAGGAAAGGTACAAGTTGATAGACAAAGGCGATAGAGCTTGCCAAGGCAGGGTGCAAGCACAGAAGCACAGTTCTTGAGAACGACAGGAGAGACTTCATCAGGCCCATATGCCTTATTAGTATTGAAGCCAGTGATGGCAGAAAATACATCAGCTGAAGAAATTTTAATGTCAGCCTTGAGGAAGTCAGTGGGGGTAAGTGATGGAGGAACAGCACCGGAATTGTCTAAGGTGGAATTGGAGGAGAAAGTTTGAGCGAAGAGATCTGCTTTATTAGTAGAAGAAATAGCTACAGAGCCATCAGAGTAGAAAAAAGGAGGGAAGGATGATGAGATAAAGTTGTTAGAAAGGTTTTTGGCAAGGTGCCAGAAGGAGCGGGAAGAATTCAAGTTGGAGAGTTGAGAGCATTTAGTACGGATGAAATTATTTTTAGCAGAGCGAAGAACAGACTTGGCACGATTCCGGGCAGAAACATATAAAAGATGTGATTCAGGGGTGGGTTGGTTCCGGTATCTTTTAAAGGCCCTCTCCTTGTTGCGGACAGCATTAGAACAAACGTGAGTAAACCAAGGCTTTCTTGCATTAGTCAGAGGATATGGGAAAGGAATGTATGCTTCCATGCCCGAGAGAATAACGTCCGTAATGCGCAAGGCACACTCAGATGACTCTCAGCCATAGAAGCAATAATCATTCCAGGGAAAATCAAAGAAGTACAGTAATCCCTCTAATATCCGAACGCCCAATATCCGAACATCCCCACTAACCGGACATAATCCTCCTGGGATCCAACATTCCCAAAATGGGCCAAAAACTGCAAAAAATTCGAAAAAAATCTGCCTTTTTTCCCTCCCATAATTTGAAATTCCCGCCTGGCGCCAAACAGCTGTTACACCATGGTCCCTTCACCCCTTCCTTCCTCCCCCTCCCCCCTCCCCTGTCAGGTTGCCATTTGGTATTTTTCATTACCAAGTGTGGGCCAATTTGGTAATGAAAAATTCGTTTGGTAATGCATTAGAATAATGCATTACCAAATGGATTTTTCACATGTATGAGGATACACAGGATGGAGATGGTGGATTGTTTGCTCTCTCTGATTAATCTGCTACCCTACATAGTGTGAAAATAATCAACATGGTGTTAGTTATAAGGAGAGTGATTACATGTATTTCCACTTGTATATATAATTAGTGAAGAATATATGCTAGCTTTACGAATTTGGTAATGAAAAGTTATATTTGACAATGAAAGTTGAGGAGATTGGTAATGTGGCTGTTGCGATCTGGCAACTCTGTTACCCCACCAACATCAACAGTCACAACTTAACTCTGATGGAGAGCAGATACTCATAACAGTGCAAGCCACAGGTGCTTGTTTTTTGTGAATAAACAGTGAATAAACTGCAATACCTTGCCACTAGAACACACAGGAATTTACAGTGGTGTGCAGTGTTAAGAAATTAGAATTTAGAGTGCAGAGGATTAACTGTGGACTGCAAACTGGCGGTTCAAACCAGTCCAAGACCAAGGGACTTGTAAGTACCCAGAATGTTTAATATTGTATAAACTCACCTCTAAAACCTCATTTTATGGTTCTTTTGCATTTATTTTAGTCTTTTATGTCCCTTATTGGTGTGATTTGGGTCTTAAATAGGTGCAATGCATGTCCAGAGGGAGTTGTATAGGTGTTTTTCAGAGTTAGGGTCCATAAGTACTAGTCCATAAGCTGGGGCCCAATATCCGGACAGGACCACTATCCGGACCTGCCTATGGCTCTATTGATCCGGATATTGGAGGGGTTACTGTACTGTCTGAGGGCCTCCCAATCCGCAGCTCCAAAGTGCCACAGACGACATTTCTTTGGAGGGTCCACAGGCCGTACTGGAGTGATAGGAGAGGTTAAGGTGATAAGGTTGTGATCGGAGGAGCCCAACGGAGAGAAAAGATTAACAGTGTAAGCAGAAGGATTAGTAGTAAGGAAGAGGTCAAGTATGTTGGAGCTCTTTCCAAGGCGGTCAGGGATGCAGGTAGGGTGCTGTACAAGCTACTCTAGGTCATTAAGGATAGAAAAGGTGTAGGCTAGTTCACCAGGTGGATCATTGAAAGGAGAGGAGAGCCAGAGGTGGTGGTGAACATTGAAATCTCCTAGAATGGAGATTTCAGAGAAAGGAGAAATGGATAGAATGTGTTCCATCGTAGAAGAAAGGTAGTCAAAGAATTTTTGATAGTCAGTAGAATTAGGAGATAAGTAAGCAGTGCAGATATATTTAGTCAGACAGGAAAGCTGAAGCCAGAGTGCAGAGAATTCAGAAGAATCGTGTACATGAACACGAGAACAAGATAGGTCGATGCGTACATATACGCAACATCCACCTTTGGCTTTGAAATGAGTATAGAGAAAGTAGGAGGATACAGAAAAGGGTTTGCTGTTTGTTGCCTCAGACAGCTGAGTCTCAGTTACAAAAAGAAGGTGAGGTTTAGAGGAGGAGAGGTTGTGCTCAACATAGCAAAAGTTAGAGAAATGGCCGCAAATGTTGCAGAAATGAAGAAGAAGAGAGTCAGACATTGGTTCCAGGCAGCTCGAGTTGTCACCGGGAGAGGGGCGGAAGGTGGGGGCATTTATGGTCCCTCCCCCCCGGGAATCAGAGGCCACATGTAATGCTGCCATGATTTTTTAATTTTGGGAATGGAAGTGTAGTGTGTACTGTGCATGTAGTTTGGTGTTGATAGTTAGAGAAACTTGTATTGGAGAGCATGCTGGCCTACTCTCTGTGTTACTGAGACACCGAAAAAGTTCAGCAAAGGGGGATGGTCAGGACTTAGTCCCGAGGGCTGATGAAACGAGAGCTCTAGCTCTCCCTATCATCAGCTTTCCATCCACCTTGGGAGTACTGCCCTGCTCGACTGGTGCTACAGTCTACTCCTCACAAAGAAATAGAATCTAATCTAATCTATTTGTAAGATATAGAATCTAAAGGTGAATGTAGGGAAGAGGAAAGTTATGGTCTTTCAGAGAAATGAAGTCAGTGAATGTACAGTGAGTTTGGATGAGAAGGAAATTGAAAATGTGAGTGCTTTTGAGTATGAGGATAGTCTGATGAGTAAGGATGGAAGTTTAGAGGGTGAAGTGCTTGAAAGGGTACAACAAGGAAGAAAAGTTGCTGGTTCTTTGAAAGCATTGATAAGAAGCAGGGAAGTGAGCATGGAAATGAAAAAGTTACTGCATGACCTTATTGTGATACCAACCCTAACGTATGGAAGTGAAGCTTGGACCTTGTTGGAGGGACGCAAATCAAGAGTGAGAGCAGTGGAAATGAGTTATTTAAGAGGAACATGTGGAGTCACATGGAGAGACAGACTGACAAATAGGAAGTGAAGGAGCATTGTGGTGTGGATGTGGGTGTGATAAGAAACATTAGGAGAAACACAATGAGGTGGTTTGGCCATGTAGAGAGGATGGAGATCAAGAGACTAATGAGGAGAGTGTGTGTGAATGAGGTGGAAGGGGGGAGAGGGAGAGGGAGGCTGAGGATAAGATGGAAGGATGGAGTGGAGAGGTGTATGAGAGAGGGAGTGTGAGCTAGGAGCAGGGCGGTGAAATGGCGGGGGACAGGCCGACTTGAAGGTTGTTTGTGGCCATCCCTTACGAATTAAGACATCTGTCAGTAGGTAGATAGATAGATGATGAATATTATTGATGAAGTTGGAACACATATCATGATTTAATATTTCATGCTCTAAGTGGAGCAGTGATACTGATTAATTGTACAAAAAAAAAAAAAAAAAAAAAAAAAAAAAAAAAATCACTCCTGTCTGCTACACTCAGTCCTCTCTACTTACTGTATGAACTCATTATGTTGTATATATGTGTGCAGGTATAGATAATATAAAATGTATTGTAGGTGCTTATTGAACTGCCCGAGGATGATGTGATGCGTAAGGACCTGGAGGCAGCCATAGGACGCCTTAAGCCTTCAAACTTCTCACCCGCTCCCACCTCCACCCCTGCCCCTTCCACACCTAACACATCCAAGAAGAACCTGCTGGGGAGGGTCAAGAGCAACAGGTAATGCACCTCTTGTTCAGCATGACCTTTGTCATTAAGTCATGTGTCATCTGAGAGGTGGTAATTGATGCAGGAATATTCTAATTGATTTTTTTAAATTGCATTATTAGGGGTAATGGGAAAAGAATTCCACATTCATAATTCCCTGTGTGTTGAAGCAGGTAGCTAAAAGGGCCAGGAGATTGGAAATGTGTATCTCAACTCTTAATACGAGCATAGGGATGTATTGAACTCGCCAGCCAACACTAAAGGTACAAACAGCATTGTACCATCTGTGGCTTGAGAGGAGGGGAAACAGTGCCCAAGACATCCTCTCCATTCATGTTTTATGGGCTGCCAGTCTGATATGGTAACTGTTCTCAGATCTCCTCACCCCATGCAAATGCAGGAAAGTTGATTAGGATAGTGATTATGTATTTTGGTTTTTCAGCATCCATATACTCCCGTATCTCAGAGTCATGGGAGGTCTTTCAGTCATATAATGTTATTAAGGGCTCAGGTCACTTCTTATCCTTAACAGCTTTGGACTGTGATAGCCTGTCCTTGGGCTTCTCCATCTCAGAGGCATCAATATGGGATATTTCATTATGATTACCAGTATTACTTATGGTATCAGCAAATAAACTTATACATCCCTGTTATTAACTAAGACATTCATACGTACTCATTTCTAGTAGAATTCTTGCTGTGTTTTCTGTGCATTTTTTTGTTATTTGACCAGTAGTTGAGCATTACCTGGAGAATTTAGTTGATGGATTAAACCCTCAATGACCTTTCTTTATGTAGGGGTATGGTTAGCAAATGTGAAACAAGGAAAGTTTGATATTGAAAATGACTCATACTGTGTGTTTTTTTGCATGTCCAACTCTGGACAAAGGCTTCAGGGCCTATCTCCTAGGCCCAGTAGTCCTCCTTGGGGCCCAGTAGTCCTCCTACACCTCCATATGTCACCACTTCAGTGCCAACCTTCACCATCCATATTGAATACATGCTAAGGCTGTCTCATACAGGACTGATGAACTGATATTGCAGGAGGTACTTGTACAACATGTTGGCGGGTCATATTGTAGATCAGAAAAGTCTGCTTTTCATGAAATTCGAATCCATAAACTGTTCCCTGCCCCAGCTGGGATTCAAACCTGGGTCCCTGTGGACTGCAGGCCGCCTCTCTACCAATTCACCCTCTGCCTCAGACATGCATGCATCAGCCCAGGTCACCTAATGGCAGCTCTTCATGTTGCTTGATCTCCAGCAGCCTCCCTATTCAGTCCCCTATCCTTGAGGTCTCTCTCTGACCTCGTCCCATGTCTTTTTTGGTCCGCTTCTTGCAATCCTACCCCGGTCGTTCACTTTCTCACTTTCTGCATCCAGTTGTCATCCTCCATCCTCTCCACATAAATGTCAGACAATGATGATAATATATGTGTCCATACCTTTGCCCCCTTTCACATAGAATCAAAACTGCCAAGAGCCAGAGTGAAGGTAGTGGTGACTCAGATTCAGTAGGGTCACTCCAGGAGTCGGGTACTGGGGGCTCCTCACAGCTTCCAGGGCAGAGTAGCAGCACAGAGGATGGAGACAGTTCACCTCCACCCCTTGACTATGATACAGTCCTGGTGATTTCACTAACCACCTCTGGACCCCCTGAGTGCCCAGGACTGATGTCTGAGGAACAAGTTTTATCTACCGTCCAGGTGAGTACTGTAATAAATACCAGAGGGAATAATTCAGTTTTTTAACAGTTTTAATATTGTTAGATTCCTCGATGCAAGATTTTTGTAATGTACTTTATTTGTACTTGATTCTGCAGCACTTTATTTCTACTTGATATTATGCAAAGCTTTGTTTCTACTTGAAATTGATTTTGCAGAGCTTTATTTGTACGTGATGTTGATTATTCAAAACTTTATTTGTACTTAATATTGATTATGCAAAACTTTATTTGTACATGATAGTGAATATTCACTTGATATTTAACCCCTTAACCGCGGGGCGTCACTTTTGTGACGCTCGGGCACAGTGGATCATACTGCGGGGCGTCACTTTTGCGATTCTGTGTTGTTTTCATCTATCAGTACTGCCAGTGTCCAACAATAGTCAGCACTGGTAATGTCATCTGTACTCCCATCCATTCTTGACTATTTAGCCATTTATCCCCATTCTTGACTCCCCACCCTACCTCCCCTCCGTTACCCTATCCTCTCGCCTGCCCGGCCGCGCTGCGTTAAGCAAATCTTCCCCGTGAATTTTCCACTGATTTCATCCATTGAAATAAGCCCTATGCCTTATTCTTATACAAAATAATATATACAAAAAAAAAAAAAAATAATAAAGTAACTGATAGTACCATACACCTGGAGTTGGCTAATTATCACCTAGCAGCACCCCACATGCACTTGTTCACTAATTTTCCCTGGTAATTCCCCCTTGAAATATGCCATATAATCTATTCTCGTAATAAAAATATACATAAGGAAGGAAGGGAGAAGCCTAAGTGATATTTACATTCACCTGGAACTACCTAATTTCCTGCCAATCATTTCACAGCATATAAATTAGCAGCTGTCACCTCGCTGACGTTGTCAACCCTTGGCGGCCCCATATCCGCCTCGTCATTTAGTTCAGTGTTGTTTCTTGAGATGAAAGCTTGTAGCACTCGCACCCCTCCATTTCCGCCGCTTCTAGAGGGCCCTGTGACCTCCATCCCTACTAAACCTCGTGTGGGAAGGGGTAAAGGACGAAATGACTGCTGTGGAGCGTGAACTGGCTAATTTATCCACGATAATGATGGACAGTGACTACAATCTTTCTGGTGAATCGTGTGATGAGCCAGTGGAGGAAATGATGATAAGCTACGAGTGCTTCAGTGTCCCAAGTTCATCCTGGCTCCAAGGGAAAGGAGCCCTTATTTGCTGGAAGTGTAAATAATTACTAATATAAGAATATGAGTACAAATACTTGGAGTAATGACAGTCAAAGCTTTGCTCTATACACTAGTTTACTGAACGAGAAAGTTAATGCCTGGAGTGAAAATAAACTACTATTACTGAAGGAAACTTATGGATAAATACTGTATGTATATATATATATATATATATATATAAGTGTAATAAAGTAATAGGAATATAAAGTGTGAGTGTGTTTATGAATAATAAATGACAGAATACCGCCGGGGAACGAGCGCAAGTGGGAAGCTCGTATGCGCTTATAATTTTCATTGCTTTCACGGTTTTTTTTTTTTTTTTTTTTTTTTTTTTTTTTATTCCAAACTACTTGAAAATCATAGAATAGTGTTTCTAGTGATAATATCAGGCTGTGGTAATCATATTACGGGGTGTCGGGAAGTGTAAAGTGGAGAATTCGTTACCCAAATTCAGAAGTCTTCACAAGTCCTACAGTACTCGATGAAGGCTCAACAAACATCCCAGGAGAAAGCTGAAGGTATGTGCCATATGCACATTTAATTATAATATGCTAGGAGTAATAACTGATTTTTGGCAAATATTTTTAAAAAGTCAGTTGGAGCATGAATATCCTCACGGGATATGCAAGGAGCGCAAAAACATCGCCGCGGTGTAGGGGTTAATATGCAAAATTTTTATTTGTTCTTAATATTCAGTATGAGAACTTTATGTGCATTTGATGTAAAATATGCAAAACTTTGGCATTATATTTCTCTGTTATTGTCTGCATATAGGCAAGCAAGCCAACATCTCGTGTACGTATGAATGTTGAAGAGGAAGGTGATGGTGGAGGGGGTGAAGCAACCACTGAGAAACGAACTAGGTTCTCTCTCTCCCATGATGAGGGATCCATTGGCAATACCTCTGACAACCTGGAGGCAATAAGTGAAGCTGCCAGCAATCATAGTGTTGCCTCCAGTCTGGATGATGTTGAACAGGTACCATGATACAGTATAGAATACAAGTATACAAAATAAAAATTAAACCCCTTATGGGATTTTGATGCATTTTGTGTCAAATTTTCATGTAGTATTAAGGATGTGATATGCATTGTTTGCAGACTTTTAAGAATGATTTTTGATCTGTTGAAAACTTAATGATCTGTAATGAGAACACTGTGTAATTAAACAAGTTTGAGATCTGAACTGTGTACTGTGAGTGTGGCCTTCAAATCCCGTCATCTCTCTGATGCAATTTGTAGTGTAATTTTTTGTCTTTGTAGATTATTGTCTATCTATCTATCTATTGCCAGACACCTCAATCCCGTTTGGGGTGGCCACAAACAAATCGCCTCCAAGTCGCCCTGTCCCCTGCCATTTCACTCCCCTGCTCCCAACTCACACCCTCCTCTCTCATATACCTCTCTACCCCATCCCTCCATCTCATCCTCGGCCTCCCCCTCCCTCTTTCCCCCTCCACCTCACTCACATACACTCTCTTCGTCAGTCTTTCACCCTCCATCCTCTCCTCATGGCCAAACCACCTCAGTGTGTTCCTCATAACGCTTCCTATCACATCCACATCAACACCACAACGCTTCTTTATATCCTCATTCGTCAGCCTGTCTCTCCATGTGACTCCACAGGCTCCTCTTAAATAACTCATTTCCACTGCTCTCACTCTTGACTTGTGTCCTTCCAGCAACGTCCAAGCTTCACTTCCGTACGTTAGAGTTGGTATCACAATACTGTCATGTAGTAACTTTTTCACTTCCATGCTCACTTCCCTGTTTCTTATCACTGCTTTCAAGGAACCAGCAACCTTTCTTCCCTGCTGTACCCTTTCAAGCACTTCACCCTCCAAACCTCCATCCTTACTCATCACACTACCCAAGTACTTAAACGTACTCACATTTTCCAATTCCTCACCATCCAACCTCGCTGTACATTCACTGACTTCACCTCTCTCAAAGACCATCACTTTACTCTTCCCTACATTCACCTTTAGATTCTGTTTCTTACAAACTCTCTTAAACTCATCCACCAAGCCTTGCAGCTCCCCTTCGTCTTCACTCAACAACACAGTATCATCTGCAAACAACAGTACAGGGAGTTTCCAGACACTATCCTCTCTCACCAGGGCCACTCCAACATCCACTACCCTACCTTGTACCTCTTTTATTACCCCATCCATGTACAGATTGAACAGCCATGGAGACATGACACATCCCTGTTTCAACCCAACCTTCAAAGAGAAAAATTCACTTAGTTCACCATCCACACGCACTGCAGCCTTCGCACCATCGTACATACTCTTCACAGCATTCAACAACTTCCCATCTACTCCATATATTCTTAACACTTTCCACAATCCTTGTCTATCCACCCTGTCATATGCTTTCTCCAAATCCATGAAAGCTGCATACAACTTCTTTCCCTTCTCTAGAAACTTTTCCACTAAAGATCTGAGAATGAATATCTGATCTACACAACCTCTTCCCTTCCTAAAGCCTCCCTGTTCTTCTCCAACTAATTTCTCTGTTCTTTCTCTAACTCTGTCAATAAGTATCCTACCATACACTTTTCCTATTATACTAAGACAAATGCCCCTATGATTACCACACACTTCTTTTTCCCCTTTTCCTTTGTACACTAGACAAATATGATTTTGCCTGGTAGGGTTAAATGTAAGTGATCTTCTGTTTGTCTCTAAGTAAAATACATTCAGTATTTTAATTTGCAACCTTATCATATACATACATAGTTGCTATGGTTCTAGTATGTTCTTCATACATACAGGAGTATTCAGAGACAGGAGACTCAGCACAAGTGCACCATTGATTTTTTTCTGCATTGACATTAACAGTTTTCACATAATTTATCTAGGGCACCATAATACCATAGTGGGTGGTTCATTATCAGTGTGCAAGTGTGTGTGTGATATCCCCATGGGTACTCAATATGAATGTAGCTGGGATCATTAGCAGTCACATGGAGAGAATGGATGCAAACAGTGTACTGAAAAAGTTATACTGCATAAGTGTGAGTATATGGGCAGGAGGAGGTATGAAAGCGGAGAAAACTGTAGATGGGTAATGGACATGAATGTATGGGTGAACTAGATGTGGAAGTTGAAACAAAAGAATTGGCTGAAGACAGGTGGATAAATGAAGTATGTACAGAGGTGCACGTTATGGGCATTGTGAAGCACAGTTTTATGTGGATTGTTCAGCATTTGCATGGAACCAAGAACTTTGAAGGCTTGAATGATGTGTAGATAGATGTCTGACAGTTGAAGATAGCTTTTGTACTTTTGTGCATCACTTTTCCTGTTTGTTGAATCCTCCCACCCCATGCAAGTAGGAAAAGGGATTGGATAATGGTGATGATGATAATGATGATGATGTTGGTTATTGTTGTTATTATTAGTTTTATTATTATTATAGTGGCAGGTGGAGGCGCTCATCATCCACTCACTCGATGTAGTGCAGCTCGTGGGTGGCTGCCCTTGCTTCTCTTCCTTCCTTCTTTCCTTCTTTGCTTCCTCTTATGTTCTTCTTTCCATCTTTCTTTCCTCATCTTTCTGTCTACAGGTGACTCAACATTGAGTGACAAGCCAAATGGTTTCCTGTACACCTGAAAACCTTTTACTATGGTGGGTGATAACCATATAACCAAACTATGGCACCTGGTAGTTTAGTGGGTATTTATGGCACTCCAGCTGGATTGAACCCATTTCAGTTTATATTGAAGGGGTGGTTGGGGTTTACTGCTCACGTAATGCCAGTCAGGGATGGGTGACACTGGTCACTCTCATCTTAATTTTCAGGACCAACTTGCCTGACCCCTGGCTCCTACACATATGGGGAAACACAGAATTGGATTGGATGATGTATATATGTCTGGTGTTAGGTGGGGGCACTCACCATCCACTCACCCGATATAGTGCTGCTCTCGGATGACTGCCTTTTCCTTTCTTCCTTCCTTCTATCCTTCTGTACTTTTCTGTCTTTCTTTCCTTCATTCTTTCCTCTTCCTTGTGCCTACAGGTGACTCTACACTCCCTCTTTCTGTCTTTTTTCCCTTCTTTCTTTCCACGTCCTTCTGCCTGTGGGTGACAGTACACTGTTTGACAAGCTTTGCCAATGTTTCCTGTACACCAGGAAACCATTACTATACTGGGAGGTAACCATGTAACCAAATTAAGGCAGGTGGTGGTTTAGTGGGTAATTAAGGCACTACAGTTGGATTGAGCCTGTGCAGGTTTATATCCAAGGGGTGGTTGGGGCTTATTGTTCATATAATGTCACTCAGGGATGAGTGAGGCTGGTCACTGTTATCTTAAATGTCAGGACCAACTTGCCAAGCCCTAGGCTCCTACGCTCCTCATGGAGCAGCACAGTATTAGTTGATGATGGTGATGATGATACATGTATATTATTGTTGTTATTTTTTATTTGTTTTTAGTTTTACACCTCATTCACATTATTATTATTATTATTACGATATGTATTCTTTCCTTCATTATTTCCTCGTCCTTCTGCCTACGGGTGACTTTACACTCCCTCTTCTGTCTTTTATTCCTTCATTCTTTCCTCTTTCTTCTGCCTATGGGTGACTCTACACTGAGTGACAAGCCAAATGGTTTCCTGTACACCAGAAAACTATTTACTACGCTGGGTGGTAACCATATAACCAAATTTTGGCGCCTGGTGATTTGGTGGGTAATTACTGTGCTCCAGTCGGATTGAGCTGGTGAAGGTTTATATCCAAGGGGTGGTTGGGGTTTATTGCTCACATAATGCCACTCAGGGATGAGTGAGGTTGGTCACTCTCATCTTAAATGTCAGGACCAACTGCCTAGCCCCGGGCTCCTACGCTCCTCATGGGGCAACGTAGGATTGGATGATGGATGGATGGATTATTATTATCATTATTATAATTATTTTTACAGCGTTATTAATATTTCACACATGCATTATGTCAGTGCATTAAGATATTCATTCATTTCAGGAGGACCAACCTGACAACTTGTCAGACATGGTGTCAGCAAATGTATCTGGGCGAGGAACTCCTAATGTGTCTGGGCGTGACACACCTTCCTCTCAGGTGACTGAAGGTGAAGAACCAGGGCTCAGGAGTGGAGAAGAGAACCAGCCTGCACCTCCAAATGTTCCTGTTACTGTTCCCAAGCCTGCTAGAGCTGATATTGAGGAAAAATTTGGCAGGTTTGAGATTAAGCCATTGATTGGTGGTGATGAGACCATATCCTTGGTGTCTGACACCTGGAGTACTGATGTCTTGGCCAGTGATTCAGAAACAATCGAAGCAGCAGACAGAGCAGACCGAGGAGACCAGTTTCATGACCAGTTGCTCAATCGACACCTGGCTGAGTTGGACAGGATGCAGGGTGATTATTTGAGTGGAGATGCAACTGGTGAGACCTTTGAAACTGCCTCTGAGGCATGGAGCACGGATGTTTTAGCCTCTGATTCTGAAAGGATGACTGAGTTTGACACTGACGATGCTCAGAGTGTGGCCCGTTCAGATGATACGGGACGATCGGAGGTGGAGGTAGAATTAACTGGCAGTGATTTGTTGCGGCCAGAACCTCACCAGGAAGAAAATGTGACCCCAAGGGCTCAAGGTTCACGTTCTCCTGTGGATGGTGCTGTTGGGGGAGGCAGTAGTGGGGGGATACTGAAACCCATGCCAATGATGCCTGTACCCCTTAGCTCAGACTCCAGCAGCAATATCCCCAGTGGAATTCTCAAGCCCATCCCAGTGCTGCATAGTAGAATAGGTAGACCAGCCACACCACCCAGAGTTGAATTTCAGCCGATTCGCCAAACTGACGAAAATGAGTGCATCATGGACAGAGTAGAGTCAGACAGGGAGAGAGAGGAAGAAATCTCACAAGCAGAACAGGAAATAGCATCAGCAACACAGTCTCTTGGTCGATTAAGTCTAAATCTGTCAACTCTTCCAAATAATGGGATTGTGTCAGGTGATCAGCATCTCTTGCTCAACACATTTATTGGTGATAGTGGAAGGAATAGTGGTCTGATGGATCTAGGAAGCAGTGGAGAGAGTGGGCATGCAGTTGTGGCAGCCCATCACAAGCTTGTTTCCAGTGACCGGGGCTCTGGTGAAGACAGCAGTCTCCATCTTAGTACCACAAGTTTAGCCTCATCCAGCAGTTCTGGATCAGATGTTGTGGGGGGATCAGGGAAGTTAAGATCTGCATCTAATGCCAGCTCTGGTCCAACTACAGATTCTGTTGATACTCCAGAACCCAATGCTCTTCCCTCCAGCATGGCTGCCACTGGAGCCATTCCAAAGAGTATCAGCTTTGATAAAACTGCTGAGCGAGGTGACAGGGATACATTGGATGGGGATGCAAAGCATAAGCGGGGCTTTTTCAAGAATTTCAAGTTACCAGGATTTAAGGGTAGACGCAAGCTTCCAGGAAGTCGCTCAGGTGATGATGCAATGTATATGCGTGTGGGATTGAATAGCCAGGATGTTAGTATCAGACGGGCACTCTCAGAAGAAAACCGGCCTCCAACCATTGAAGAGTCAAGCGATGATATTCTTGCAAAATACAGAAAAAAGCCTGAAGTGGACACTTCAGAACCAGATAGTAGTATGCTGCCAAACCAAGAAAGTACTCTGTAAGTATCGAACTGTATGTAGCTACATATATTAGTTGCTATTGTAGTAAGAACCTTTCAGATCACCACCGCATGTGGCAATATAGTAATAGGAATAAAATGCAAGCTGGTGTGCTGAAGGGGTTGATAGAGATTTCCCCTAACCATTTCAGTATGACAGATGAGCCCTGAATTCATCAAAATCATTAAGTGGTTGCAAAACTGTTATAAAAAAATCTGTTATTGAAGGGGCTGATTTTGTGGGTAGACAGGGGGAAACTTTGAATTTACCACCTCACCTCACCTAATGTGATGATATTCTCAGTATATACAGTAGTTACAACCAGAGGTTTATACATTACATAAATTTCACCATGTTCTCTTTACAGCATTTTAATTTTTTCAGCTGGAGGACATCAGGTCATTTGTATTTTATTCTTGCCTTAGACATAATCATGCAGGCAGGGGAGGACTTTTCATTTGGGAGGGATTACCTGTAACCTACATTTACCCTTTCAGCATGACAGGGCTTTCATAGGCTTGCTGAAATTGGTTCAAGATAGCAAAGACAAACCAAAAATGAAGAAGAAATAATTGATCTCCATCAGCACTTTGACTGACAAGTGTATAATCATCATTCTTTGATGAGCCAGAATAGAATAAAAAGATTCCCCTGTATTAAACAGGGTAACTGTTTGAATCAGATGATGCCCAGCATTCTTTTGGTTGATACTTTCTTTCTCCAGACAGTTTTATTCAGCTTTGGATAGGCCTTTCATAATGAAGGGATAATGAATGGCGTATCTAACCATTCAGTTTTAAAACTCTGAAGCTGAATAAAATCATTTGGAGATTTAAAAAAAAAATAAGTAAAAGGTCATCATTCTCTGAAGGAGGAAAATTTCTAAGTTGTTAGGTGTAATGACAATGTTGTACAGTATATCAGCTATATGCAGAGCTATAGCATCTGGTATATAAAAGCTTTGAGGAAAATATATACCTAACTTATTTGTACAGTACCTGTGCTTAATTTGGCAGTGTTTTCCAGTCATTCAGGCATATTTAGACATCAAAACACACATAGGCATATCAAAAGTAATAGTAAACACCAAGAAAACCATGCAGGAAAACAACTGAAAAAAAAAAAAAAAAAAAAAAAAAAAACTATCTATCTATCTATAGCCCGACGCCCTAATCCCACAAAGGGTGGTCGCAGACAAAACGCCTCCAAGTCGCTGTGTCACCCACCATTTGACTACCCTCCCTTATATACCTCTCAACTCCATCCCTCCACCTCATCCTCGATCTTCCCCTCCCTCTCCCTCCCTCCACCTCACCTACATACACCCTCTTAGTCAGTCTTTCATTCTGCATTCTCTCCACATGTCCAAACCACCTCAGTGTATTTCTCTTAATCTTCTCAACCACATCCACATCCACCCCACAACATTCCTTCACTTCTTCATTCGTCAACCTGCCCCTCTATGTCACTCCACATGCTCCTCTCAGGTATCTCATTTCCACTGCTCTCACTCTTGACTTGTTCCCCTCTTGCAAGGTCCACGCCTCGCTTCCATACGTCAGGGTAGGGATTACAATACTATCATGCAGTTACTTCTTAACTTCCATACTCACCTCCCTATTCTTATCACTGCTTTCAGTGAACCAACAACCTTTCTTCCCTGCTGTACCCTTTCACGCACTTCATCCCCCAACGTTCCATCCTTACTCATCACACTACCCAAGTACATGAATGCACTCACTTTCTCCATTTCCTCACCATCCAACCTCACTGTACATTCTGTGACTTCATTCCTCTTAAACACAATAACTTTACTTTTGTTTACATTAACTTTCATATTCCTCTTCCTACACACTGTCCCAAATTAATTCACCAAACCTTGCAACTCCCATTCATCTTCACTCAACAATACTGTATCATCAGCAAACAGCAACACCGGAATCTTCCAAATTCTCACCCTCATTCATTAGAGCCACCCCTACATCCACTGCCCTACCTTGCACCTCCTTTACAACCCCATCCATGTATATATTAAACAGCCATGGAGACATCACACAACCCTGTTTCAGTCCCACATTGAGATCAAAGAACTCACTCAGCTTACCATCCACTCGCACTCTAGCCCTAGCTCCTTCGTACATACTCTTCACAGCACTGAAAAATTTCCCCTCCAAAATAAAACACCCCATCTATACACTACTGTATGTACAGTACCCCTCCTTATTTTGGTAGTGTTTTCAGGTAACTCTGGCATATTTTGACCTCAGAACATACATAGGAATATCCTAAATAATTTTGAACATCAAGAAAACCATGCAAAAAAAAAAAACACTAAAAACCAAAAAACACCTTGCCTAAACACTACTGTATGTACAGTACTCTTCCTATTTTTGGCACAATTTTCAGGTCATTCTTCCGTACTGTGACCTCAAAACACATATAAGATAATGCAAAATAATTTTCAACACCAAGAAAACTATGCAAAAAAAACAATGATGACCAAAAAACACCCTACCTAATCGCTACTGTATGTGCAGGACCTCTCCTATTTTTGTCACTGTTTTTGGGTCATTCTGCCACATTGTGACCTCAAAACACACACAGGAATATCCTAAGTAAATTTTAGCACCAAAGAAACTATGAAAGAAACCTAAAGCTACCTGCCGAAAAACATTCGGTTGGGGTACTTACAGCTACCGCAAATTGACTTAGGACCTCCCCCCCACAAGGTATTAAAAAACACAGAAATCATAGTATATCACAATGTTTGTTCATGAAATGCTATTCCTTAACATGAAATCATGTTTCCCCTGTTTTTCGGACCAGTTGGATGCATTTTGGCATGGAATCACTTGGATCTCTAAAGTAATCTAAGGACATTTCTTTGCACCAAACATTTGTCTGTTCAGTCTTGAGGTTGTCCAGACTGGGTGTCTTCTTCTCTGCCATGATTTTCTTCATCTTTGCCCAGCAGTTTTCTATCGGATTTAGATCTGGACTGTTGCCAGGCCGGTCAAGGACCTCAATCCGATTATCCTGAAGCCATTTTGTCACCTTTCTTGACTTGTGACATGGAGCTGAATCATGTGTGAAATAGTTGCACCCATGAATAGAAAAAAAAGTTTAACAATGATCTTTCAGATCTTGAATATACCGGCCACCATTGATCATCAAGTTCTTAGGAAGAAAGTAGAGGCCTCCCCTTCCCATTTCACCTGAGAAACATCCACATACCAGTACTGATTGTGGTTACTTAATAGTCAGCACCATGTAAGCAGGGTCATATCGACTACGGGAGGCAGGGCGACAAACCTTGGCAGAATGCACCTGGAGCACTTGAAATGTGCTTTCATTGGAAAACATAACTTTTCACCACTCATCCAGTGTCCAGTGTGCATACTTCTTAGCAAACTGAATGCTCTGCTTCTTCATGCGGTCAGTGAGAAGCAGTTTCTTCGCTGTGGTGCATCTTGGCAAACCCAGCTCCTTCTGCAAGTGGTGTCGGATAGTTCGAATTGAGACGTCTTGTAACAGCTGGGGATGTATTCTCTTCAATTCTGCTGCTGTCAGTCGAGGATTCTTGATTACTTCCCTCTTCAGAAGCATATCTGTAACTCTGGAAGTCGTCCTTATCTTTCCACTGCCATGCTTGTGCTCTGGTACGACATCAGGTTGCAGGCCATGCACTGCAGCAAGAATCTTCATGACAGTCGACTTTGCGCTTCCAGTATGTTCACAAATCGTATTGATAGGGACATTATCCTGCTTGCATGAAATGATACGGACAATCTCATCCCTTGAGCAGTACTTTCCAGACATGTCAATCAGCTTTAGGAAAATAACAGGGCAAACAGTAATGCATACGAAAAAAAGGAAAGTGCAAGCTCGGAGCAACGGGAACATATACTTCCACTCTCGCTTCTGGGCAAGCATTGACATGCTGAGTGTTTCACCACCTCCTGCCAACACCAGAGGAGTTGCCAGTTACTTTTTGCCCCCAAAATTCACTTGGTAGAGGTGGAAACACAAAGCAGAGACAGACAACTCACCCATAGCAATTCTGTGTGTAGGTCCTAAGTCAATTTGCGGTGGGTGTACCTCCCAGTGCACCGCTGCCGGCCTTTGTAACCCGCCACCTCCAGCAGGTGTAGAGTTGTCCTATGTGGTCTAGTGGCAAACAGTAGCACCTAGCAGAGTTCAATAAACTCCCCATCATCAGCCTCAACCTGCTGGAGCTGGGCGATGACTGGTGATGTGCAGTGGGGTGATGGTGGCCTACCCACCTCAGGAGACTTCAAAGACATGTGCAAACTTTTGTCCAGTGGAAACTCATTGTCTGTTGACGTGCTTAGTTTCGAGTCCGAAGGTGAAGACGGGAAACTAGCTGGTAGTGGTGGTGGTGGTGAGAATGGGCTGGCACTCATGGAGGTCGCAGGCTTGAAGAATGAGTCGATCCTGGTCTGACGATAGGACTGACGATTCTGCCGGAGGATGACAGTGTCCTGAACTGCCTGCAGCTCCATTGCCAGGTGGAGTGGCACCAACTCCCTGTCACAGTGTTGGTGCTCAGCATACTCCAGCACCCCCTCGAGATAACCACAGAGGACAACTAAGACGAGGAACTGAAGGAGTTGTGGAGGGCTGCGTGTCAGGGTCCTCATCCTCATCCTCGTCAGTCCCGCTGGCCTCTTCCATGCTCGCAGAGGCAGCAGTAGCGATCTCCTCATCAGACATGGTCTGGTACAGGATCGTCGTTCAACCAATCCCGCACGTCATCGACATCCACCTGCTCTCCTGCTTGTCTAAGGGGACTGTGGGAATCATCCACGTCAAACCCCTTGAAGTCGTGCTTGGCATCGATTCCCTGCAGATGAGACCAACTGCTTTCAAGGGTTTTGACGGAGACTTCCATCCATGCAATCGCCCAGTTGAACACGGCAGACTTCAGGTCATAACACTGAAGATTCTGCAAGGTCTGCTGCCCGCGTGTGTCCTCGACGGCATCCTCGCCCTCCAGCACCACTGTCACCTCATTCAGGGACCTCCAGTGATACAGTCTCTTAGCAGCCACGATAACGCTTTGGTCTGTCGGTTGCATCAGAGCAGTCGTATTAGGTGGCAGAAACATGCACCAAATCCACCAGTCAAAAGCAGTCAAATCCTTCTCAGACGGATGCTTGGGAGCATTGTCCAGGAGCAGGAGTGCCTTCACCTGGTCGCAAGCAATTCCAAGGACCTCTATTTGATAAGAGATAACCTCCTTGATGAAAAGTCTGTGGAACCAATCTCTGACAATCTTAGTGGTGAACCAGGCCTTCGCAGAATGGTTCCTCACAACAGGCAAGTTATCCATCAACCCACGGAGACAATGTGGTTGTTTTGCACGCCCAACAACAACAGGTTTGAGGCAGTGCGTCCCAATAGCACTGGCACAGCACAAAACAGAAACACTCTGTTTGGACAACTTCTGACCAGGCACAAACTTCTCCCTTTCCTCAGCCAGGGTGTTGGTGGGCAAGGAGCTATAGAGCAGACCAGTTTCGTCAGCATTATAGACTTGACCAAGGGCAAGGCCCTAGTCCTTGATCAGGCACTGCACTTTCTGGCGATGGAGGTCTACTTCCTCTGCTGACACATCCAAGGCCTCACCATGTGCCTTATGGCCAGTAAGTCCATGGCAGAGCTTGAAGTGAAAAAGCCATCCCTCGGACACCTTGAAGTCCTGCACTTTGTGCAGGCATGCAAACTTCTCAGCAGCAGCCTTCACCTTGGTCCCACACCCTAGTACCCTGGCATTGCGTTGCTGACGAAACCACATCAATGTCGACTGGTCGATAATGGCATACCAGACCTGGGCCATTACCTTCGGGTGTGCTTTTGGCAGAGTCCTGTCCGTAGTGTGTAAGCATGTTGCATGACTTCTTGATTTCATACAATGTTGAATGGGCTAGATCATATTTGCGAAGAATGCATCCTGTGGTCCAGTCCGCATCAACCTTGCCCAGTATCTCACACTTCTCCAGACTCAGAACCATCCTATTCCGCTTCTCAGGTGGTGGAGGAGCCATCACTAGACACACAAGAACACAGCAGAGCAGGGCCACAACCTGAAGAAGGTAGGGAACCACAACAAATGTAACCGCAGTCACAGCCATCGTTGCAAGCAGAACCACTCACAAGGGGCAGAAAGGCAGGAACTGAGGTGTGGGCTTCTGTTTGCCGGCAAGCAATACAGTTCTGTGCTGTCATGTTGCACCCAACGGTTGTTTTCGAGCACAGAGGAAGTAACACGCAGAAGGTCCACTTCTGTTTTGCCCAGGCAAGGGTTAGTATGTGATGGCAACAGCGGATGACCAGTAGACCACCACCTCAGGCAGTGTATGACTAATGCAGCCTGCCAGGCGACTCTGACCATTCGGTAGGGAAGTGGACAGACACACGTGATGGGGGGTTTCGGCACTAATCTCGGAGGCCAGGGAACTCCCACCATTCAGTGTGGAGGCAGACGGGTGGTTTTACCTTACAGTTACTCGTGGCTTGTGGTCTGTGTTACATGCGTGGTGGCCGTGTTACATGCGTGGTGGCCACTGGTACCCCTCAGCCAGGAACAACGCTCGCCTCCTCCATTAAAAAATAACCATAGAATTTTCTTAAAGATTTGCTCAATGTGTTTCCCAGGCAAAATTACATAGGTTATCTTTACCTAATGTTACCTGACCTAACCTGTCCCAATAGGGCTGCTTGGCTAAGGTGGCTGACTGTGATATTGAAACAAATACCTATACCAAATAGAAGTGTATTGTACAGTACAGTATTGTACAGTGCCCTCTCACAGTAAATGAGTTGATGGGCGGCAGAAGAGCTCGTTCACTCTGAATTTGTTCACTGTGAACAAACTATCTTATGGGAAAAATAGCATATGGGTGGCACCGCTCCCTCAAAGTCCACGTTTTGAGCCATGGAGATGTACTAAATCGCACATTTCAAACATATACCCCCTGGGGGTAGGGGGGGTTTTCAAGAATACTCCCCCAGTATCCCTGCTTGTCGTAAAAGGCGACTAAAAGGGTTGGCAGAGGGTTAGTGCCCCTCCCCGGAAGACAACTAACTAAAAAAACAAACAAGAAGCCTCGGACAAGGACTGACCAAACGATGACGACCCAGGACCGGACAAAGGACTTGGTAATGAGTACATGGAATGTAAGAGGAGCGAATGATGAGGTGAAAGAGAGAGAGATTGTCCAGGTGCTTGAGGGTGCGAAAGTGGATGTATGTGGAATAACTGAAACAAAATGGAGAGGAGGAAGTGTGAGAGAATGGGAGTATGGATGGGGTATATGTGCAGGAGTAGGTGAGAATGAGAGGGCGAAGGAAGGAGTATGTATAGTTGTGAGTAAAAGATGGAAGAAGAGCATAAGACAGTATGGATCAGTTGGGTCAAGGATTGTGTGGGTAAAGTTGAAAGTTGGAATACAAATGTGAGCGATTGTGTGTGTGTATGCGCCAACACAAGATCGTGCTAGAAGAGTGAGAGAAGAGTTCTGGACAAATGTAGAAGTGTGCATGGAAAAGTTTGGAAGGAATGAGAGAGTGTTTTTGATTGGTGATATGAATGGTAAAGTTGGGAATGCGAAGGTGGATGGAATAGTTGGTGAGTGGGGTGTGCCTGCTGAGATAGATGAGAATGGGAGTACGTTAGTGGACATTTGTGCTGGGAGGGGGTTGGTGGTAGCCAATACCTTCTTCAGGCATAAAATGATCCACAGGTATATATGGCGAGTGATGAGAAGGGTGGGTGGTGAATTGAATGAAAGGAAGGCAATTATTGATTATGTGTGTGTGGATGAAAGGATGCGAAGATGTGTAATGGATGCAAGAGTTTATAGAGGTTGGGGGAGTGGACTTTCTGACCACTACTTGGTGGTGGCCAGAATCAAGGTCCAATTAGAATGGAGAAATAGAAGAAGGGAAAGACGAGAGGAAGGAGTAGTTGCAAGGAGAGTGGAAAGGTTACAAGAGGATGAGAAAAAGGCAGAGTATAAGAGAGAAGTGGAGGAACGATTGTGCAAATATGAATTGGAGCAGATGGGAGACGTGGAAGGTGTGTGTATCATATTTACAGAAGAAATATGTGCAGCATGTGATGTGGTGTGTGGAAGGAAGAGACGACGGAGGGGTGTGCAAGGAACAGCGTGGTGGACTGAAGAGGTGAAACAGGCTGTGGCACAAAAGAAGAAAGCATACAATGAATGGATGAGAAATAGGGGCGTGGAAGAAGTTGAGAGGCAGAAGAGAGAGTTATATGTAGAAAGAAAGAGAGAGGTGAAAAGATTAGTAAGAGAGAGTAAGAAGAGAGTGGATGAGGAATTTGGTAGGAATTTGAGTGTAAAGTGGAGGGACTAAGAAAATGTTCTGGAAAGAGGTGAAAAGAGTAAGACAGGGTGGAAGTGAAGTTAGCAGGGGAGTGAAAGATAAAAGTGGTAGATTACTAGTGGAGAAGGGAGAAAAAGTGAGCAGATGGAGAGAACACTTTAAGGAATTGTTGAACGTAGAGGATGGAAGTAATGCGAGTATAAGTGGCTGGGGAATGGCTGGGAGAAGGAGGGGGGTGAGAAGACAGGAAGAAATCAGTAGGATAGAAGTTGTGGAAGCAATGAAGAAAGTTAAATCGGGGAAAGCCCCAGGAATTGATGGAGTGTGTGGTGAAATGCTGAAGCATGGGGGAGAGATAGTAGTAGAATGGATGTGGAAGATGTGCAGATTAGCCTGGGAGGAAGGTAGAGTCCCAGAGGATTGGAAGTCAGGTATAATTATTCCCTTGTACAAAGGAAAAGGGGAAAAAGAAGTGTGTGGTAATCATAGGGGCATTTGTCTTCTTAGTATAACAGGAAAAGTGTATGGTAGGATACTTATTGACAGAGTTAGAGAAAGAACAGAGAAATTAGTTGGAGAAGAACAGGGAGGCTTTAGGAAGGGAAGAGGTTGTGTAGATCAGATATTCATTCTTAGATCTTTAGTGGAAAAGTTTCTAGAGAAGGGAAAGAAGTTGTATGCGGCTTTCATGGATTTGGAGAAAGCATATGACAGGGTGGATAGACAAGGATTGTGGAAAGTGTTAAGAATATATGGAGTAGATGGGAAGTTGTTGAATGCCATGAAGAGTATGTACGATGGTGCGAAGGCTGCACTGCGTGTGGATGGTGAACTAAGCGAATTTTTCTCTTTGAAAGTTGGGTTGAAACAGGGATGTGTCATGTCTCCATGGTTGTTCAATCTGTACATGGATGGGGTAATAAAAGAGGTACAAGGTAGGGTAGTGGATGTTGGAGTGGCCCTGGTGAGAGAGGATAGTGTTTGGAAACTCCCTGTACTGTTGTTTGCAGATGATACTGTGTTGTTGAGTGAAGACGAAGGGGAGCTGCAAGGCTTGGTGGATGAGTTTGGGAGAGTGTGTAAGAAACGGAATCTGAAGGTCAATGTAGGGAAGAGTAAAGTAATGGTCTTTGAGAGAGGTGAAGTCAGTGAATGTACAGCGAGGTTGGATGGTGAGGAATTGGAAAATGTGAGTACGTTTAAATACTTGGGTAGTGTGATGAGTAAGGATGGAGGTTTGGAGGGTGAAGTGCTTGAAAGGGTACAGCAGGGAAGAAAGGTTGCTGGTTCTTTGAAAGCAGTGATAAGAAACAGGGAAGTGAGCATGGAAGTGAAAAAGTTACTACATGACAGTATTGTGATACCAACTCTAACGTATGGAAGTGAAGCTTGTACGTTGTTGGAAGGACACAAGTCAAGAGTGAGAGCAGTGGAAATGAGTTATTTAAGAGGAGCCTGTGGAGTCACATGGAGAGATAGGCTGACGAATGAGGATATAAAGGAACGTTGTGGTGTTGATGTGGATGTGATAGGGAGCGTTATGAGGAACACACTGAGGTGGTTTGGCCATGTGGAGAGGATGGAGGGTGAAAGACTGACGAAGAGAGTGTATGTGAGTGAGGTGGAGGGGGGAAGAGGGGGGGGGAGGCTGAAGATGAGATGGAGGGATGGGGTGGAGAGGTATATGAGAGAAGGGGGTGTGAGTTGGGAGCAGGGTAGTGAAATGGCGGGGGACAAGGCGACTTGGAGTCGATTTGTTTGTGGCCACCCCAAACAGGATTGAGGCGTCTGGCAATAGATTGATAGATATATAAAAATATAAAACACATGGTTATATACATTAAATGAAGCAGATGGCAGTCTTGATTCACTTGAATGCAGGTGTTTCCTAGACGGGGAGATACACTTAGGGTGTCCCTGCCACACCACCTTCCATTCCATCATTCCCGTCACCAGTCTCGCCCTCATAACCTGACTGAACCATTTTCCCTTGTGCCTCTGTCCCATTTGCCTCTGCTATAAAGCCTTCAAAGTCCAAAGATGACACCACTGACATCACATCATCATCGTCTTCCCCTGGAAGTGTAGCGGACGCTGTGGAGGCAACTGGCTCCAGTTGTTCTTGAATTCGGTAGTAGCATGTGATGAGCATTTGTTTTCTAATGTTGGCTTCCATATTGTGCCTTTCATTGTAATAACAAAAAGTGGTTTCTGCTCCACTGAGCACTTCCAGTGTCCTATGGTAGTTGGTTTCATTTGCCTTGACCTCTTCTCTCAGAATGTCCACTGCCGCTAGAATTTTACTGATCATCAACATAGGCAAATTTTCATCCTCCATTGGTTTCTGCTCAGTGGGTTGCTCAGATCTTGCCTCTTGTGTGGCATCTACGGGGGGGGGGGGGTCGTTCAGTATGAGAGATGGTGGTTATGGCCTACTTTTTACCCCAGTTTCATTCACCTAGGGTTCAACTCACTGGTTATGGTTTTGTGGACTTGATTACCCTCTGCTTGTTCACTAGGCGAATCGTTTACTCTGAATACGTTGACTGTGCGAAGGCACTGTACTATACATACATACAGTACTGTACTATCATATACATTTCGTTTCCGTTTTCATTTTTAAAGGCTCCAACATGCTTGCATGTGTCGGCCTTGGTCACCTAATGGCGGCTCTCCATGCTGCACGATCCATTGCAGCCTCCCTGTTCAGTCCCTTAACCCTAAGGTCACACTTAATGACCTCGTCCCATGTCTTTCTCGGTCTACCCCTCATAACCCCACCCCCAATATTAACACTTCTCACCTTCCTCACCCAACTATCATCCCCCATCCTCTCCACATGTCCAAACCACCTCAATCTACCTCTCCTCATCACAACACCAATACACTCCAGTCCCATCCTACCTCTCAACTCTTCCATTGTAAACCCAGCCCCTCCAGGCCTTGGACGCAGGGACGCACTGCACATCCACCTAATCATTGTCATTTCTGTACGTCTGAGCCGGCGAATGTCTTCCTCCTTCACTGCCCAGGTCTCACTGCCATACAGCATTACACTCCTAACACACGCTGCATACAAAGACCCCTTAGCACGTAGGGAGAGCCCCCTCAATGTCAGGAGAGGCAAGAGCTCCCTGAACTTCTTCCAACCACTTCTCACCCTAGCCACAGAGCTAGCTCCAGCCCCACCTCCAGCACACAACATGTCTCCCAAATAACAAAACTCTTCCACACACTCAAGAGATTCACCAGCAAGTTCAATTCTTTCACGTCTGACGATCTCCACCTGCTCACCCCGGCACGCCGTACACATAAAATCAGCATTATCTCGCAGTCTACCTCTGATACCACTACATCTCTTATGCACCCATTTATCACACACACTGCACAAGATGGAATTACTTCCCACGCCCTTGTGGCAAACTGCACATGGCCACTCTCCCTCGTCTTTGACAGTACCGCCACCAACCCTAGATATCATCACTTTTGTTTTATCTGCATTTACCCTTAAACCCTTTTGCCCCATACCATCTCTCCACTTCCTAAACCTTTCCTCCGCCTCCCTTTCATTCTCTGCAATCAACACCAAATCATCAGCATACAACAACTCCCACGGGAGTCCGTTTCTAAAGTCACGTGAAAGGGCTTCAAGTACCATGATAAACAACATGGGACTCAAGACTGACCCCTGATGCACACCAACATTCACGGAAAACTCATCACTCAAATCTCCATTCACTCTCACCTGGGTGTGAGCACCCACATACATGGCCATAACCACCCTAACCAGCCACTCCTCCAAGCCAAGCTTTCTCATTGCCCACTTCACCACCTCTCTAGGGACTCTGTAATTATTGTACTGATACTTTCATTGTAATCATAACATGAGAAGGAATCTCTCTCTCTCTCTCTGTATAGTTTGTGTGTGTCTCCTGGTGGCCACACAATTTTCGACCTTCAATGGGGAGGTGGATGGGTGCTGTCACCGAACACATACTCATGGCTCGTGGTCTGTGTTACACGCTAGGTGGCCACCTGTACCCCTTAGTCAGGAACCACGTTTGCCTCATCCTTTCAAAAATAACCATAAGATTTTCTTGAAGATATGCTTAGTGTGTTTCCCAGGCAGTATTGCATAGGTTAACTTTACGTGACCTGACCAAACCTAACCTGTCCCGATAGGGCTGCTTGTTGAAAGTGGCTGAGTGTGGTATTTAAATGAATACTCATACCGAGTGGAAGTGTATTGTACAGTATTGTACTGTACATACACATATACAGTACTGTGCTGTGTACAGTACAGTACTATCGTGTGCACTGGCACAGAAATTACTTTACTGATATTGTACTCAGCATGGTAAGGAATCTCTCTCTCTCTCTCTCTCTCTTTGTGTGTGTGTGTGTGTGTGTGTGTGTGTGTGTGTGTGTGTGTGGTACGAGTGCCTCCCGTTGGCCGTGCAATTTTCGACCTTCAGTAGAGAGGCGGACGGGCACTGTCACCGAACATGTGCTTGTGACTTGTGGTCTCTGTTCAGTGGTGGTGGCGGTTGGGCAAGACTTAGCCTTGTAGTCGTGCAACTTTCGACGTTCGATGGAGAGGCGGACGGGCGCTGTCACCATACGTGTACTCATGGCTTGTGGTCTGTTACACACGTGGTGGCAGCGAGGAAAGAGCTAGCCAGGTAGCTGCGCGATACTAGACATGGGTGAGGATGCGTACGGACGTTTTAATACCGCTTGCGGATTACATTCATATTGCTTGGGTGCTGGAGGTTCACTGGGAGTGATTGGACGAGCACGTGACTTTGACCATTCAGTACAGGGGCAGACAGACATTTTAGCTCTGGTTCTGAGTTACGGACTACTTCCCGTTCACAGCTCAAGCCCAGCAGCCACGATGCCGAATATTTGGACATGTCTGCTGGCTGGCTGGAGTTCTCGGGCACTTTTATGTCCGGATAATAGCAAGTAAATTCAGAAAATGGTTTAGTAGAACCAGGGTCCAGCATCCAGATACTGAACATGTCTGGATAATGAGCATCCGGACAATTGAGGGATCACTGTATATATATATATATATATATATATATATATATATATATATATATATACTGTATATATACATATACATATATACTGTATATATACATATGCATACAGTATATACAGTATGCAGTAATCTCTCCAAGATCCGATGTAATAGAGCCAAAGTCATGTCCGGGGCTTGGTTTTGTCCAGGACTTGGGAGAAATGCCCCTGGACAGTTACATATAGACCCCATCCCAACCTAACTTTGAAAGCTGCCTAAATAACTCCCTACTGGACATGCACTGCACCTGTTTAAGACACTGTGCACACAAATAAGGGACAGAAACCATGAAATAAATGTAAAGGAAGCAGAGAATGAGAAATTAGAAGTGAGTATGGAAAATATTTAGCAGTGTACAGGGTACTTATGACACATCTGAGGCCATCACAAAGATTAACCTGCCTCATCAAAGGCTCTGACAGTGGTGAAGGTGCACTTGAAGCATGTACAGTAGTCCAGAATTGTGCTGCACTTAAGCGTTTGCAGTATGAATTATAATAACACTGCACTTTCTGTTCTTACTTGCAACATGCCAGTGTTGCACTTTGCACTTAATCCTTTTGCATTCTGGATTCTAATTTCTTAACACTGCACAATACTGTAAATTCCCAAGTGGTCTAGTGGTGAGGTATTGCAGTTTATTCACTTTATTCACAAAAATGAGCACGTGGCGCAGCCATGGTGATGAGTGTGCAGTCACGACAGTAGGTAGGCAGGAACTGGGGAGGGGACGATGCAGGGGCACTGTACTACGTGCCAAAACACAGCTGTTTGTCACTGTGCGGCAAATTTAAAGTAAGGATGAACACATCGGATTTTTTTTTTCATTTTTATGTTTTTGTCCATTTTTGGTGTCCAAGGACCCGAGCCTAAAAGGTCCGGTCCAGGTCTTAAAGGGATTACTGTACACAGTACATATACACCCATCCCCCTGCTATCATGCCTAATTGCTTACGCAATTGTGCTAGATAGCAGAAATGCGTGATAGCTGAATTGAAGAATCAATGGGAATGATTCTAATTGGTTATTGGGTGGCCAGTCTACATACATTTTTCGCCTATTACAGGCATGTCCTAATCTTACGAGCTAATTGCGAGCATGGATTTTGCTCGTTAGCCAAATTCTCGTTAAACGAAATGAAGGACTTGTGGGAAATATAGGGTTAGGGAGCAAGGCCTCTGAGCAACCTCCCCCCAAACCACCAGATCTGACTTTCTGATGATTTTAAGCAGGAATAATGGGTTAATACAAAAGAGTAATACACCTGAAATAAAAAAAATAAAAAAAAAAAAAAAAAACAGAATAACATAATTTATAGGTAAAATAGGGATGGGGTGAACAACCAGCCAAGTAACCTCCACTGACCACGAACACCTGTGACAGACAGTTTTAAACAGGAATAAAGGATTAATACACATGAAATACAAAAAACAGCATTAGAAAATGAACAGCTGCAGCGTGAATGTCATCTTGATTTTCATATGTTGGGAATTGGTGGGATTTTACCTGCTTGTTAAACAGGCGATGGTGCAAATTTCAAGACCTTGTATTAGCAAATTCTCGTTAAGTGATTGCTCGTTAACCAAGACTTGCCTGTATACCTCTCTTTGCATATATTTTCTTACAAACACTGCTCCAACATGATAATACATAACATCCACATCATTATAAACAATAAATAGTCAACATACAATGCCATCCCAGTTACCTTTATGAGGATGAATGGAGACTTGAGTGGTTTGAAGGGTTCCGAGGCTTGTGGGTGGGTTAATGGCCACCAGACGTCTCACCTACCTGCCCCTCGCATAGCAAAATATTCTGCCTCCGTTGGTCTAGATCATCCAAGAAGGCATCGTAGTCAAAGCCCTCAAATTGTGAAGAGGTCCCTGGCTGTGGCTCCGGTTGTATTGAAGGACCAGGTTGAGGATCTTGGTGTGGCTGAGGGTGATTTTCAGGGTCTGGCTGTGGGAGAGGTTCAGCATTCGGCTGTGGCTGAGGGTGTTGGCGAAAATAGTCCGTGATCTGTCACTGACGTAAGGCATTAATGTGTGCATGGTACTTATCCTCATAACCTGATAGAGCCATATTGATGTGGGATATGCAAGTTTCACTGTTAATTTTGGTATCTTGCTCAAGAATGTGTCATATGCGGCCACCCAGCTCAATGAGACACTTGATATCATTTATGCTCAGTCCATCCTTAACTTTGTCACCCTCGTCTTCTTCTCCTGGGTTATCCTCAGCATCCTCTTGCAGAATATCTTGTGCAGAAACTGGTTCTGGTCGTAACATTTCTCTTATTTCGTCTCCCATTGTGTCCTCAAAACCACGGCCAACAATTCCCCTTGCTTCCTCTGCCGCTGCCTTTATCTTGGCATCAACTGACTGTGGCTTGCCAGGCACCCGCACCAATCTGTCCTCAGGTAGCCCACCTAAAATGTTGTGCCATGCATGATGGGTTGTTGCTGGGGTGATGTTATTCCAACAATCCACCATCAGATCAACCGCCTGTTTTATATTAAAGTTGTTCCAGTATTTCAAGACTTGCTGCTCAGAGTCTGTGTCCGCTTTTGCCTGTTCTTCATCGCCTTCATTTCACTGTCCACCAAATGTTGTATGAGAGTGGTGTCCTTGGTGGCTTGACGCATCATCCTGAACTGATGACGAGAATACGCTGCCTTAACCACAGAAATAGCCTCCTGGTCAAGGGGCTGAATGAGTGAGGTTGTGTTGGGCGACAAGAACTCCACTTTCACAATAAGATTTTCAGATCATAAGAGGGGTGAATAGCCTGGGGCATTATCCAAGAGGAAGAGAATGTGAAAGCGGATGTTGTTCTCCTTACAAAAAGTTTCCACGTCCTCCACAAAGCACTCCTTAAACCAGTCAAGGGATAACTTAGCAGACATATAACCTTTCTTCGAGGTCAGCCAGTGCACATTCAGTTTCTTCATATTATAACCTGCGTAGGGCCTGGGCATCTTTGCTCAGTGGACAACTGTGGGCTTTAATCTGCATACTCCCGATGCATTCGTGGCAAAAAGTACAGTGAACTGTTCCTTAATAGCCTTCCTCCCACGGATTTTAGCAGACTTGGTTGTGATAAATGTGCACTGAGGCATAATTTTCCAGTAGAGGTTTGTTTCATCTATATTAAATATCTGATCTGGAGTATATTGGCCTGATTCTATAATCTTTTTGAGCGTTTCTGGGTACACATGGATGGCTGATTTATTACCACTAGCAGCCTCCCCTGATATCATCATGCTTTTCACTTTGTGCATGGCCATAAATCTGTCTACCCACCCTTTAGAAACTAAAAACACTGGTGGATTTTCAGCACTTGCCTTGGCAGCAACTCCATGGTAAATTTCCTTCACTGTCTTCATGGTTTCTTTCGTGTCAACAGCCAAATTTCATTTTGCCTGTCTCTCCAAATATCGGGTTAATAGCTGTTCTGTCTTGAGCAGCAGCTGGTTAGCACTTCTCTTAGCATCAGAGGCAGCTACAGTACAGAGGAGGCAAGGCTCTTGTGTTTCTCGATATGTTCCTTGTTCATATAAATGCCTCGCACTGTCAACTCATTCACTTCAGATTTCTTTTCAGCGCTTCTTTTTGTCTCACCACCATCAGTCAACTTGCAAATCTCTAGTTTTTGAGCATATGTAAGGTTCTTTCTCTTCTTCACCTCTCTTGAAAGTCCCGCTGCTTTACACTGAACAATGGTCTGGGATTACTTGCTGGGTTTGTCGGCTATTGTTCTCACAAAAAAAAGTTTGTGGTCTACAGCACACCACTTTCACTGCTATCCATGCAGGGATGTGTACTTGACTGAACTGGTGGGAAAGTGGGCCAATCACAGAGCAAGGATGGTCGATGACATAGCACCAATCAGCTGCGGCGTGTCGCACAGCATGGGGGATTCAAATCCACCAATGCACCCAGGTTTTGTTTGTGCGATAACATATTCAGGTGTGTGTTAGCATGAGGATGACAGCTTTTGGGGGGTGCGTGATGGCAGTAGACGACGATAGCAGAACGCGTGATAGCATGGGGATGGGTGTATATATATAAAATTCTCCGAATTTACTTGCTATTATTTGAATGTGAAAGTCCCTAGTAACTTTGGCTGGCCAGCATACATTTGGTAACATGGCCGCTGGGCTCGAGTTGTGAGTGGGAAGTTGTCCATAACCCACAACCAGAGCTAAAATGTCTGTCCGCCCTTGTACTTAATAGTCAAAGTTGCGTGTTCGTCCTATCACTCCCAGCGAACCTCCAGCATCCAATTAATATGACTCTAACTCACAAGCAGGGTAAAAATGTCTGTATTCTTTCCCTAACCGAATGTCCAGTATCACGTGGCCATGGTGCTAAGCCTTTCCCACCCACCACCTCCACTGAACACAGACCACAATCCACAAGTACGTGGTCAGCGACAGTGGCCGTCTGCCTGTCTACCGAACGTTGAAATTCCCCCGGTCACGATGAGCTGTGTTTCTGCATGGCCTTTCGGTGTCTAACAGACTGCAAGCCATGAGTAAATGTACGGTAAAAGTGCCCGTCCGCCTGTTGACAGAAGAGGGAGAATCCTGCCCACAGCCTCGCTTCTCCTCCCCTCCTGTCCCTCCTCCATACACTTCCAGCTTCCCCTCCCTCACTCCCTCAGTCCCTACCCTCCTCCGTGGTGATTACACTGACTCTTGAGTTTTCAGAGTTTTTTGCTATTTATTCTACTACCATTGGTCGTATTGAAATTCCGAAGTGATCACAAAAATGCTCATGAAATTTTACATCTAGACATGTGCGTAACTTTTGGAAGGTGCTGGCAAAATTTTGCACTAGGATGGTGGGAACTTGTGTGAAGATAAGTTTTACTCCTGGACACTTTATTCTCTTGTATGAAGGTAAGTTTTACTCCTGGACACTTTATTCTCTTGTATGAAGGTAAGTTTTACTCCTGGACACTGTATTCTCTTGTATGAAGGTAAGTTTTACTCCTGGACACTTTATTCTCTTGTATGAAAGTAAGTTTTACTCCTGGACACTTTATTCTCTTGTATGAAGGTAAGTTTTACTCCTGGACACTTTATTCTCTTGTATGAAGGTAAGTTTTACTCCTGGACACTTTATTCTCTTGTATGAAGGTAAGTGTTACTCCTGGACACTTTATTCTCTTGTATGAAGGTAAGTTTTGCTCCTGGACATTTTATTCTCTTGTATGAAGGTAAGTTTTTACTCCTGGACACTTTATTCTTATTATGTTTCTGTACTTTTACTTGTCAGTTTTATGTGTTTTTATTAGCTCATCTTATAGTATAAAGATCAGCGAAGATACCGTTGTACCAATATAACCAATTTCTGGTGGCATATTTGGCTGTGGAATTTTTTTTTTTTTTGAGCCCTGGGAGCAATCACTCATCATAGACAACAGATTTTCAAACCGTCATCATTTTTTTGTGTGGATTCTTTATTCAAGCATTTTTTATGTCTAGCATTAATATGGATAGTCCTGTTTGTGTTGTGATGTCTCAGTATGGCAGAATGACCGGAAAACTGCCATAATTAGGAGGGGTACCGTACATATAGTTGTGTATGGATCAGTTGTTTTTTTGGTTTCCAGTGTTTTTTTTTTTCATAATTCTCATGGTGTTTAGCATTACTTTGGATATTACTATGTGTCTTTTAATGTCTAAATATGGAAGATTGGCCTGGAAACAGTGACAAAATTAGGAGGGGTACTGTACATATGGTTGTGTACAGTATAGGTCAGGTGTTTTTTGGTTTTCAGTTTTTGTTTTCATGGTTTTCTTGGTGTTTAGCATTACTTTGGATATTCCTATTAACCCCTTAACCGCGGGGATGTCGGGAGTGTGCCATGTGTGTCCCACGAGGATAATCGCGCTCCGACTGACCTTTAAAAAATATTTGCCAAAAAACATCAGTTATTAGTCCAAAAATATTATAATTGAATAAGCCTATGGCACATACCTTCAGCTTTCTCCTGGGATGCTTGTTGAGCCTTCATCGACTACCGTAGGACTTTTGGAGACTTCTGAAGTTGGGTAACAAAGTCTCCACATCCACTTCCCGATACCACGTAATATGGTTACCACTGCCTGATATTATAACTACAAACACTGTTCTATGAATTCAAGTAGTTTGGAATCCACATTCAAAAAAAAAAAAAAAAAAAAAAACCACCGTGAAAGCAACGTTAATTACGAGCGCATACGAGCTTTCCATCCATGCTCGTTCCCTGATGGTATTCTGAGGCGGAGCTGTCATTTATTATTCATAAACACACTCACACTTTTCATTCCTAGTACTTTAGTACTCTTATTTATATATACAATATTTATCCATACGTTTCTTTCAGTACTAGTAGTTTATTTTCACTTCAGGCATTCACTTTCTTGTTCAGTAAACTAGCGTAGAGAGCGAAGTTTTCACTTTCACTTTCATTACTCCAAGTATTTTTACACGCAAGAGCAAAGCTTTCACTTTCACTTTCATTACTCCAAGTATTTATACTCGTAGTCTTATATTACTAGCTATTTACATTTCTATTTACATTCTCTATTTTATTTACATTATTTACATTTCTATTTTATCTACACCATGGTATGCACTGTCACTTGCAGTAACTTCTAAAACTATTTTCCACTGTTCAGTTATATTTACATTCATTACTTTCATTTGCTCTTTACACATTATTTACATTTCCACATGCACTGTCTTTAGAGTCACCAGAAAGACTAGTCACTGTCCATCATTATCATTGATAAATTAGCCAGTTTATGTTCCACAGCAGAGTCACTTAGCCTTTTACCCCTTCCCACACAAGGTTTAGTAGGGGTAGAGGTCGCAGGGCCCTTTGCAGGAGGCAAAGGACAGGCACGTATCGGACGTGGTTTCGCCTTGAAAGATGAAAGTAAACTGAATGATGTGGCCTAGGGGCAGGGAAGGGTTGACAATGTCAACGTAGTGACAGCTGCTAATTTATATGCTATGAAATGATTGGCAGGAAATCTAGACAATATATATTAAATTAGGTAGTTCCAGGTGAATGTAAATATCACTTAGGCTTCTCCCTTCCTTTCTTATACATATTTTCGTTACGAGAATATGTCATATGGCATTATTCAAAGAAAATAAAAAGGGAAAATTAGCGAGCGTGTGAACGTGGGGTGTTGCCAGGTGATAATTATCCCATTCCAGACATATGGCAGTATCAATTACCTTTTCTCTTTCCTTTTTATATTATTGTGTATAAGAATAGGGCATAGGGCACATTTCAGTGGATAAAATGAGTGGAAAAATCCATCCAGGATTTGTGTAGCGTAGCGCAGCTGTGCAGGCGGGAGGAAAGGGTAATGGAGGGGAGGTAAGGAGGGGAGTCAAGGACAGGGGGAAAAATGGCTAAATTGTCAACAGTGGATGGGAGTGCAGATGACATTAGCAGAACTGAGTATAGCTGGACACTGATAGTACTGATAGATGATACAAGCCACCACTTGAAAGCCCGGGCGAATTCAAAATAACACAGAATCACAAAAGTGACACCCCTTGGTATGACCTCTTGCTCCCGGCGTCATGAAAGTGACGCCCTGCGGTTAAGGGGTTAAGCATCGGAACTGTACAGATAGGTTAGGTATAGGTTGGAGGTGGGTATAGATAGTCTGGGTATGGAACGGGAATACAGTAGTGTTCATTTTCCAGATGTTGCCAGTACCCGGACATGCCTTTGGCTCTGTGTTGTCCTGATGAATGAGGGATTACTGTATTTATATATATATATATATATATATATATATATATATATATATATATATATATATAGTAATTCCTGTACTATCCGGACGCCCACTTTCCGGACGCCCACTTTCCGGACACCCAACTTACCGGATATTTTGGTCCCGGGATTCAATATTTCCAAAATTGCCCAAAAAGCACAAAAATTTTTTTTAAAATCCGACTTTTTTCCCCCCAGAATTTGAACTCGGCACCCGCGGCGCAGACCAGCTGTGTTTTGGTGCGCAGTTTCGCCGCAATCCACTAGAGCACCCCTGCATCCTCCTCACTTACCGCACGTCTCTTGTTGTGAGTGCACGCTCGTCATCATGGCCGCCCACGTGCTCCCTTTTGTGGTGGTGCCCTACCTTCTGCAGGCTTTCCTGCTGCTCTCCTGCCACTTCTTCATGTGTGTGATGATGGCCCCGCTGCCTGAGAAGAGGAAGAGAGTGGTTTTGACTCTGGAGAAGAAGAGGGAGATATTGGACAAGGTGGACGTGGGATGGTCAACCTCATACATTCTCCGTGAATTCAACCTGGCCTGATCTACTTTGTTTGATATCAAGAGATCCCGTGACAAACTCATGCAGTACATGGCTGACTTCTCGTCAAAGAACAAACGCAACAAGGAGAGGAAGATGGTGTTTACTCCCTGGTATTCTGAAGTCGACCGCTCCACGTTGATTTGGTATCGACGGCAACGTGCTGCTGGTGTGCTGGTGTGTGGCACGGAGCTGAAGGCTGCTGCTGAGAAGTTCGCAAGGCTTCACGACGCTCCAGACTTCAAGACATCCGGGGTTGGCTCTTCGCGTTCAACTTACGACATGGCCTTACCAACTGTAAGTCTCATGGCGAAACTTTGGACGCCAACGAGGATGGAGTAGAGGAGTTTCGGCACAAGGTGAAGGGCTTGATCGACAGGGAGGGCCTCACTCTCGGTCAAGTCCACAACGCTGACGAAACTGGTTTATTCTGTCGCTCTTTGCCAACGAACATTCTAGCCGAGGAGATGGAGAAGCCTGTGCCTGGCTGCAAGCTCTGCAAGCAACGGATATCTGCTTTGTGTTGTGCCAATGCTAACAGCATGCACCAGCTCAAGCCCGTTATTGTTGCCCGTGCAAAGCAGCCTCGGTGTCTTCGTGGGGTGATGGATGTCCCTCCTGTCATTTGGCACCATTCTGTGAAGGCATGGTTCACTGCCCAGAACTTCAAAGACTAATTCCACTGCCATTTTGTCAAGGAGGTCATCCATTACCAGACGAAGACACTGGGAATCCCATGCAACCAGGTAAAGGCCCTCCTTCTCTTGGATAATGCACCTGCCCACCCGAGCAACAAGGACTTGGTGGCTGAGAATGGGCGCATTAAGTGCATGTTTATGCCACCTAATACGACTGCTCTCATCCAACCAATGGACCAAGGAGTGATTGTGGCAACGAAGAGGCTGTACTGATGGAAGTTCCTGGACGAGTAGATGGTTGTTCTCAAGGACGAGGACGAGCGCAGGGAGGGACGGGACACGCGGGGCCAGCGGACTTTGGAAAACCTTCGCCGCTACAACATCGTCTACAGTCTACAACCGGGCCAGTGCATGGAAGGAAGTCCCTGTCAAGACTCTAGAAAATGGTTGGTCTCGTCTGCTTCTTGGAACAGATGTGGTGCATGATTTCCTAGGTTTTGACGTGGACGATTTCCATGCACGTTTACGTGTGCATGGCGACGATGTTGATTTGGACGAAGTGCGTAAGTGGTTGGATGACGACCTGTCAAGACTCTAGAAAATGGTTGGTCTCGTCTGCTTCTTGGAACAGATGTGGTGCATGATTTCCTAGGTTTTGACGTGGACAATTTCCATGCACGTCTACGTGTGCATGGCGACGATGTTGATGTGGACGAAATGCTTGAGTGGTTGGATGACGACGAGGGCGATCCTGGGTAGCAGACCATGTCTGATATCGAGATCGCATCTTCAGTTGCAGGTGTCAGTACCCAACTTGACGATTCTGACGAGGACGGCGACGATGATGCGGACTCCTCTCAACGTGACATTACTCCATCCATCCCCAAGCTGAGCTCACTCCGGGAACACATAGAGTTTGTTCTTGACATCCTGGAACACCCAGACTGCGACAGGGAGATGGGGTCCTTGGGACTTGTGGAGGAAGTGCGCGCTTTCACGTCAAAATCATCGTTCCTTGTGTCAATCAACCATTGACAGCTTTTTCAGACCCATGACCCCTGCTGTGCCCAGCCCTGGCTCCACACCATTGCCTCCCCAAGACAGACCCTCATCCTCCGAGCCACAGCCCAGCACATCAGGCACGGTGGAGTCGCCACTGGACGTGAGTTTGCGCCTCTCTTCAGAGTCGTCTGCAGTGGGTAGTCCATCACCACATCCCAGCGACGCATCCCTAGGCCACCTGCATCAGCTACTGTCAGACTCTGACAGTGAATAAACAGCAAGAACTCGCCACTAGACCACACGGGAATTTTGCAGCGTTTTGCAGTGAAAAAAACAGTGGGCAGTGTTAAGAAATTAGAATTCTGAGTGCAAAGACTTAAGTGAAGAGTGCAACACTGATTTCATTAAGGTACAATGGAGCGCAAATTAGACTAGAGTGTGTAGTGTTTAGAAAATGGATTTCTGATTGCAAATGACTAAGTTCAGTGCAAGACTTCATGTACAGTGTACTGCAGGTGCTTCAGGTACTCCCTTTTACTGTCAGAACCTGAGAGGAGGAGGGTTATTCATCAAGAAGGCAAGGGACTTGTTGTAAGTACCCAGAATGTTTCATACTGTACTGTATTTTCCATACTTACCCCTCAAACCTCATTTCACTCTTTTATGTCCCTTCTTGGTGTGAATTGGGTCATAGGTGCTATGCATGTCCAGTAGGGAGGTGTTTTTCTGAGTTAGGCTAGGTTAGGGTCCTAAGTACCAGTCCAGGAGCCAGGGACTTGTTGTAAGTACCCAGAATGTTTAATATTGTATATACTCACCTCTAAAACCTCATTCTCTGGTTCTTTTGCATTTATTTCATTCTTGTATGTCCCTCATTGGTGTGAATTGGATCTTAAATAGGTGCTATTCATGTCCAGTTGGGAGTTGTATAGGTGTTTTTCTGAGTCAGGGTAGGTTAGGGTCCATAAGTACAAGTCCAGTAGGCTAGGGCCCACTATCCGGATGGGACCACTTTCCGGACATGCCTTCAGCTCTATTACATCGGATAGTGGAGGGATTACTATATATATATATATATATATATATATATATATTTGTGGTAGGTGGGGGCACCTACCATCCACTCACTCAATGTAGTGCTACTCTCGGGTGTCTGCCCTGTCCTCTCCTCCATCCTTCTTTCCTTCCATCTTCTTCTGTCTTTCTTTCCTTCATTGTTTCCTCGTCTTTCTGCCTGCGGGTGACTTTACACTCCCTCTTCTGTCTTTCATTCCTTCATTCTTTCCTCTTCCTTCTGCCCGTGGGTGACTCTACACTGAGTGACAAGCCAAATGGTTTCCTGTACACCAGGTGGTTTCCTGTACACCAGGAAACCATTTACTATGCTGGGTGGTAACCATATAACCAAATTTTGGCACCTGGTGGTTTGGTGGGTAATTATTGTGCTCCAATCGGATTGAGCCGGTGAAGGTTTATATCTAAGGGGTGGTTGGGGTTTATTGCTCATGTAATGCCACTCAGGGAAGAGTGAGGCTGGTCTCTCTTATCTTAAATGTCAGGACCAACTGCCTAGCCCCGGGCTCCTAGGCTTCTCATGGGGCAACGTACGATTGGATGATGGATGGATAGATTTATATATATACTGTATATATATGTACAGTACCCTCACGTCCAACACGCGTTTGTCCAGCACGATTCGTGTCCAGCACGGAGAGCAAAAAATTAGTCCGATTTAATACAATTTAAATACTACATCATGGGTGCATTAGCATAACACGGACGGAGCTCCGAGAAGTGGGCGAAATTCGCAGAGTTCGCCTCTAGCACGATCACCCCCGGACCAACACGGTCATACTGGATGTTCCCGCGACGCTGACAGCCAATCAAAACTTCCCATCAAGTAGCCTCCCCCACCCGCTATTGTGACGTGATCATGATGTCGCCCACTTAAAAAGGCTTCTGCTCCCACGTGATGTTTTGTTTAAATTTCTTCCGTCACAGCGTCACTCAGTCACATAATTTGCATTGGACGGTGCTTTTTTCTCGCTGCATTTTCTGCCCATGCTACTGCCTTTTACCCTGCTCACGATGCCTAGGAATCCTTCAAGGAACCCCATGAAGTGGTGGCATCTCCCTCAGGCCACCAAACTAGAAATCATTGAGAGGAAGAAGAAAGGGGAGAGGAATTTTGAAGGATTCATGAGGGAAGTTGAGGGGGAGCAGCAGCCATTACCCGGTAGTGACGCCAGCAGCCATTCTCCGGGGACCCAGTAGGACTACCTACAGCCTCTGATACCACCTTCCATTCTCAGCAAGCCCACCAACACTATCCTAAACGGTTAGTTATCATTCATAATACAGTACCATTTATTATAATTACAGTAGTACCAATATATGTATAGGTATATGGTAGGTATTTAGGGTGAGTTTTCCTAGGGTTGCTGACATAATTAATTTTTCCCCTTAAGCTCTGTTGTTTGTCGAACACGTTTTTGGTCCAACACGGGACCCGTGCATGACAGTATTACTGTGTTGGATGCAAGGGTACTGCATATATATATATATATATATATATATATATATATATATATATATATATGTATATATATGTATATATATATAAATATATATGTATATATATATATATATATATATATATATATATATATATATATATATGTATATATATATATATATATATGTATATATATATATATATATATATATATATATATATATATATATATATATATACTATATATACTATATATATTTTCTGGTTAGGAGGGCCGATAGGAGGTTAGTGAGGGATGTTAAAGTTATAGGAAGTGAGGAGTGTGTGCAGCAGCACAAACTATTGATTTGCGATATGGTGCTTAAGGAACAAGTGATGAAAAAGAGGACTTATGTACCTAGGAGGAAAATATGGAAGCTGAAAAACCAAGTAGTAAGGGATGCCTTCTATAGCGAGTTGAGGAGAGAGGTGGCTGAACAGGGAGCTGTAGACAGAGGCGTTAATGAACAGTACAGAGCCCTGAAGAACAATTTCTTGAGAGTTACTGATGTAACATGCGGCTGGACAAGAGGACCACCAAGACATAAAGTAACTTGGTGGTGGGATGAGGGTGTAGAAGCTGCAATTAAGGAGAAAAGAAGGCTTTTCCGGGAATGGAAGAAGGGTGGTAGCAAAGAGGAATATTTGGCTGCCAAGCGTAGGGCTGGAAGAGAGGTATACAGGGCAAAGTCTGAGTCACAGAGACAATTACTTGATAATCTAAATCATGGGGAAAGGAAAAATATATTTAGGGTGGCAGGTCAGGTGAAGAGGGATAATCGGGATATCATAGGTGAGCAGTGTGTGAAGAATGATGAAGGAAGGGTAGTGGTGAACAGTTAGGATATTAAAGATGCATGGAGAGAGTATTATAACCGGTTGTTGAATGAGGAGTTTGACTGGGACAGGGAAGGTTTGGAGCCAGCAGATCCAGTGTCTGGCCCTTGGCCTTTGATTGATACTGCTACTGTGAGTGAGGCAATAGGCAGGATGAGGGTGGGGAAGGCAGCAGGTTTGTTGGGGTTGACTGCCGAAATGTTGAAGGCCTCAGGCGATATAGGGGTGAGTTTAGTCACTGACCTGATAAATAGGATTATTTATGAGTGTGTTGTCCCAGATGATTGGCTGAAGAGTGTAATTGTAAATGTGTATAAAGGGAAGGGTGATGCCCTGGAAAGAGGAAATTATAGAGGTATAAAGCTTTTAGATCAGATAATGAAGGTAATGGAGAGAGTTTTAGAAGGTATGATTAGAGAAAGAGTGAATATTGATGAGATGCAGTTTGGGTTCATGCCAGGTAGGGGGACCACTGATGCCATATTCATTGTTCGCAGCTTCAGGAAAAATATATTGGTAGGAGAAGGGATCTTTATTTTGTTTTTGTTGATTTGGAAAAGGCCTTTGACAGAGTCCCTAGAGAGGTGGTGAAGTGGGCAGTGAGAAAGCTTGGCTTGGAGGAGTGGCTGGTTAGGGTGGTTATGGCCATGTATGTGGGTGCTCACACCCAGGTGAGAGTGAATGGAGATTTGAGTGATGAGTTTTCCGTGAATGTTGGTGTGCATCAGGGGTCAGTCTTGAGTCCCATGTTGTTTATCATGATACTTGAAGCCCTTTCACATGACTTTAGAAACGGACTCCCGTGGGAGTTGTTGTATGCTGATGATTTGGTGTTGATTGCAGAGAATGAAAGGGAGGCGGAGGAAAGGTTTAGGAAGTGGAGAGATGGTATGGGGCAAAAGGGTTTAAGGGTAAATGCAGATAAAACAAAAGTGATGATATCTAGGGTTGGTGGCGGTACTGTCAAAGACGAGGGAGAGTGGCCATGTGCAGTTTGCCACAAGGGCGTGGGAAGTAATTCCATCTTGTGTGGTGTGTGTGATAAATGGGTGCATAAGAGATGTAGTGGTATCAGAGGTAGACTGCGAGATAATGCTGATTTTATGTGTACAGCGTGCCGGGGTGAGCAGGTGGAGATTGTCAGACGTGAAAGGATTGAACTTGCTGGTGAATCTCTTGAGTGTGTGGAAGAGTTTTGTTATTTGGGAGACATGTTGTGTGCTGGAGGTGGGGCTGGAGCTAGTGGATAGGGTGAGAAGTGTTTGGAAGAAGTTCAGGGAGCTCTTGCCTCTCCTGACATTGAGAGGGCTCTCCCTACGTGCTAAGGGGTCTTTGTATGCAGCATGTGTTAGGAGTGTAATGCTGTATGGCAGTGAGACCTGGGCAGTGAAGGAGGAAGATATTCGCCGGCTCAGACGTACAGAAATGACAATGATTAGGTGGATGTGCAGTGCGTCCCTGCGTCCAAGGCCTGGAGGGGCTGGGTTTCCAATGGAAGAGTTGAGAGGTAGGATGGGACTGGAGTGTATTGGTGTTGTGATGAGGAGAGGTAGATTGAGGTGGTTTGGACATGTGGAGAAGATGGGGGATGATAATTGGGTGAGGAAGGTGAGAAGTGTTAATATTGGGGGTGGGGTTATGAGGGGTAGACCAAGAAAGACATGGGACGAGGTCATTAAGTGTGACCTTAGGGTTAAGGGACTGAACAGGGAGGCTGCAATGGATCGTGCAGCGTGGAGAGCCGCCATTAGGTGACCAAGGCCGACACATGCAAGCATGTTGGAGCCTTTAAAAACGAAACGATATATATATATATATATATATATATATATATATATATATACACACATACATACATACATATACAAGGTGCTACCCGATAGTTTCAGTAATTTGAATATTGTCGGAAAATAAGTTATCTTACCTCCTAGTTCTCACTGTCACCTTCGAGGTAGTCCCTTTGGGCATGTATACAGTGGTCCCAGAATTTTTTCCATGAGGCCATGCATCCCTGGAAGGCTTCAGACTTGATGGTCTTGAGCACCTCCTGTGATTCTGTCTGGATCTCCTCAATCGAGTCAAATCGACACCCTTTCAGTCATAATTTCAGCTTGGGAAACAGGAAGATGTCGCAGGGGGCAAGGTCAAGCGAATAGGGTGGGTGGGGAATGACTACCGTGTTAGTGGAAAGCAGGAACTGCCAGACAGCAATTGATGTATGTCCTTGTTCTTCCACTGTTCTGGACTTTTGCAGTGGATGTTCACCCTCAGACACTGCAAAACTTCACAATAAAATTCCGCTGAATATTGACTGGGTGGGACGAATTCCGTGTGAACAATCCCTTGGATATTGAAGAAAATGATCAACATCGACTTGACATTGTTGCGAACATGACGCTCTTTTTTTTTTGGCCTCAGTGAATTGGGAGACTTCCATTGTGATGGCTGCTGCTTTATCTTCGGGTCATAACCATAAACCCATGATTCATCACCAGTTATGACCTTGGAGATGAAGGTAGCATCATCTCTGACCTGATTCTTGAGCTCCCTATAAACTGCAACGCGATGTGCCTTCTGCTCGTCACTCAGCAGTCTTAACAAATTTTTCAGCGATGCGTCTCATGCACAACATGTCCCACAGAATGCGTTGCACGCTCCCTTGTCCCACAGAATGCGTTGCACGCTCCCTTACGACAGTCCAACAATATCACAAACATCATGGATAGTTCGTGTATGATCTTCAAGGATAGCCCGGCGAAAATTTCCTACGTTTTTTGGTATTGTTGCCGTTGACGGTCGTCCAGAACGGTCATCGTCTTCGACAGATGTTCGTCCTTCTTTGAACCACTTCTACCAGAAAAATGCTCTGCTTTTGGAGATGGCATTGTCACCAAAGGCTTGCTGAAGCAACCGGTGAGTTTCTGCAGCCGTCAGGTTGTTCTTGAAGCAAAACTTGATGCAGGTTCTTTGTTCTGTGAGGTCTGCCATTGCAAAACCGCCAAACCACCTGCATACCATGTTACAATAGTATGCGTAGCACAAAACACATCTGCTCACAGACGCGGCTGGGGCCACACTGATGCACAAGGGGTGCTGCTAACTCATCCTAGTGGCAAAAGGCTAAACTGCAAATGGTTGGCTCCCTCTGTTCAAATTAGTGGAACTTTTGGGTATCTATCTGTCTAACAATTGCCAGAAGCCTCAATCCCGTTTGGGGTGGCCACAAACAAATCGCCTCCACGTCGCCCTGTCCCCCGCCATTTCACTCCCCTGCTCCCAACTCACACCCCCCTCTCTCATATACCTCTCCACCCCATCCCTCCATCTCATCCTCGGCCTCCCCCTCCCTCTTCCCCCCTCCACGTCACTCACATACACTCTCTTCGTCAGTCTTTCACCCTCCATCCTCTCCACATGGCCAAACCACCTCAGTGTGTTCCTCATAATGCATCCTATCACATCCACATCCACACCACAACGCTCCTTTATATCCTCATTCATCAGCCTGTCTCTCCATGTGACTCCACAGGCTTCTCTTAAATAACTCATTTCCACTGCTCTCACTCTTGACTTGTGTCCTTCCAACAGCGTCCAAGCTTCACTTCCATACGTTAGAGTTGGTATCACAATACTGTCATGTAGTAACTTTTTCACTTCCATGCTCACTTCCCTGTTTCTTATCACTGCTTTCAAAGAACGAGCAGCCTTTCTTCCCTGCTGTACCCTTTCAAGCACTTCATCCTCCAAACCTCCATCCTTACTCATCACACTACCCAAGTACTTAAACGTACTCACATTTTCCAATTCCTCACCATCCAACCTCGCTGTACATTCACTGACTTCACCTCTCTCAAAGACCATCACTTTACTCTTCCCGACATTCACCTTTAGATTCCGTTTCTTACACACTCTCCCAAACTCATCCACCAAACCTTGCAGCTCCCCTTCATCTTCATTCAACAACACAGTATCATCTGCAAACAACAGTACAGGGAGTTTCCAAACACTATCCTCTCTCACCAGGGCCACTCCAACATCCACTACCCTACCTTGTACCTCTTTTATTACCTCATCCATGGACAGATTGAGCAACCATGGAGACATGACACATCCCTGTTTCAACCCAACTTTCAAAGAGAAAAATTCACTTAGTTCACCATCCACACGCACTGCAGCCTTCGCACCATCATACATACTCTTCACACATTCAAGAACTTCCCATCTACTCCATATATTCTTAACACTTTCCACAATCCTTGTCTATCCACCCTGTCATATGCTTTCTCCAAATCCATGAAAGCCGCATACAACTTCTTTCCTTTCTCTAGAAACTTTTCCATTAAAGATCTAAGAATGAATATCTGATCTACACAACCTCTTCCCTTCCTAAAGCCTCCCTGTTCTTCTCCAACTAATTCCTCTGTTCTTTCTCTAACTCTGTCAATAAGTATCCTACCATACATTTTTCCTGTTATACTAAGAAGACAAATGCCCCTATGATTACCACACACTTCTTTTTCCCCTTTCTCTTTGTACAAGGGAATAATTATACCTGACTTCCAATCCTCTGGGACTCTACCTTCCTCCCAGGCCAATATACACATCTTCCACATCCATTCTACTACTATCTCTTCCCCATGCATCAGCATTTCACCACACACTCCATCAATTCCTGGGGCTTTCCCCAATTTAACACTCTTCATTGCTTCCACAACTTCTATCCTACTGATTTCGTCCTGTCTTCTCACCTCCCTCCTTCTCCCAGCCATTCCCCAGCCACTTATACTCGCATTACTTCCATCCTGTATGTTCAACAATTCCTTAAAGTGTAGCACCTTATATATGTACATTTTTTTCGTTTCGTTTCGTTTTTAAAGGCTCCAACATGCTTGCATGTGTCGACCTTGGTCACCTAATGGCGGCTCTCCACACTGCACGATCCATTGCAGCCTCCCTGTTCAGTCCCTTAACCCTAAGGTCACACTTAATGACCTCATCCCATGTCTTTCTCGGTCTACCCCTCATAACCCCACCCCCAATATTAACACTTCTCACCTTCCTCACCCAATTATCATCCCCCATCTTCTCCACATGTCCAAACCACCTCAATCTACCTCTCCTCATCACAACACCAATACACTCCAGTCCCATCCTACCTCTCAACTCTTCCATTGGAAACCCAGCCCCTCCAGGCCTTGGACGCAGGGACGCACTGCACATCCACCTAATCATTGTCATTTCTGTACGTCTGAGCCGGCGAATATCTTCCTTCTTCACTGCCCAGGTCTCACTGCCATACAGGATTACACTCCTAACACATGCTGCATACAAAGACCCCTTAGCACGTAGGGAGAGCCCTCTCAATGTCAGGAGAGGCAAGAGCTCCCTGAACTTCTTCCAACCACTTCTCACCCTAGCCACAGAGCTAGCTCCAGCCCCACCTCCAGCACACAACATGTCTCCCAAATAACAAAACTCTTCCACACACTCAAGAGATTCACCAGCAAGTTCAATCCTTTCACGTCTGACAATCTTCACCTGCTTACCCCGGCACGCCGCACACATAAAATCAACATTATCTTGCAGTCTACCTCTGATACCATTATATATATATATATATATATATATATATATATATATATATATATATATATATACGTAATGTGTGTATATATATATATATATATATATATATATATAGTGTGTGTGTGTGTATATATATATATATATATATATATATATCTTTTATGTTTTTATATATATATATATATATACAGTATATATATATATATATATATATATATATATATATATATCCATCATCTAATCCTACATTGCACCATGAGTAGCGTAGGTATATATATATATATATATATATATATATATATATATATATATATAGTAACCTCTCAACTAACGTGAGTTTAAAGAACGCGTTCTTGTTTTAACAGGAGCAAATATTTAAGGAGATATGTTTAACTAACAAGGGTTTCTCGAGTTAACGCGGCTTTACATGTACATGATGGTTTCAAATTAGCCATGCGCGCCTTGGACTGTCCCGAGCTGATAGACCATGTGTGGCAGTTTATCCATAAATACAATTTTTGATTTGCCTGTTGCTTAAACTGGTTTTATTCGAACTATAATATTCGATAATGACGTTTGGCCTCATTCTGAGCAATTTGGCTCACTTTCGGACAAAATTTGGCCAGGAAAGTGATGGCACATCTAAATTGTTACAGCTTGATGCTGCAGAACAGAAAGAAGAAAACCACTCAAACCAATATAGAGCAGTTCTTTATGAAGAAGACAGAAAACTTAAGGGAGTTATCTTCATCACCAGTAGCACTGGAGTCAGAGGAAGAGGAAGAGGAAGAGGAAGGACAGCAGATTGAGGAGGGACAACAAATTTAGGGTGGGGAGCGGCGGGAGGTGGGGGAGCGGGGTGAGGAGGGACAGCAGCAGACGACGAGTGATGCATAGATGAAATGAGGCTGTGTGTTGTTATTGTTTGTGACCTACTTAATGTAATGAAGATGTTGCTTTTACTGTAGTGTTTTTATGACTTACTAATGCATTAATAATGTTGAGGAACTTTCACAATGTCATGAATGAAGCAGAATTGAAAGAAAATCCACGTAAGAAACAAAAACAGTATATGTATTTGGGGAGATTAAACAGCGCTTTGGCCCAGTCAGGGCTGAAATGTTGTTTACAGTATTTCTCCCCAAATATACTGTGTTTGTTTTTTACGTGGATTTTCTTTCAAATTAATATTGTTGCTTTTAAGTTTAGAGTAGCATAACTCCCCAAATGGGTAGACTTTCCCAGAGTCCAGGAACGTAACCCCCAATATTACCATTGTTTCTTATGGGAAAATTATGTTTAACTAACGTGTTTTTAACTAACGCGACCTCTCCAGGAACCTAACCCTCGCATTATTTGAGAGGTTACTATATATATATATATATATATATATATACAATAGGTTCGCACAGTGTGCGTCATCACAGTGCGCGATTTGCATTGTTCGTGAGTGACCAAAAATCATAACCAAAAACCCTTGAATGCGCGAGTTTATCGCACAGAACGCAAGGCAGAGGCAAGGAGTGGCTCAAAAATGCCATTTTCTATTAGTGCGCGACCACCCCTCACACAGCGCATCACGTGTCGTCATGTTGATGTGCAGAAATTCCCGGGCATTCTACTGCGCAGCTTGGGGTACAAGGGAGCGGGCGCGCCATTACAGTCCTGGCTCGTGCACTGTGTGGATCTGCTCTCTACAGCTAACCTGTCGTGTACAACATGTGGTGTTTTTTGTGCTCCTCCATCCTTGCCTTTGCTTCGCCACACCATGGCTCCAACCCCAAGAGTTAAGAAACTTCTGATGCATGCCACCAAGTTAAAGATCATTAAAATGAAGGAGGAGGGTCAAGGAAACACTGCCATCGGGAGAGCCCTGGGACTGGCTGAATCTACAGTGTGAACTGTGTGGAAGAACTGTGAAGCCATAAAGGCTTTAGTGAAGACGTATGGTGCCTCTGACCTAGACGGCCGTTCGCGGGTGGGAAATCGTGCTATGATACTAATGGAGCGCTATCTTGCCACCTTCATAATGAAGAAGGAAAAGGAAGGTGTTCCACTGAATGGAAGATTTATTCGGAACCAAGCCCAGCTCTTTTACAAGGCAGCATCTCGCAGGTTAAAAGTGGAAAAACCTTTCAGGGCATCGGTTGGATGGCTGGACCGTTTTCTCAAGCGCAAGGAACTCCGTTACGTGAAAGTGTCTGGTGAACGTGCCTCTGCCGACAAGCTGGCCGCGAGAGACTATCCTGCGATATTTAGAGCAATTATTGAAGAGGGACAGTACACCAAGGACCAGATCTATAACATTGATGAAACGTCGTTATATTACAAGGCCATGCCCAAATCAACTTACATCGCTAAAAGACAGAAACAAGCCCCTGGTCGCAAGCTCCAGAAATGTAAGATGACGGTAATGTTCACTGTAAACCTGTCTGGGAGCCACAAGATGAGGCCAGTTGTTGTACACACAGCTTCACACCCAAGGTGCTACAAAAACCTCATGAACATGGATGCAAGTGGCGTGTATTGGTACAAGTCCGCAAATGGTTGGATGACCGGAAACATTATGGCAGACTGATTAACAAGGCAGTGTGTCCCTGATGCCAGGGCCAAGTGTTGGGAACTGGGCATTCCATTTAAGATGCTCCTTGTGCTTGATAATGCACCAAGTCACCCTCCATACCTTGAAGATCTGCATAAGGATTGTCGTGTCGTGCTTCTGCCGCCCTGCACGATGTCACTAGTGCAGCCACTTGATCAAGAACTAATCGCCACTGTGAAGCACTTCTACCATAAGCAAGTGTACGACTACCTACGCAGGAAGACCGACACACAAGAGGAGCATCATGCCCTACAAGATCACGACAAAGACCTTGATGAGGCATCTGCTCCCGTTCCATCTCCACCAGCACCTGTATCCCGATCTGTCACAGATGCCATGACTGTTGAGGCATTTTGGCGTAATTTTACGGTGAAGGACACAGTTGAATTTCTCCTATAAGCCTGGCACCAGATTACACCTGCAACGGTGAACCATGCGTGGCAAATGCTTGTGCCTCACTTATGCACGACCCAGGAGATGGCCATTCAACCACTGGCTGAGGCTGAGGCAACAACATTGACAGCAGCACAAGCTGTACCAGGTTTCGAGGACGTTACATTGGCGGACATACAAGAAGTGCACACTGCTACTGAGGAACAGCCTCCCGAGGAAGTGTTGCAACGGATAGACGAGGCTGACGCAGAGCCCGACGCCAGGCAGAGTCAAGTTGAGCAGCCTAGCGTGATGGAAGGCAGGACTGAGCTGTATATGTCAAACATTAGCAAGATCCTTGCTGCCGTGGATAAGCTCAAGGAAGAGGTGAAGGAACAGGAAGTGAGCAACCTAAGAATAGAGGAACTTCTGGTTGGTATTGACAAACTCTTCCGTTTCTACACAGACAGGCACAGGGAAGAAATAAACAGGAGAAGACAGACGCTCATAACAAGCTAGACACAGCGGGCTCAAGGTGGTGAAATTGCGGAACCAGCGACATCATCTGCTCCTGTTCCTGTTGAGGATGAAGAGGATGCAATGTCAGAAGTGTCAGCATTGGACTTTGAAGGGTTTATGGCCAAAGTGAGTGACTTGGATACTCCTGGGGAAGGTGCTCAAGAGGAGTCTGTGGAGGGAAGTGTTGGTGCGGTGGGGAGTGCGGCGCTGTAAGTGTTGCCGCGCCTCAGAACCCCTGTTATTTAAGGTCATCAGGCCTGTTATCTACTGTTGTTAAGGTGACTACCCATATTTTTGTTATTGTAGTTATAGCTTTAGTACAATGTCTGAAAAATATAACCTTTATTATGTCTCTAAGGGCCAAAAAATGTCCTGGTATGAGGGGGTACCGCCCATATGTAATTATTCCCATAAGATTATGTATTCCCGGTACGCAAATTCCCAGTGCGCGAGGTCATGGACTGCCCAATCTCTCACGCACTGTGCGAGCCTACTCTGTGTGTATATATATATATATATATATATATATATATATATATATATATATATATATATATATACCGTATATATATATATATATATATATATATATATATATATATATATATATACCGTATATATATATATCCACAGTAATCCCTGTACTTACCGGACGCCCACTTTCCGGACATCCCCACTTACCAGATATTGTGGGCCTGGACCTTTGGAACCCAAAAATGGCCAAAAAAGAAAAAAAATCCCCCCAAAATCCAAGTTTTTTCCCACCCATAATTTGAAATTGCTGCGTGGCGCCGAACAGCTGTTACACCACGGACCCTCACCCCTTCCTTCCTGCCCCCTCCCCCTCCATCAGGGTTGCAATTTGGTAAATGTGGGCCAATTTGGTCATGAAATATTTGTTTGGTAATGAATCAGAGTAATGCATTACCAAACGGATTTTTCACATGTATGAGGATACACAGGATGGAGATGGTGGATTGTTTGCTTTCTCTGATTAATCTGCTAACGTACATAGCATGAAAATAATCATCATACTGTTAATTATAAGAGTGATTACATGTATTTCCACTTGTATATATAATTAGTGAAGAATAAATGTTAGCTTTATGAATTTGGTAATGAAGAGTTAGATTTTGTAATGAAACTGAGGACTTTGGTAATGTGGCCATTGCAGTCTGGCAACTCTGTTTCCCCCTCACCAACACCCAAACAGTTATTGCCTAACTTCGATCACGAGTGGTAGCATATCGTAATGGAAGCCACACGTGCTCATTTTTTTGTGAATAAACAGTGAATAAACTGCAATACCTCGCCACTAGACCACACGGGAATTTACAGTGATGTGCAGTATTAAGAAATTAGAATTTAGAGTGCAAAGGATTAACTGTGGAGTGCAAACCTGGCGGTTGAAACTGGCCTGATGCAATTAACAATGTGTAGTGTTAAACAGTTATAACTTACAGTGCAAAGAATTACTGTAAGTCCAGCACAACACTGGATTACTGTACATGCTTCAAGAACATTTTCACCACTGCCAAAACCTTGCAAAAGGCGGCCACAAATGTGCTGTAAGTACCCTGGCTGAGGTACAGTCACTTCTAAATCCTCATTCTTTGGTCCCTTTTCATTTATATCATGCTTTATGTCCATTATTGGTGTGAATAGGGTCTTAAATAGGTTTAAATAGGTGCTATTCATGTCCGGTAGGGAGCTATTTAGGTGGCTTTCAATGTTAGGCTGGGTTAGGGTCCATAAGTACCAGTCCAGGAGGCAGGGGCCCACTATCTGGATGGGTCCACTATCCAGACATGCCTTTGGCTCTGTTACGTCGGATAGTGGAGGGATTACTGTATACTGCATATACAGTATGCGCGAATGAAAATGTCACTGCCCCGCCTCCACCTGTTGCGTCATGCCTGTAAATACAAAAGTATGAGGAAACAATAAAAAAGTGAATACTCTCCTATTTTTTAGTACTTTATTGGGTAGCCTCGGCTCTTGTGAACCTTAAGTAGTCTCCTCGGCATCGAGTCCACAACTCTATGGATGAATCTTGGGTCAATATTGTTCCAAATCTTCCTAATGGCGTCCTGAAGCTTGGGCACGGACAATGTGTCACAGTCACGCAGTTCACTCTTAATTTTGGACCAAATGTTCTCAATAGGATTGAGATCTGGGCTATTTCCAGGCCACGGATTAAAATAAGGCACTAAGCAATTATTCAACCACTGCACAACTGACTTAGTACTATGACATGGCGCACCATCCTGCATGAAAATATTGGCCTTACACTTTCTCATGCACCCTGGTAGCTTATCACACAGCAGCTCCAAATAATTTGCTTGGTTCATTTGCGTATTCTTAGGCAAGAACACAAGTTCTCCCATCCCATGGTAAGAAAATGTTCCCCAAACCATCACAGAGTCAGGGTGCTTGATGATGTGCCACATGTACCTTGGGTCCAGAGGATCACTGCCCCGGCCTATACACATACTTGCACTGGTTGTCAGTTACAAAAATGGTTGACTCATCACTCCACAATACTTTTCTCCACTGGTTAAGAGTCCAACCTTTGTGTTTCAGAGCAAATTTAACCCTGTTATGACGATGGAGCTTAGTTACCCTCAGTTTAGGCAGCACGCAGCAACGCCTGAAACCCAGTCTCTTGTGTACATTATCCTGAATAGTTCGTATGGCCACTCCTGATAAGAATCTGGGATTCCGAACCTTCAGTTCACGGGCGGTAAGGGTGGGATTGGCCTCCAGCTCCCGCTTCAAAACATGCAGGGTACGATCAGACACTTTTCGCTTCTTCCCAGGCCGTGGCTTGTGCGAGGGTTGCTAGCTAGCAACACCCTCCCTGATTTTCTTCACCCAACGTTGGGCAGTCCTAACTGATATCCCAACGTTTTGAGCGAACTCCTTCGTTGTTTTGTCCTCCTTATGAAGTGCACACACCACTGATATCTGTGCAGGTGTCAAATTAGGCTCGGCAGGCATAGTGGGTATGTGGGCGGGCAGGAAAGGCCAGCAATGCAGGCTGAAACGTGGTCCAACTCGGCCCTCTCATGCATGTACGTATAACCCTTACAGAGGCAAGGAGGGCACTGAGCTGGTCTTGCCTGAGTTGTGGGTTGTCATTGTCCGGACACTGTTGCCAGACGTACGATCAGCTGGGTATCATGTGAACTTGCGGGGGTTGTGAAATTGCGCGAATGAAAGTGGTGGTGACACTTTCATTCGCGCCTACTGTATATATATATATATATATATATATATATACTGTATATATATATATATATATATATATATATACATATATACAAAATTTACATACAGTAAGTCCTCGTGTGTGGACGCATTTTACTTCGACGCCTCGTTTTTTGCACAAGAAAAAAAGTTTCCGAGTTGTCTGACAATTCGCTAATATCCCCACAATTCAATGCTCCCAGCTAGCAGCTGACACTCAGCAGATGATGCATACCGATGCTCAGTCTAGGCACTGTCCATTTTTCTGTGCAATAGTTTTCCATGATCTTTATACAGCAGGTCCAGTGGGACAGTAGACACACGTGGGTTTGTTGTTGTTTATGATCGTAATATACGATCTTCAGCCGTGTCGTGAATACACAGCAGGTCCAACTGGGCAGTAGACACATGCAAGTTTGTTATTGTTTGTGATTGTAACGTATGATCTTCAGCTGTGTCGTGCTACTATTTTTTAACAAAGAATCATTACATGTTTCTCGTAACACTATTTATTTTTGCTTTGATGGACAAATACCTGAAATGGATGTAAAATAAAGCTTATCGATATTTAAGGAAGGAAAGAATAATAAGTGACCGAGTACAGAGATGGTAGACTCAGCCCACCAATTTTTTATTCTATTTGACTATATTACAGCCTCTCTTCCATGTATCAGTGAGTAAAATAATGTTGTTATAATTTCTTCCTTCCTTTTAGTGACAAAGAGGGCACATAAAATGACCAGGGTTTAATTGACCTACTTTGATGTCGAAAATTAAATAATCTGGTGAAAAGTGGCAACTTTTCCTTGGTTAGTGACATCGGGAACTAGTCCACCCACTCTTAACATACCTTCACTTGGCACTCAAGCCAGTCTTCACTTTATTTCTGGTAAGGATTTTTGGTGTTGCAGCTCTTTATAACAGTTTGAAATGTCTTCTCAAGCACATGTTTATTGTGTTATGCTGTTTTAGCACTACCAAACACTCTTCATTTAATTTTGGGTAGGGCCTGTTTGGTGTTATAGTACTTTCTGATAGGGTAGGTACATGTCCCACCGGAATGCTCCTTTATTTTTCCCATTGATTCTTAACTTCACAATTTGATGTTTCACCATTCGTGAGGTTTTGGCGGAACATCCAAGCTGCAAAAACGAGTAGTTACTGTATATAAATACTGTATACTGTATATATATCATATCTCATCTCATTAGCCGTTTGGATATCCACTGCAGGACCGGCCTATCCCGACCGAAGTGGGGACAATACAGCCAATGTATCTCTACCTAGTGGCTTAGGCTGTCTGGTAGAGATTTTATGTATGGTGAGAAGTGCATGTATGTTTAATGGTAGTGTTGGAGTGGCTTTGGATGTGTGTGTAGTCTGTGAACCAAGTGTATTCGCCCCGCGCGAGCCAACTGGGTGCAAGCATATTTTATTGTATGCGACACTGGTTCAACCACAGCACCCCTTGTGTCCGCCAAAGTAGTATGTGGCCAGAAGAACACTCCCAAAGTTTATTACCCTGGTGGGGCATGAACCTTCATTCTTCAGTGTACGAAAACACACACTTACCACTGTACCACAAAGGCTTCATATATATATATATATATATATATATATGTGTGTGTGTGTGTGTGTGTGTGTACGTACAGGTATACAATATCTTGATATACGATACCCCTTAACGATGGGGGTAAAAATACCACCATACCCCACCTAACGATGGGCAGACCTCGGTTTAACGATGGGTTTTGATTTTTTTTTTTTTACCAATTTTGATAATATTTAAGACAAATTGTGTGTTTAAGTTAGGGTGAACATTGTCATTTTGGGGTACAGTTTACTAAGCTTTATTTTTTCCAGACATATATTTGATGATTTTCAAATTTTTTTTGTCGGTTTTAGTGAGTGATTTACAGGTGTTAGGCTTAGGTTAGCATCTCTTACAGCATGTATATTCAGTATATATATATATATATATATATATATATATATATATATATATACAGCCGGCACAATGGAAGTCTGGACCCTCTAATTCGCACCATATATTTGGTAGGGTCCAAGAAATATTGTAGGAAAATTCCTGTAGTCAGTGGATTTTTTTCTGGTGGCTTCTAGCAACTTTACAGGCTTACCACCACATGCTGTGAGATTATTAGCTCAGTGCCTGCCTGACTTTGGGTGGGAGAGCACGTCAGATTTTCTTGTCCTGCCTGGCCCTTGTTAATTTCAAAGCTCTCGTTTTCACACCCTCCTCTGCCTTAGTGAATCATTGGAGTTGGGTCCGAAGCCACTAACTGATGTAGGAAAAGCCCGAATTTTAACTATGAGAGAGGAAAATGTAAAAATTAAGGAGAGGCTTCAGTGCAGCAGTACGGCTGGGGATCTTGAAGTCTTTCTGAAGTCGATGCTGTATGGTTCTTTCAGACACATCTTTCAGCAATTCTGGGAACATATCTTTCAGCTGTCTAGCAGTCAAACATGGATCTTTTATCACAGCTTGCTTCAATAACCTGTCTGTAGTTGGTGATGTCTTCCTTTTAGGTCCTAGCCTGTCTTTATGTTGGGGAATTGTGTTTTTTGGCAGGTGGCGGGCAGGAGCGAGGAGTGCCATAACGGTAGATTTTCCTCACCCATTTCAAATACAAATATCCTTAATTTTTATATTTTCCTCTCTCATAGTTAAAATTCGGGCTTTTTCTACATCAGTTAATGGCTTGGGACCCATCTCCAATGATTCACTAAGGCAGAGGAGGGTGTGAAAACGAGAGCTTTGAAATTAACAAGTGCCAGGCAGGACAAGAAAATTTGACGTGCTTTCCCATCCAAAGTCAGGCAGGCACTGAGCTCATAATCTCAGCATTTGGTGGTAAGCCTATAAAGTTGCTAGAAGCCACCAGAAAAAAATCCACCAAATTTTCCTACAATATTTCTTGGACCCTACCAAATATATGGTGCGAATTAGAGGGTCCAGACTTCCATTGCGCCGACTGTATATATATACACAGTACCCTCACGTCCAACACGCATTTGTCCAGCACGATTTGCGTCCAGCACAGATAGCAAAAAATTAGTATGATTTAATACAGTTTAATTACTGTAACACAGGTGCGTTAGCATAACACAGACGAAACTCCAAGAAGTAGGCAAAATCCGCAGAGTTCGCCTCCAGCACGATCATCCCTGGTCCAACACGGTCGTACTGGACGTTCCCTTGACGCTGACAGCCAATCAAAACTTCCAATCAAGTAGCCTCCCCAGCCTGCTATCGTGACGTGATCATGATGTCGCCCAATTAAAAACGCTTCTGCTCTCACGTGGTTTTGTTTAAATTTCTCCTGTCACAGCGCCACTCAGTAGCATAATTCACATTGGACGGTGCTTTTTTCTTACTGCATTTTCTGCCCTTGCTACTGCATTTTACCCTGCTTACGATGCCTAGGAAGCCTTCTGAGAACCCAAAGAAGCGGCAGCACCTCCCTCAGGCCACCAAGCTAGAAATCATCAAGAGGAAGAAGAAAGAGGAGAGGAATGTGGACATCGCCAAGGCCTACAACGTGATTGAAGCCAGCATGAGGACCATAATAAAAAACCAAGACAAGATTCTGGCGGCAGTGAAGGCTTATGGAGGCGAGCCTAAAAGGTTAGTTATCATTCGTAGCACAGTACCATTTATTATAATTACAGTAGTACCAATATATGTATAGGTATATGGTAGGTATGTAGGGTGACTTTTCCTAGGGTTGCTGACATAATTCATTTTTCCCCATGAGCTCTGTTGTTTGTCGAACATGTTTTTGGTCCAACACGGGACCCGTGCATGACAGTATTACCGTGTTGGACGTGATGGTATTGTATATATTTATATATGTATATTATATAACCAACCCATACGTGCTCCCTACGTGTCAACAAGTGGATTGGTGGAGGGTTAGTGCCCCTCCCCGTAAAACAAATAACTCAAAGTCAAATGGCCACCCCGTACGGGATTAGGGGACCTGGCAATAGATAGATAGATAGATACTATATATATATATATATACTCGTATATTATTAATGCATAAATTAATGTCTTATGTGTATGTGTGACTTGGCAGCCAAATCAGTGAAATGCCGAAGACTGAAGAAGATGAGCGCCTGTACATCGACCCCAACAATGTAGAGCTGAGTTATGCCTTTGCTGATGCGAAGAGAAAGTTGCGCCTTGTGTTAAGCATTGCAGATTTCTCCATGTCTCCATCATTGCCAGAGTTTGGATCCCCTGCCGGAGCAGAGTGAGTGTTTAGTAATATCTAGTATTTTGTGATCATATAACTGTGGAGAATTTTGTGGGTTTGGGATATGATGTGGTGCCCTCTGAAGTTGTACAATTGACGTTGAGAAAATTGAGATTGGTAGAGTGGCAGGCACGTACGTTAATAAATGAGTATGGTGGTTCAAGAACATGTAAGAATTGATGGTGTAGAGATTGAAAAGATAACATTAAAGGCAGATATGCATCAGGTATCTGTCTTGAACTCCCTTGTTTTTCTTGGAGCTTGAAGTAATGTTATGAAGTTTCAGATATGGGTTGTCATGGGAGTTGAATATGTACAGTATATACATATAGCATGTAACTCTTACTTAGAATCAGAAACATTTGAATCACTCTGTCAATTTAAAATTGCTAGAAACCATGCAAAAGCAGCAAAAAATCTCACTAAATCAAACTTTCTTCAAAACCAAGCATCAAAACTAATTAACAATCATAATGACAATAGAGTATTCATCAACTCTCAATTCTTTCAGTAATAACTTTAACAAGTCATCACCCATTCCCCCACTAATATCTTCAGACGGTAACATTACAAATGACCCGCGTGGTAAAGCGAATATCCTTGCCAGTACATTTGCCAGAAATTCTACCTTAGAGGATGTCAACCAGATACTCAGTGTTTTTTATTGAGGCAAAAATTCACTTGATAGGTTGATGATGATTGGCTGAATGCAACATGTTTGAATATCATTTACTAACCCAAATTTCCCCCTCAGATACAGGTATATGTTGTCAATTGATAATGTAACGAGTAAAACAATTATGAAGTAATGTTGCATTCAGCCAATCATCACCAACCTGTCAAGTGCATCTTTGCCTCGATAAAAAAAAACTGAGTATAGAACTTGACTCTTCTGCAATTGTTCCACTTAAAATACAGACTAAATACGTAAAATCCATCCTAGACAGTTTACCAAACAACAAAGCTCCATGCCCAGATGGAATTCCTCCAGTTGTTATAAAAAGTGCTCCCCAGAACTTGCCTTTGTTCTAGCCCAATAATTCAGACCATGCATATGTACTTCTTCATTCCCTGATTCATGGAAAGAAGCCAATATCCATCCAGTTCCAAAGAAAGGAAGTTCCTCTGACCCCTCTGATTACAGACCAATGGCCATCCCATCTTCTCTTTGGTTAAGTATTTGAAATTGTAATTAATAAGCACATAGTTAAACACCTTGAATCCAACAACGTAATTAGTGATAGACAGGATGGTTTTTGCCATGAAAGATCCACCGTTGATATGCTCAGTCTCCTGACTCATACCATCCATTAGTCAATTGACCAACATGGAGAAACTCATGTAGTAGCCCTTGATATTTCTAAAGCTTTCAACAGTGTGTGGCACCATTCCTTGCTATTCAAACTCTCTTGCTATGGACTAACGTCTTTTGTTCCTCTGCTTTCCTCATATCTCAGCGACAGAAAAATAAAAGTAGATGATGTATATTCTAATTTCCACTCAGTTAACATCGGCGTATCACAAGGATCATTTCAGGCACCAACCCTATTCCTAGTTCATATTAATAATCTCTATCTGTCACCCAGAATCCCATCCATTCATATGCAGATGACTGAACACTTCAAAGTTCATTCACACTCAGACACCCATTCACAAAGTTTAATATCTCTGACTCTCAACTCAGTGCAGCCGTCTCCGTAAATCAAGACTTATCTAAGATCACTGAATGGGGACAAAATAACCTTGTCTCATTTAATGCTGGTAAAACCAAATACTGTATATACAATTTACTAATAGACAGATATTGCCAGATTCGTATATTACCCTCAGTGCTACTATTATTCCCATCTCCAGAAATATTGAAATTTTCAGTGTTTCACTCAACAGTTCCCTCAGCTGGACATTTCATGTCAGATCACTTGCTAAAACCGCATCAAAGAAACTTGGATTATTGTTCAGAGTCCATAACTTCTTCACTAACGAGTAGTTACTGTAGCTATATTTTATAAGAGTCATGTGTGCTTTCAGCTAGAATATTGCTCACCCATATGGAATGGATATGGAGAGGTTGCACCAAAACAACTAGACAAAATTCAGAACAAAGCTGCTGGAATTATTATTAACCCTGCTATTACAAGTAAACTACTTCCCTTACAAGTAAGAAGGAATGTTGCCTCCCTTGCATTATTTTACAGATACTTTTATGGCAAATGCTCAGATGAAGTTGCATCCATTGTACCACCTCTCTGTGCCTTCTGTCGTACTGTCCCAGGCATCTGGTAGTGCTCATAACTAGAATGTCACATGGCCTTATTGTAGAACTTCTGTCTATCAGAATTCTTTTATTCCCCAAACTGCATCTCTCTGGAACTTGCTTCCCTGGAGTTGTTTCCCCCCAAACTTCAACCTACAGCAGTTCAAGTCCAACAGTTACAGATTTTTTAATGAATGGAGGGCACCAGTAATCTGGTGTATGGATTATTTTTTTATTCATTTGCTTTTGTTCCTATGTTCTGTTAAAAAAAAAAAAAAATGTACTCAGATAGTTTGGTTCAGACTGACAGCAGCAAAGGAGTTGTGGAGAAATTTAGAAAGTGGAGGGGTTTGAGAGTAAACTGGGAAAAGATGAAGGTTAATGTTGAGTTGGATGGATAGGCTTGTTGTTGGAGAATGGCCAATGTGTTTGTGTCAAATGCAAGAAAGAGATTGGTTGTCTGTATTGTTTTGTTTGTAAAGATTAGATACTTAAGAGATGTGTTGTAAAAGATATGATTGTAAAGATATAACCATTTATGAGAGTGCCATATGCAAGAGTGGTTTTGTGTCCTTTAGCCAGGACTTGGGAATGTTACCAGAGGGGAGGGATGTAGCTTTTGAGTGTATTGATGAGATGTGATACTTAGAGGATATAATTAACATGGAGGGCAGTACACAAGTAGGCTGAGTTGTGAGAACTAAAGATCTTAAGAACAAGTTTAAAGAGCCATTGTTTCAGCTGACAGTGAACTTTCTGTACATATAAGAAGTTTCAAGTGTAATGTTCTGTGACAGTGAAGCAAAGGCTGTAAACCAAAGAAATGTGGACAAGTTTGAGTGCACTGAAATGAAACTGGTGATCTGGTTGTGTAATGCCGCACAGAGGAAGGAAACAATATATGCAGATTTAAAATGGCACTTGGGATAGTGAGTGTTAGTGAGATGATGCATACAGCTCAGCTGAGATGGTAAACGTGTGGAGAAAACACACGAGGGCGACTGGTTGAAGCACTGTATAGGCCTGACTGTGGAAGGGAGGACCTCTTCATGAACAAGACTCAACCAGAGTGCTGCAGGAGATGTTACAGCTTGGAAAGTAGCCATCATGTAAAAAAAGCTGACCCATTGAAGAATGAAACACTGCCTTTGAAAATGTATTTATGTAATGTTGACAGATTCAGTGTACATTGTGTGGTATTCAGTTTGAGGTAGGACTGTACTACCTCATTTCCCATTTATTAACATATTTTAGGGTAGGCACTGGGTGGACTTGAAGTATCCAGCTAAACAGAGGATGTTTAGACTTTCTTGGCTTCCTCGCACATAGGTGAGGTGTTAATATTTAGACTTCTGTTCAACGGTAAATGTACCGGTACTTGTTAAGGGCCCATCTTTTTACTTAACATTAGAATGTCAATCACATTTTCTTCAGTTCTTGTAAAGCAGCTAACATTTGGTTAATTACTTTAATGAACTCAACTGTTGTACAATAAATATACAGGTTCATGTACAGAATATTACTGGTAAATGTCTTACAGTGGCAACAGCCTAGAGGGTGATGTGTTGACATGGCTGAGGTGTCAACTTGCTGAAGCGACCAATCTCCATGACCGTTCCTTAGTAGCTCAGCTTCATGAGACCCTCCGCTGCGTCCACCTCTTTGATGCTCAGGTAATGGAGTGGATGTTGATTTTCTGGCATTATGGTAGAAGAGAGAGATACATGGTATAATAACAGGTAGTCAGAATGTGTATAGTATCATTCCTCACTGTAGAAGAGAGAGAGAAAGAGAGAGATATGGTATCATGTAAGTTAGCCTTTCTGTGTACAGTATACCCATGTTTTACAGCGAGGGTGCTTTTGAAAAAGTTTGTTGCATAATGACTTATTGTATATTGAGTTATTTATGTTTAGTGGTGTATGTTTTTGGATAAGGATCAGCCACCTAAAAGTCTAAATACAAGTTTCCAGCTCACTTGAACTGGCTATGATTTCACCCCACTGCACATCACTCTCTGCTTACTTCCAAAAATAAGGTTAAAAACAAGTTTTCAACTCACCTAAACTGATAGTTATTTCACATCACTGTACTTTGCATGCAGCATGAAGTTCATTAACTCTGATGTCACACCATTGTTCAATCACTGACACTAACACACTCGATAACGATGAGTACAAATGCCATCTTGGAACAAACATGAAATCTTACACATCCAGGAGGGCACTAAAATAACCTAAAGTAATGATCGTGTATCAACAAGTGAGGGGTTGTACGAGATTTTCTTCATCATGTAAGTGAGAATCTGTTTTACTACATCGAAAAAAGGTCCTAACATTTTCATCTTCGTATAAGTGATTTATTGCATACCAATCCATCGAATAATGAGGGTCTGCTGTATATCCTCTCTCTTTCAGCAGTTTCTCAAAAAAAAAAGTGGCTGTGATAAATTCAGTATGTGGACAAAAGATCATGCATACAAGTTTAAATAATGCAGAAAATAAATCCATTACAGGGAAGAGAGCAACTGGTCAGAAGCTTAACAGATGACTACCGTAGCAGATCACCTTATGTTGCCTACCTTGTCCGGAGTAGACAGGGATTGCTCACTACCATAGCACACCTTGAAAAGTGAGTCTTGTCATTTAAGGCTTTTAGTACGGTATTGAAGGGATGAAGGTGCCAGTTTAGTAGAACTGAATTATGGTCATTGTTGAATGGTATAAGTGGTAAAGACAGAAGCAACCATCCATTAAATTAAATTAATACCGGTAATAATAAAAAAATAACATTACAGTACAGTATATTAAATTCAGATAAATAGGATAAAATATTTAATTGCTTTCTTCTGATAATGGCTATATTTTTTCTTAGGTATTTGGTACCTAAGTGGTATTTAGTATTAACTGGTACTTCACTTGGGAAGTGGAGGAGCGATTGGGTAAACATGGATTGGAGCAGATGGGGGACATGGAAGGTATGTGCAAGATATTCACAGAAGAAATCTGGCACCATGAGAGGTGGGGTGAAGAGAAGGCGAAAGGGAGTGCAGGGAACAGCATGGTGGAATGAAGAGAGAGGTTGTGGCACAAAAGAAGAAAGTATATAGTGAGTGGATGAGAAACAGGGGTGTGGAAGAAATTGAGAGACAGGAGAGAGAGCTATATGTACAAAGGAAGAGAGAGGTGAAAAGATTAGTAGGAGAGAGTAAGAAGAGAGTGAATGAGGAATTTGGAAGGAATTTGAGTGTAAAGTGGAGGGAATGTAAGAAAATGTTCTAAAGTGAGGTAAAGAGAGTTAGACAGGGTGCCAAAGAAGTTAGTTGGGGAGTGAAAGATAAAAATGGTAGATTACTAGTGGAGAAGGGAGAAAAAATGAGCAGATGGAGAGAACACTTTAAGGAATTGTTGAATATAGAGAATGAAAGTAATGCAAGTGTAAGTGGCTGGGGAATGGCTAGGAGATGAGGAATGTGAGAAGAGAGGAAGAAATCAGTAGGATGGAAGTTGTGGAAGCAGTGAGGAAAGTTAAAATGGGGAAAGCCCCAGGAATAGGAGTGTGTGGTGAAATGCTGAAGTATGGGGGAGAGATAGTAGTAGAATGGATGTGGAAGATGTGCAGATTGGCCTGGGAGGAAGGTAGAATCCCGGAAAATTGGATGTCAGGTATAATTATTCCCATGTACAAAGGAAAAGGAGGAAAAGAAGTATGTGATGATCACAGGGACATTTGTCTTCATAGTGTAGTAGGAAAAGTATATGGTAGGATATTTATTGACAGAGTTAGGGAAATAACAGAGGAATTAGTTGGAGAAGATCAGGGATGTTCTAGGAAGGGAAGAGGTTGTGTAGATCAGATATTCATTCGTAGATCTTTAATGGAAACGTTTCTAGAGATGAGAAAGAAATTGTATGCAACCTTCATGGATTTGGAGAAAGCATATGACAGGGTAGATAGACAAGGATTGTGGAAAGAATTAAGAATATTTGGAGTAGATGGGAAGTTGCTGAATGCCGTGAAGAGTATGTATGAGGGTGATGAGGCTGTGGTGCATGTGGACAGTGAACTGAGTAAATTTTTCTATTTGACAGTTGGATTGAAACAGGGATGTGTTATATCTCCATGGTTGTTCCATTTGTACATGGATGGGGTTTATAAAATAGATACAAGGTAAAGTAGTGGATGTTGGAATGGCCCTACTGAGAGAGGGCAGTGTTTGGAAACTCTTTGTACTGTTGTTTGCAGATGATACTGTGTTGTTAAGTGAAGACGAAGGGGAGCTGCAAGGCTTGGTGGATGAGTTTGGGAGAGTGTGTAAGAAACGGAATCTAAAGGTGAATGTAGGGAGGAGTAGAGTTATGGTCTTCGAGAGAAGTGAAATCAGTGAATGTACAGTGAGGTTGGATGAGGAGGAAATGGAAGATGTGAGTATGTTTAAGTACTTGGGAAGTGTGATGAGTAAGGATGGAAGATTGGAGGGTGAAGTGCTTGAAAGGGTACAGCAAGGAAGAAAGGTTGCTGGTTCTTTGAAAACAGTGATAAGAAACAGGGAAGTGGGCATGGAAGTGAAAAAGTTACTACATGACAGTATTGTGATACCACTGCTAACGTATGGAAGTGAACCCTGGGGCATGCTGGAGGGACAGAAGTAAAGAGTGAGAGCAGTGGAAATGAGTTATTTGAGAGGAGCATGTTGAGTCACATGGAAAGACAGACTGACAAATGAGGAAGTGAAGGAGCATTGTGGCGTGGATGTGGATGTGATAGGAAGCATTAGGAGAAGGATATTGAGGTGGTTTGGCCATGTGGAGAGGATGGAGAGTGAGAGACTGATGAGGAGAGTGTATGTGAGTGAGGTGGAGAGGGAAAGAGGAAGGGGGAGGCAAGGATGAGATGGAGGGACGGAGTGGAGAGAGGGGGGTGTGAGCTGGGAGCGGGGCAGTGAAATGGCGGGGGACAGGGCGACATGGAGATGATTTGTTTATGGTCACCCTTTACGGGAATAAGGCATCTGGCAATAGATAGATAGATAGATTTAGTACTACCTTATGGAAAAACAAAATTATGTAGTGGTATGTATGATATTACTGACTGACAGGTGAAACTGCAGGCTGTTTGGAAAATAGATGACTCAGCAGAATTTTCTGAACTCTTATTTTTTCATTCAGTATGTGAAGATCTGGAGAAACATTTTTATATCCCATATGTTGAAAACAAGCCAATATTGTCAATTACAACAATTAAATAAAGCTGAGACATTACTGACCTCATTATCTCAGCTCTTAATTTTGGTGACTGCCCCTTCAGCGCTAAGTGCCTTTTGTCTTAGTAAATGCAGTATTCAGGTTATATGAATTTTATAATGCTAATACTGTATGGTTGTAGATGGGGACACTTACAATCTACTCACTCAGTGTAGTACAGCATTGTGTTATTACGGTGAGTGACAAGCCAGGTAATTTCCTGTTACCCAGGAGACTGCTTGGCTTGAGACAGAGGAATGGTAGTGATGCTGATAAGTTCCATTCCTTCAGCTAATGTTAAGAATGCAGCAAATTTTGACTCCTTGGTATTGGTGTCCTTTATTGTTAAGGACAATGATGATGATAATGACATTCCAATCTTTCAGGCTGTTAGCAAGAATAAATGCAGACACTTTGGTAGTGATGTCCTCCATTGTTGGGGAGTGTGTGCGATTGTTCCTTGAGCGGCGGGAACAGACTTTGAGCCGCTTTACCCATGACTTCATGCAGCTCACAGCTCCTGATGAGAAGGTCCAACTTGTAGAAAGCTTCCTTTCACAGCTCTATGCTGATTTGGAGCGAGATCCTGTGTGGATAAGTAAGTAGATAAATAGAGAGAGAGAGTTTCCCATTAACTTGTTGTATACTCTGTATAATGGTGGTAGGTGGGGGCATTCACCATCCACTCACTCGATGTATTGCTGCTTTGGGTGTCTACCCTTTCCTCTCTTCCTTCATTTCTCTTCTGTCTTTCTTTCCTTCATTCTTTCTACTTCCCTTTGCCTACAGGTGACTTTATACTTCCCCTTCTGTCTTTCTTCCCTTCACTCTTTCCTTTTCCCTCTGCCTATGGATGTCTCTACACTGAGTGACAAGCCAAATGGTTTCCTGTACACCAGGAAACCATTTGCTATGCTGGGTGGTAACCATATAGTCAAATTATGGCAAGTGGTGGTTTAGTGGGTAATTAAGGTGCTCCAATCAGTTTGAGCATGTGCAGGTTTATATCCAAGAGGTGGTTAGGGTTTATTGCTCATGTAATACCACTCAGGGATGAGTGAGGCTGGTCACTATCATCTTAAACGTCAGGACCAACTTGCCTGGCCCCAAGCTCTTTTGCTCCTCATGGGGCAACATAGGATTGGATGATGGATGGGTGTTGGTAATGATTTTAACCTATGGATTGCACAGTTACCTTTTGTTATCCTACCCCATTGTGTTAAAAAAAAAAAAAAAAAAAAGTTTTCATTATAAACTTGAAGATAAACATCCAGGGCATCATCTGGTGAAAAAAAAAAAAAATCTCTCTCTCTCTCTTTTGCGTAATGCCATGCATAAGTTTGCATAGGGCTGTAGTGAAAAAATGAAGAAAATTTTTTTTTTTTTAGTTTTTATTTATTATGAACTTGAAGATAAACATCCAAGGCTTCATCTGGTGAAGAATAAGGAAGATCTCTTTCTTGCTGTCTTAGCGTAGCGCTATGCATAAGTTTGCGTAGGGGTGGAGTAGGTAGTGGTGATGCACAGCCACTGGAAGGTTAGCACAGCTTGAGCTGTGGCTCACAATCCATGGATTAATAAATGCAATACAATGTGGTCAAAAGGTTTTCTTATGATTTTGTTGGAATGCAGTGGGAATGTTGTTAAGGTATCTGACTGATGGAGCCATATACTAATACCAGTACTGTTTCCTTTGTTCTACAGGTAGCACAAATGAACAGCTGGTGGCTGCTCAGTTAGCACTAGAGCGAGGGGTCATGTCTCACACTTACATTCATGCCTTGTATCCTAATGGTGACGGAGATGTGTCCAGAGACCAGTGAGTATTCTGCCAACTCTTTTTTATTTACTAATATAAATTAATAAATAAATGTTTATTCATTTGTATTTCTATTTATATATGTATGAATTTACATATATGTTGTCCAGTTGTGGGAATAGACTTGAGAGTTCACTCTCTGAAGTGCAGCAGTCCTCCTGCATTTCACTCACTTTTACTGTACAAGTCACTTACGATTGTATTATCTGATTTACTAGGTAGTGTATCTTGTTAGCAAAAATCACCTTAAACCCTAAGCAATAGGTGACTACTTATATATCTCTTTACTCTGGCTTAAATTGCTTGTGAGGGACATCATCTTATGATAGTACTGATATAACCAGGTTCACTTCCAGAAAAGCCTAGGACCACAGCAACAATAATACTGGCTAATACCAGATGATTTGACACACCACAGGGAAACCTCCTGTTGTCAAAGATTTCCATCTGTTTTGATTAATCCTTGGACAGTGAGAGATTTCCCTATCAATCAATCAATCATTTCCTGTGGCACCCCACGGGATGCATAGGGCCTCGGTGAACTTCACCAGTATTTTTCTCTTGCTATCTCCTTCAGGTCCCATCAACTCTCCTCTCCTGCTTCTCTTTTCATTGTCCTCAACCAGGTTTCCCTCGCCCTACCTCTGCCTCTAGCGGTCCACTCTGGCTCATCCTGTATTAAACTGCCTTCTTCTCTATATATGTGCCCCAGCCATTTCCAGCGAGACAGTCTCACATATTCATCAGCTGGTTTCACTCTTGTAATATCCCTAACTCTTTCATTTGTAACTCTGTCTTGTCACTTTACCGCAAGAATCCTTCTCAGTATTTTATTCTCTAATCCCAGTGCTTTCTGATCTGTTGCAATTGTACTGTACCATGACTCATGCTCATAAATTAAAATTGGTCTAACCATGGACTTGTAAATTTTTACTTTAGTATTTACCGAAAGCATATTATTACAGTGAGTCTTCGAAATATGAAAACCCGAAGTATGAATTTTCGCTGGTACGAAAGCGATGAATATAGGACAAATTCCACAGTACGAAAATGTCTCAATGATACGAAAATCGATACGAAAGGAAATACAGAGATAGCCTGATTATCCAGACTGTATGGTGTGAAGAGGTGTGTGAATAGTCTGAAATCACGATTAATCCAGGGGAAACAAAACACAAGTACTGTTAGATTGATTTGTTTACCGGTAAATGTACAATGAAAGACACAACTGTCTTCCCGGTTCCGTCTGAAGAAAATTTACACTAGGTGAAATGCAGTGAAAATCCTGTTTCTACTAGTGCGTGTTTCAAATGGTTCGATTTTTCCACTTTGGGAAGATGCTTGTCTTTCATTTTACACTTGAAGCAGCAGAAAGACCTTACCAATTCAGTTGATAATCCTCCAGCTTGTTTCTGTAATTTTCTGACAACTTTCATTTTGGCAAATTACTTTTTCTTGCTGACAAATCTCCTCCCTGTTATTATCGTCACTTTCCCCTAAGCTCATTTCCAGCGCGGTGGAAGAAACTCAACATGCTCAAAGGTGGATATCGTTTCCCAGTTTCCCAACTGGAGGTTAGGTATTATTATTAAGTACATATAAGCTCAGTTAGGCCAGGTTTAGTTAAACACTTAGGGAAGAACAGTCCTTTCCGCCATTATGTTAACGAAATAAACAAGAATTGTCACACCAGAACAGCTAAAAATGATGGGGAAACAGATTTAACAAGAAACGTTTATTGTATTTACTAACCCAGAAATAATCTGAAAAATATAACAGACCAGGAAGAACTGATTTGATAAGGTACATTTACTGTTTTAAATAAAGTGTATATTTAGCCCCCTCAGTGGCTGTGGGTTCAGAAATTTGCATGCTCCCGTGGTCAGCCTTGGGACCATTTTTTTCAAAGTTCTAAAATCAATTTCTTTTTCTTACATGTGTGAAAAGACTCGTCTGGCACACCTGGCTTTTTTTTTTTTTTTTTTCCACTAAACCTATCCTGTTATTTGCTATGATTTGTGTAAGAAGGAATAAAATTAGGATGCGTGTTACATTAGCATGCAAACATCGGTGAAAACATCTGGGATGAAGTGAACTGTGAATGCCTGACTGCATGGGGTGGTAGAGTAGGGTCGTGTTAACACACCAGTGACCTTCATTCCCTTCCCATAATTGCTCACAGTTTTTTATAGCTCACCCTAACTCAACATCACTGACACCCATACAGTAAGGAGTTGTTCAAGCCCAGCAGCTATGAAAGCGATAATGGAATACATTATTGTTTGTATCAGTCCTCTCTCTTTCACACATACTCCTAAGAACGAACAAAAGAATGAGCAGTAAATGTACACTAACTTTAAGGAGCAGAAATAACTGTACTCAGTCGGTCCGAAATACATCGGGAAAAGTGATACCGAACGAAGAATGTGGATCTGAATTCTAACCTACGAGAACATGTGGGACGAAGAGTAATTTTTTTTCTGATTGGCAAGCATTTTTGTTTCATATCATCTCTTAAAATTGTAAAACCCATAATCTTTTGTGTAAGCATACAGCCTAAAGACCTTACCAATTCAGTTCATATTCCTCTAGTTTGTCTTCTATATTTTTCCTAACCATTTTGAAGGTGGTAAATTATGTTTTCTTGCTGAAAGAAACTTATTCAAAATTAGGGCACATGTAACATAAGCATGTAAACATCGTCGAATACATCTGGAGTGAAGAGAATGCTTGACTGCTTGGGCTGGTAGAGTCGTGTAAACACACCAGTGACCGTCGTTCTCTTCCCATAATTGTTCACAGTTTTTTATAGGACGCCTTAACTCAACGTCACTGACACTGAAACAGTAAAGTGTTGTACAAGGCCAGCACTATGAAGGGGTTAATGGAATACTGTATGAAAAATTCAAAATGGGTGTGGTGCACAGTGCCGCACTCGCCTGTTGAGAGAAAATGAACTAACCCCTCTCTGGTAAACAAATTTTCACGTATTCCCAGTTGAGCCCACGTCCCTCCTCTCTTCGCAGCTTCGCTGTACGTGAGGATATTTACGCTCCTCTTCACCTTTTCGTATTGTTTCGCCATGCCTCCCAAGCGCCCTGCATCATCTCCATCATCGGAGGAGCCCAATGCAAAGAAGCAGCAGCACCGTACTCTAACTCTGGAAAGGAAATTGGAAATTATAAGACCCCATGATTGCATTGCGCAGTTGACCCTTGTGCGGTGTGGTGCGGTGAGGATCTGTCCGTTCTCCCCTTTGGGGCTAAGATGCGAATGAATGTGTTTGAATGGATGAGTAAATGAGGAGTGTGTCGTCCTGTCTCGGCTACCTCCCTTTCCTTGGGGGAAGCAGCCTAGGTATATAGATGAGGAAGGGGCAGGGAGTCTCAGAGATTGGGCGTGCTTTAGGCTTTGCAGCTTCCACCGTTGGGACTGTGACAAAGAAAAAGGAGATGTACAAGAATATGGCCACCTCCTTCTCTACAATTGTATACGGGTATTGCATACTTCAAAATGGGGGGGGGGGTAAAGTTTAGGTGGGGGGTCCAAGGTGGTCCTGGGACGCATTCCCCCATTTATATGTATATTTCAAAGGGGAAAATCGTTCCGATATATGAAATTTCGAATTACGAAAGTTTTTTTTTGGTCCCTATCCTTTTCGTATATCAAAGACTCACTGTATTCCAAACAGATTTCAACATTCCAACAGCTCACCAAGCCTGTCTAATCCTCTCCTCAATTTCATTGTTTAATGATCCTTTAGATGATACAGTTGTTCCCAGATTTTTAAAATTTTCTACATTCTTCACCACATTATTCCCAATTACACAATCGATTTGGTTCTCCACGTTCATATTAATAATTTCAGTCTTTCCATAGTTTATTCCCAATTACACAATCGATTTGGTTCTCCACATTGATATTAATAATTTCAGTCTTTCCATAGTTTATTACCAATCCCACTTTTTCTCCTTCCTCCACCAGACAATCGAGTACCCTCTGCATCTCATAAATACTTCCACAAATCAGTACAATATCTTCAGCATAGTTTGAATCCATGTCTCTTATTTTCTTTTCAGTTAATTCCTGCACATGTTCTCCTTACAACCTTTCTCATAACATAATCCCTAGCCAAAACAAACAGCAAAGGTGAAAGAACTCCTCCCTGAATCACTCCTGACCTAATTTCAAATGAATCACTCAAAGAACCACCCACCATTACTTTACAAAAAGTACCTTCATGCAGGCTTCTAATAGTATTTACTAACTTTTCTGGTATACCATAGAATCTCATAATTTTCAACGTAGTTCCACGTGAAACACTTTCAAACGCCTTTTCAGAATCCACAAAACACATACTAAGTGGCATTTTCGTCTCATTAGTTTGTTGCATTAGGTGCCTTACAATAAAAATCTGATCATTACAACCTCGACCCTTTCTAAATCCCGCTTGTTCTTCTCTTAAAATTTTATCTATTACTGGCTCTGTTCTGTTCAACAAGATTTTGGAAAAGACTTTTGCAACTACAGGTGTCAAAGTTATCCCCCTCCAATTTCCACACACTCTTAAATCTCCCTTTTTTGGTATTTTTATAATCACTCAATTTTTCCACTCTTCTGGAATTTCACCATTATCCCAAGCCACATTAAAAAGTTTCAAATGCGCATTCATCAACTCATCATTTTCCACTTTAAGCATTTCAGGAAATATTCCATCCTCTCTTGGGGCCTTAAAATTCTTTAATTCCTTTATAGATTTTGCTACCTCTTCCAAGGTTATATCCCCTGTTTCTCTCTGCAAATCACTCTCATCTGGCAAAATGTTCTCATCAGCAGGGGTTGTTCTATTTAGAACAGATTCAAAATGCTCTTTCCACCTTTCTTTTATATCCAGATCTTTAGTCAACAAGTTACCATTTCTGTCTTATACAGGTATTTCTTTCCTTCTCTTTTCAGTCCCAGTTAACTCCTTTGTGGCCTGATACGCTGCTTTTATGCTCTGACCGTCATTTTTACCTAATTTCTGTCTCTTTTGCCTTTTCATCATATAGCCTCCTCTTATCACTTCTAACGAGTCTTTTTACTTCAGAACATAAACTCCAATACATTGCTCTGAGTACTTCAGCTGCCTGGCCATCAACATGTTGTTCTTCACTTCTTAACTTCGCCTCTTTCCTTTTCTGAATTGCATTCCATGTTTCATCTGACACCTACTTTTTCCTTCTCACTTTTCCCTTTTTATTAAGAGTAACCTTAGCACTCTCATGCAAAACCTCTTTTACCTCCCTCCGCATTTGATTAATATCATTGTCCTCAGATTTCCCTATGCAATTACATTTTATATCATTTGACAGTAGCCATAATATAGTACTGTACTGTATATTTATGTAAGTCTTCAGTCATCGCTGAAGGCTTAAGTGAAGGCTGTGTTCTGGCATGAAAAATTTTCTCATATAAAACCATGCATAAGACTGAAGATAGTAGAAAGTGTGTTTGATTTTGTGGTGAGGTAAGTCACTATTTGCGTAGCCAATTCAGCGTTCCATATCCATAATGGTACATGAATGAGAAATGGTTCAAGCACAATATTTGCAGTTAATGCATAGGAGTAAATAACTTACGGGAAAAAATGAGATGCCTTGAGAAAGTGATGAAACTTTTCCCCCTGCAAGCTCTCCCACCCCTGTGAGGAGCAGCAGTGTCCAGCCAGCCCAGGTTTTCCCACTCCAATGGGCCAGGCTTCAACTCACTCACCACCCAAGCCCTCGGAATCCTGGCTCTATCTGCTACACCAAAAGCTTTCCCCACATTCTGACTGTTCACATAAACGTATCTGATAGAGTCAATCCAAATCCTGTCACATTAAAAAAGGGTGCCAAATCCCTGATCGTACAATTCTTCTCACAGCATTCATCCAGCCAGCTCATTCTCTTGTCAGTCACCTAGCCTCACTGACTTCCATATCTCTCTTTTCCTCACACACTCATCCCCCATATCCAGCCACCTTCTTCTTGGCCTACCTTACCTCCACTTTCCTTCAAAATTCACTCAGGTATACATTTTTCACCACTCTGTTGTTATCCATTCTCTCCTCATAACCATATCATCTCAGTACACTCCTTTTGATTCTGGTGTCCACAGACTTCCTCACTCTGCATCTTTCACGAATCACAGTATAGGATTCCGTATCCCATCCACTTTCTGTACTCCACATACATTCCTCAGCAGTCCCATCTCCATTGCCATCATTATTGACTTTTCATTTTCATGCCACACAATAGTCTTACATCCATATACAGTAAAACCTCGATATAACGGACTTCAGTAGACCGGAATTCGCTTTTATCGGACTCGAGGAGCTACTGGACTAAATTCCTGTATATCGGAAAAAGTCCTATAAAGCCATAATCTTCCGGACTGCCTGACCACTTAAGCTGTGTTCACTGCAATAATGTAAATAAAAGACATGTTTTTCAGTGTACAGTACATTATTACAGTATTATATATATTATACCATTTGATTAAGATAGTGAAGTTATAACACAGTACAGTACCACAATGGTAGTCAAAACAGTTTAAAAACCGTTCATGTGATCCGGACTAAAGTCTGATATATCGGTAAAAGTCCGGCTTAGCAGGGGGAAGTCCAGATGTTGCTTTTATCGGAATTTTTGCATTTTTCAGAATGGTTTGGGCCACAATTAGTCCGTTATAGTGAGGTTTTACTGTATATATATATATATATATATATATGGGCTCGCATAGTGCGCGAGAGATTGGGTGGTGCACGAGCTCGCGCACTGGGAATTCGCGTACTAGGAATACATAATCTTATGGGAATAATTACCTATGGGTGGTACCCCCTCATACTTGGACATTTTTTGGCCCTTAGAGACATAATAAAGGTCGTATGTTTCAGACATTGTACTAAAGCTGTAGCTACAATAACAAAAATATGGGTAGTCACCTTAACAACAGTAGACAACAGGCCTAATGACCTTAAATAACAGGGGTTCCGAGGCGCAGCAACACTTACAGCGCCGCACTCCCCACCGCACCTCCCATCGCACCAACACTTCCCTCCGCAGACTCCTCTTGATCACCTTCCCCAGGAGTATCCAAGTCACTCACTTCGGCCATAAACCCTTCAAAGTCCAATGCTGACACTTCTGACATTGCATCCTCTTCATCCTCAACAGGATCAGGAGCAGACGATGTCGATGGTTCTGCTATTTCACCACCTTGACACGTGACGCGCTCTGTGAGGGGTGGTCGCGCACTAGTAGAAAATGGCATTTTTGAGCCACTCCTTGCCTCTGCCTCGCGTTCTGTGCGGTAAACTCGCGCATTAAAGGGTTTTTGGTTATGATTTTTGGTCACTTGTGCACAAGGCGAATCGCGCACTGTGGTGACGCACACTGTGCGAGCCCACTGTATATACAGTATATATATATATATATATATATATATATATATATATACTGTATATATATATATGCACAGTGCACCCCCACACAATGCGAACTCACACGATGCAAAGTACGGTACTTACAATGTGAGGTCAGTCCAGAAAATGCTTATTTTTATCGAATACGAACTCTGTGAATCAGACTTCCCAACGTGCGAATCAGCTGTATGACCATGCAAAAAATGGACTTCCTGCCATTACTACAAGGGTTGGGCTGGACAATGCAAGCAAGTCACACGAAGGCAGGTGACTGAAAATGAGCCAAATTCAAAATGGCTGGTGGCTGGCCAGCTATCTGCATGCCATCAACTGACTTTCTTGGGTAAACAAAAACTTCTACATATTGCAGCGAGAACACACGTTGTACCTTGCATCCTGCGGTCCGTTTTAGCATCATAGTAGTACCCACCTGTTCATCATGGTCTTAGCTGTTGACTTTGAAGGCTTTATGGCACCATCAGGGGACCTCAGAAGTGACAGTGAGAGTGACAATGGGGCGCCCCGCCCTGCAGGGCAAGAGTAGAGCGTCGGGTACCCACCCCCTCCCTTTTTAACAAGCCCAGAAGTCACTTAAATAAAGGTACATGGTGTTCTGTTTGTTGTTTTATTTGTTGGTCCAACTAGAAGTACTATTAGACAAAGTATTAGCAGGGTAGTTAGGCTGGAAGGGGACCCAAAGACCAAGCTCTGGGTGGGCTGTCCACCATATACCATTTTTCCCATAAGTTCTTTGGTGTATACAATGCGAAATCGTAGAATGCAAGGGTTTCTACCGCCCTTAAACTTGCATTGTGTGAGGGTGCACTATATATATATATATATATATATATATACAGTAACTCGTCTTATTTCGATGCATTTTACTTCGACGCCTCATTTTTCGTGCAAGAAAAAAGTTTTCGAGTTGTCTCACAATTTGCGAATTTCCGTACATTTCGATGCCCCCAGCCGGCAGCCGACGATGCATACCGATGCTCATTTGTTGGCGGCCATCTTGCAACCACCCTGTCCACCATAACCGACATGGCAACCTCCTTCGGTGCATACACCAGGACTATGCCTGAGGCCATCAATATCTTGTCGACCTTGAATGATCTGAAGTCTCAAGTGATGGCCGTCTACAACAGAAACATAAAGGAGCAGAGACAAGCCCGGATCACATGATATATTCACGAGAGACAGAATGTGGCTGCTATTCTGCAAGACTTGGACGTGCCAGCAGGGGTGGATGAAGGAGGAGAAGTGGACAGAGAGGAAGTGGAGGTGCTGGAGCCTGAGTTCAACTTTGAGGGCTTTGGCATAAGTGATGGGGCTTCCCCAGAGAGGCCCATGTCACCTAGTAACTAGCCCATCTACCCTCAACACACCTTCACCTGCCACTCAAGTCAGCCTTCACTTTATTTCTGGTAAGGATTTTTGGTGTTGCAGCTCTTTATAACAGATTTAATGTCTTTTCAGGTACATGTGTATTGTGTTCTACTGTTTTAGCACTAGTAAACACTCTGCATTAAATTTTTGGTAGGGCCAGTTTGGTGTTATAGTACTTTATGATTGAGTAGGTACATGTCCCACCAGAATGCTCCTTTATTTTTCCCATTGATTCTTAACTTCACATTTCGACGTTTCGCGCAGTTTTGGCCGAACATCCGCGGCGTGAAAAACAAGGATTTAATGTATAGATTATATATATATATATATATATATACTGTATATGTATGTATATGTATATCTATAAACAAGATACATACTGTATGTATCCGTCACAGCAAATGTTGCTGAATTTTAAAAATTCCGTGGAAAGCCCCCAGATTGAAATCTTCACAAACCGTCAGGAATCCCACCACCAAAACAATGCAGTGCTGTGTCTCTCCATGAAAGCATTGCAGTGAAACTCGTCACCAAAACACTGCTATTGGTGTTGCCAAATTTGGCGTGTTTATTTCTGATATTACCTGTATGTTCCTGTCTTTTGTTTTCTTCCCATGTTCAGTATTAAATACAGTACATGTACTGTATGTATATCCCACATCCTCAGTACATTTCATACTCTTTCCTCAAGTATTGCATCCCAAAATTGTTGGTTCCCCCCTCTCCCCCATTCCCCCAAGACTGCTGCTATGCACTTTCTCTCTTCGGTATTGTTATGCCACGTGGCAGCAGTGTTTACAATGGAGTTTGGTGTGTTTTTCATCATCCCTGTCTTTCTACATGCCATGCTGGTCTCATGCCTTGTGCTGGCATATGTCATTATGGCACCCCCACCTGCCAAGTGCCCCAGGAGGGTCTTATCTCTTGAAAAGAAGTGGGAGATTATTGGGAAACTGGACGAGGGACGGACAGTGAATCGGGCAGTTGAGTTTTTTGGTGTCCCTCATAGGACCCTGCAGGACATCAAGAAGGCTCAAGAACAAATCTTGCAGTATGGAACTGAATATAGACAGACATCCTGATATTTTGAATGGGAAGTAATAGCCAGACTCAAGCACCAGGATTTAAACCAGGCATTGTTAAAGTGTTACTGACAGCAATAGTGCAGTCATTGTTTTTGTTGTGCTATCTCAGGTTGTCTGATTGAGCAGACCCATCAACTGCAAGCAAGCAACCACCCCAGGAGTGCCGTCTTATGCAGTAAACCGATATTCCCATGCAGCTGACAGTGACACGCTGCAGTGAGGCATAGGGATTAGTGTGTAGGTTTGGTTCCTGAGTGGACACCGCATTTGCATCTCCACCCAGTTAACATGAGCACCATAGTAGGCTCCAAATCACCCCATTTTTTAACCATATGGTCACTATCCAATGTTGAAATTGGTTTCTGAGTTACAGGAAACCACTTGGCTTGTCACTCGGTGTAGTCACCTGAAATGGGAAGAAGAGTAATAAGTAGTGAGAGGAAGGATGTTAGAAAGAGAAGATGGCAGGCACAGAAAAAAAATGATTGACATGAAAGAAGAAGTAGATGGCACTACATCAAGTGAGTGGATGGGTGCTGCCTCTCCTGCCACCACTGAGCAGTGGTGTCATGGTGTGGGCAGTGGAGCTCAAGGATGCAGTGGCGAAGTTTGTTCAATACTTGGCCATAACTGCCACTAACCCCATGGGATTTAGTGTATCAAGAAATTTTGCTACTCTTTGATGAGTTTATTCCCCCTGACATATTTTGTTTTATTTCATTCACTCATGCCTTTGCCCGCCATTCTGTCTCTCCTCAAGCTTGGTTAGGTCTTCTTGTCCTTTTTTTGTCTGCCTTGCTAACCTACCTTGCCTTGCCTAACTTTGCCTCCAGGTATCGGTGTATAGTTTGTGTACTTTACATTATACAGCGCAGTACAGTACACGGACATTTTATCATGTTTATTGTAATATTCAAGGGTGTTTATCCATGTTTGAATAGTTATACAGTACAGTTACTGTATAAGGTTTTATAGGGGATTAGACTTCCTTTGGGGGATTTAGGGAGGGTATTGTTGTATATCAATTTCTGCCAGTTTGCCATCATCTGACACCTATTTGGCTGCCATATGCCGGATAATTTAGAGTTCACTGTATGCTGGTAGTGTAATTAGTGGTTGTTTGGAATAATGACAATGTGAAAATTATCTTGTGTTGCAGGGTTCTTCATGAACACATGAAGAAGCTGGCTGCAGTCATCACACCAAACCACAAGGATCTCAGGATACCTAAGGTAAACCACTAATGATGGATGGAGGTTATGTTCTCACCTCCATTTTCTGTCTTTATTTAGATGAGGGATAGTTCATAATGGAAATGAGTAGGAATATTTGTAGTGATCCTAGTAGAGTTAGGAGAGTTATTAAATGTTGATTCAGGTACATCAGAGGATATGAGTACAGTGGTAACTGTAACCCATTGAGATTCTTATGACTTCCCTAAAGCAGTGATAAGAAACAGGGAAGTGAGCATGGAAGTGAAAAAGTTACTACATGACAGTATTGTGATACCAACTCTAACGTATGGATGTGAAGCTTGGACGTTGTTGGAAGGACACAAGTCAAGAGTGAGAGCAGTGGAAATGAGTTATTTAAGAGGAGCCTGTGGAGTTACACGGAGAGACAGGTTGACAAATGAAGATATAAAGGAGCATTGTGGTCTGGATGTGGATATGATAGTAAGCATTAGGAGAAACACACTGAGGTGGTTTGGCCATGTGGAGAGGATGGAGGGTGAGAAACTGATGAGGAGAGTATGTGAGTGAGCTGGAGGGGGGGAGAGGGAGGGGGAGGCCGAGGATGAGATGGAGGGATGGAATGGAGATGTATATGAGTGAGGGGGGTGTGAGTTGGGAGCAGGGCAGTGAAATGGCGGGGGACAGGGTGATGTGGAGACAGTTTGTTTGTGGCCACCCCATACGGGATTAAGGCATCTGGCAATAGATAGATAGATAGATTTTTATGAAATGTTTTCGCATAATTTCAAATCCAACCTCACAGATTCCGATGACGCATTTATGCGTCATTTAAAGATAATTTTGTAAATATTCACCATAAATTGCATTTACGTGTCATAACAAAGAGACTTGAGCATGATGTCATAGAATGCTTGCTCTGTGCCTGGCAGGCAGTTGTTTTGTAGTTTTGCATGGTTTAAACTAGATTTATATATCTATTATTTATTTATTTATTTTTTTCTAAATACAGTACAGGTATTTTTCTGTGGCAGGGTATAAAGTTTTTGATTTTTGCCTAACTTCAACTCGTCATTTTTGCTTTTTATTTTTATTTTTTTGTTTTCCATTTTTTGAACATACTGCAGTAAAGTACAACTATTCAGCTTTAAAATAACACCACAACCAGCATCCTATCATAAAAAGTGTATTTACACTGACCGATCAAAGAAAAAGATGGCGAAGCAAATATGCGGCCGAGACTCGTAAAAAATTGTGCATCTTTTTCCTTTTGTTGTACTGCATAAGAAGATGCAGAAATAACCATAATGTATACAGAGTATATGGTGCGAGTGGATGCTGAGCTGAGTGAGTTCTTTGATCTAAATGTGGGAGTGAAACAGGGATGTGTGATGTCTCCATGGATGTTTCATGGATGGGGTTGTAAAGGAGGTGCAAGGTAGGGCAGTGGGTGTTGGGGTGGCTCTAATGAGTGAGGGGGAGATGTGGAAGATTCCGATGTTGCTGTTTGCTGATGATACAGTATTGTTGAGTGAAGATGAATGGGAGTTGCAAGGTTTGGTGAATGAATTGGGACAGTGTGTAAGAAGAGGAATCTGAAAGTTAATGTAAACAAGAGTAAAGTTATGGTGTTTGAGAGGATTGAAGTCACAGAAGGCTCAATGAGTTTAGATGGTGAGGATATGGAGAATGTGAGTGCGTTCAAGTACTTGGGTAGTGTGATGAGTAAGGATGGAACTTCTGGGGATGAAGTGCATGAAAGGGTAATGGAGGGGAGTCAAGGACAGGGGGAAAAATGGCTAAATTGTCAACAGTGGATGGGAGTATAGATGACATTAGCAGAACTGAGTATAGCTGGACACTGATAGTACTGATAGATGATACAAGCCACCACTTGAAAGCCCGGGCGAATTCAAAATAACACAGAATCACAAAAGTGACGCCCCCTGGTATGATTCCTTGCTCCCAAGCATCACGAAAGTGATGCCCTGCAGTTAAGGGGTTAATATGCAATTACTGTACTGTGATTTTCCAGACACAAGATCTTTATTCTGTGTAACAACACATTATTTGCAACAGTTAAAAGCATCATAAAGTTGTAATGATACATAGAACTTAGTGAACATGATAGTTTGGATAGGCCAAAGCTCAACTTATGAAGTGATGGAAAAATAATGTGTGAGTAGAGAAGCTCAGTTTAGGACACAAGCATTCAGTATATAGAAATGAATGTAGTAGTGGTAAGAATGCCATCCATGGAATGATGATTTGTTATTGATATACTGTGTTATGTAGTTTAGAGCCTCTCCTCCCTCCCCCTTTTTTTTGGGGGGGGGTGGGGGGGTACCACAGATGAACCCTGTGATTGTTGAGTATGCTGTACTTCATCATTTCCTGTAGTTTGTTACCTCATGGGAGCCTGAACTGGAGATTCTGTTACAGAATTGCCTACTTTTATTTATACAGTAGGTCCCCATTACACAGTATGTTGGCCCTGTGTTCAGAATATCCATCCATCCATCCATCATCCAATCCTACATTGCCCCAAGAGGAGCATATGAGCCTGGGGCTAGGCAGTTGGTCCTGACATTTAACATGAGAGTTTCCAGCCTCACTCATCCCTGGGTGGCATTACATGAGCAATCAATCAATCCCAACCACCCCTTGGATATAAACCTTCACCGGCTCCATCTGATTGGAGCGCAGTAATTACCCACTAAATTTCCAGGTGCCAGCAAAATATGCATCAATATTTTCCATACATTGGATACTGTAAAGTAGGGTAGTCCAGCAAATCAGCTTTGCAGGTAACATTGAAATTTTAATAGGCAGTTTTTCTGTACAGTAGTTTATTGAGGAATCAGCAGCACAAAGGGAAAAAAAAGTGTGATTTTGCTCACACTCAGTCATTCCTGTTTCTTTCTCACTGGTGTACTGTTTTACTAGTGTTGGTTAGAAGAAGAAACAGACCGAACTTGAGAAAGAAACCACACAACAGCAGACAACTTCCGCTCCAAAACAAACAGCCTTGAAAAGGCAGTTAGGTCTGTTGCTGTTTGCTCTCCCTTGTATTTCCTTTGTACTAATTGCCCTTGCCACAGTTGTACCAGTATGAGTGCCCATGGCCAAGTGCGCAAGCAGAGGTAGTGTGCATCAGCGCATACAAGACCCCAGGGGACAAGTTGCAGTGTGTGGTGCGTGCCTCTCAGACGATCATGAACCTCCTCTCACTTGCACACAGACAGTCCGTCCCCGCTGCTGATGACTTCATGCCCGTCCTGGTCTATGTGCTTATCAAGGTTAGTGATGGTTTGTGTACAGTATTATCAGATGATGTTAAAGATTTTAGGGCAACAGTAAGAAGGTTTTGGTGTCTCACAGGATGGCAGATGAAAGAACTCATCAACTTTTTTTTTTTTTTTTTCAAAAGTTTCTCTTACTAAGATAACTTAGATATATGTAAATGTAGTGCTGGAGAGGGATTCCTTCATCTAGTGGTGCCAATACAAATATCCCTCACCTCTGTGATAGTGGACAACAGAGGGGCAGCGATAGCCAGCAGCACTTGGTTCATGTTCAGATGTTTTGGGGTGAGAACAGCAACAGTTAGTATAAATATGATGCAGATCTATTGCCTGCATCTGCAATTTGCCCAGTGTGCACAATACAATGTAAAGATTGTTTTGTCATTGCACTGATGGTTACGCAGGTGTTAAAAATTCATTAGCACTTTTTCCCGACTATTGTGAGTTGACTGCAATCAGATTCAGATAGCTCCCTTGGACCGAAGGAATTAGAAAATATGTTCATGAATTGTTTCAGTACAATGATAACCTTTTTTTTTTATAGTGACTTATGTCGAATGATTCTGTTGATAGGAACCCCTTAGACCAAAGAGTTTAGGAAAAGTCTTTCTTAACTTCTTCAGGACTTGTGGCTTGAGTGTTTACTTTTGGTCACTGACTGATGATTTTGTAATGCAGAAGAGACTCCTTAGAATGGAGAGACTAAGAAAAATATACAGTACTTATTACCGTACATCAGAACTAAAACTTTCATACTCTGGAAAAATGAACTGGCGATTCTCGGTCAGAGAGTTTCCAGCCAGAGGTAAGGAGTTGGCGAGACTGGCTTTTGTTTTTAGAGCCCCCTTTCTGCCCAGTATAGGATATACCTTTAGCACCATACTGATTAAGGCTAGTTTGTCATGAAATGATATTGGGTAAATCTGCAGTCAGCATTGCAGATGGATATGTCAAGTTTCAGGGTTAGCCCTGGCCTCACAAAAAGTGTAGCCAATTTTTTCAAAAGATTCCATACCTGAACGATGAACCAGTTTTTTTTATTTCCAACTATTTTATGTAACAACGTGCAATATTTGTTGTATTATTTTAATAGTGAGGAAAGGAAAATAAAAGTGAAATTAGGAGCACAGAGGTGTAGGTGAGCAAGAAAGTTTGTACTGTTGTAACAGAAGGAAAATATAAAAGAGTATGGATCACTTGGCTCAAGGAATGTGTGGGTAAGATTGAAAGTTGGACTACAAATGTGGGCAGTTGTGTGCATGTATGTGCCAACGCAACATCGTTCTAGTAGAGTGAGAGAAGAGTTCTGGACAAATATGGAAGCATGCATGGAAAAGTTTGAAAGGAATGAGAGAGTGTTGTTGATTGGAGATATGAATAGAAAAGTAGGGAATGTGAAGGTGGATGGAGTAGTTGGTGAGGGGGTGTGTGGCTGCAGAGATGGATGAGAATGGCAGTGCTTTATTGGACATTTGTGCCAGGAGGGGGTTGGTGATAGCCAATACCCTCTTCAGGCACAAAATGATCCATAGGTATACGTGGTGAGTGATGAGAAGGGTGGGAGGTGAGCTGAATGAACGGAAGGTGGTGATTGATTATGTGTGTGTAGATGACAGGATGAAAGGGAGTGTAATGGATGCAAGAGTATATAGAGGTTGGGGGAGTGGACTTTCTGACCACCACTTGGTGATGGTCAGAATCAAGGTCCAAATAATATGGAGAAATAGTAGAAGGGAAGGACAGGAGGAAGTAGTGCATACAAGGAGGGTGGAAAGGTTACAAGAGGTTGGAAAAAAGGCAGAATATAAGAGGGAAGTGGAGAAGTGATTGGGTAAATATGGATTGGAGCAGATGAGGGACGTGGAAGGTGTGTGCAAGATATTCACAGAAGAAATATGTGCAGCATGTGAGGTGGTGTGTGGTGTCACGGGGTTTTTAAAATAAATGCAAAACTATTTAAATGATAATGTTCAATAATATTGAAGAGCAGGGACAATGATTGTCTTACTGAATCAAGCAACGATTACTTTACGCTGGCTTGCTTCGCACAATTCTCTAAGAACGAGAATTTATAAACTTTCTCAACGGTACACAGCAGAGACTAATTAATCAATTGCTGTTTATTAGTACTGTTAGCCTCTGGAGAAAGTTACTTCACCCCTGACAATAAATAACTAATACTAATAACAGTATCAGGTTCTTGCTGATGCTTAACTCCTAGGAGGCAGGCACAACGGATTTTAAGCTTAATACACAAGACTGGCCTAAGTACCAGTTATGAATGGCAAACGTTTATGCAAGCTAGGAGCTATAAGAGAAATAAGCTTATTTGCGGAGAAATGAAACAAGAGTTTACATTACATTAAGCTCAAGATAAAGAACTGTTAAATTTATTGGTTACAAAATAAATTTAACGTTACATTTCAAAATCAAATTAATGAGATTGCACTCACTCACTCACTCAAGAGCTAAATTCTTATGCCTAGGAAAAACACCTTAACTAAACTCTTAAGTCTAGGAAAACGAAAAGAAATACTGGTCAATGAATGCTGTGTATCACCAATGAAGGGTGGGAGTCTGGAGAACTGTAGTCTAGTGGAGTCTGGGTGCTAGCTGACCTCTCATCTCTCACACTGCTGGAGCACAGAACCTCTCTCCGTCACAACAGACACTGGACTGAGTAAACTCGTGGGAAAAAAGGAGCGCTAGGCCGCATTTTTTTAACGGTCGAGCGAGCGAAACGCGCCCAAGACAAATCGCTCATCGGAAGCGCTAATGTCTCACACAAGGACGATCACTTATGACACGGAAAAATTGATTTGACAAGGTTCCCAACCGAATGAGCGGTTACTGAACAATAAACTGGGATTCCACTTGAGTTCGTGGTTTCCCACAAAAGCCAATGTTACTAGCCGACTCGTGACATTACGCCCCTACAAAATGAATTTTTTCCTTATGGGAAAAAATTTGTGTGTATATATATATATATATATATATATATATATATACACACATATATGTACACATCCTAACTCAGTCACACAAGATTCACACTGTGGTGTGTGTGCTATCCTGCTACAGGAGAAAATCACTCGCCAATGAGCGTAAAAACCTCGTATTTACGTTAATAGAAGCAAGCTTGAGGGAAAAAACTCCGTGACGACGGTGAAAATCCTGTACTCAGGTCAAACTGAGCGAAAAGTTCGCTACATTTTCACTGACAACTAATTGTTGTGTAGCGTGGTGTATGTAATACACGGTGTAGGTGTGACAGTTGTAGTGTAACTGTACCTACATGTAAAATGACATGGTATGTCATTTTACATGTGACGACGACGAAGGCAGAGGAGAAGAGGCGTCAGCGTGCGGCAAACGATCAGCTGGCCCGCACAGCAAAACTGCTACACCCATTGCTGTACCTGCAAAATCAATTAAGGTGGAGCATCAAAAGTGTCAGTGAGACAAAAACTCTTATTAAGTTACAATTACTCTCTCTGCCTAGCAATCAGTACATGCTACGAAAAGTACGCTCTGGCTGAAAAATACGAGTGACAGCCTAAGCTTCGTACATTCGAGGTCGCCATTAATTACAGCACACGATTAGTGTCGACAAGTTGAGAATCCTTGTGCAAACTCGGGCTTCCGTAGCCTCGAACTGCACACGGGTCCTCAACCTGTGCCTTAACCTACAGTACTTATGTTAATATCGGGGAGCTGAGAATCCTTGTGCAAACTCGGGCTTCCGTAGCCTTGAGTCGCCTCTGTGGAGTTCTCTCATCCCCCTTAACCTACAGTACTTATATTAATATCGGGGAGCTGAGAATCCGTGTGCAAACTCGGGCTTCCATAGCCTCGAGTCACCTCTGTGGAGTTCTCTCTTGAACTTCCCCCTTAAACTACGGAACACGTGTATGTACAGGCCCTGGACATACTGTGTCCTGTGGGGCCAATGGGCGAGACGTCAGGTCTGCACCCACTTCACCACTACCCTGTCTCTCAACTGACTCAGAGATTACAGGTGTGGTTACGAACGGCACAGGAAGGACATATCCTTGATTAGTGGTGTTACTTTGACACATACTGCAGGAACGGACAAAACTATCTATGTTTCGTCCCATCCCTGGCCAGAAAAAGTCAGCTCGGATCCGGCTCTGGGTCTTCCTTCTGCCCATGCGACCTCCTGAGGCTGAACAATGACCCCATTGTAACACTGCTAGGCGGTACTTGGCGGGAACGACAAACTGCAGTCGAACCTCGCCCTTGGGTGTTCGTGACTCACGGTAGAGCCGTCCTTGTTTGCGAAGGAACTTAGCTTGACCTCCCCGTGAATACTTAATCACTCGACCCTTTTGTTTGTTCCGCACGGCAGCAAGTGTCGGGTCAGAATGTTGTTCTTGTACAACAAGTTGGCTACACATCAGATCTTGCGGCGATTCAGTGATCACTGGGGTGACACAGTCTGGAGCCTCAGTCATGGCTCGTGTTACCGCAGCAGCCGAAGTCTGAGTAGCGTCATGTTCGGTGCAACTATCCTTGACACCGCAAATGTTGCCTATAATAAGGTCAAATAAGGGTTCTGGCATGACAACTGCAAGTGTCGTACCAGTATAAAATGGAGATACCACCTGGATACATGCATCAGGGACCAATCTCACTGATCCATCAACAAGGTTTGCATGGATCTGTCGACCTGTATACTGCTCAGGCCGAACTAGACTCTGCTTGACAGAGCAACCTGAGGAACCATTATCTCTCAGGACCTTCACAGGAATGCCTCCCACAAACCCTGGCTGAACAAGGAAGGTACTGTCACCTGCGGGAGGGCCTGTGGAGGAAGCAGCTAGCCACTCATGAGGCTGCTGAATTGATGCAGCAAACATTGTGCCTTGAGAATTATATACTTGAGGGGTCGTACTCACTGCCTGTGAAGATGGAACATTGGCCATCTGTGGAGGGGGGTTCACTGTCACTGTGGGACTAGTGAACTGTGGGGGAGTGCCCATACTGGTAGGGACGTGACCACCGTGCTGCTGCTGAGGAATGAAGGCTGCGTTCGCTTCCTGCCTCTTTTGAGCTGGTGGTGAAAAAGTTTGTCCCGAAGGTCGGTTGCGTGGCTGATATTGCTGCTGGTTAGGGTACTTGTTGTACCTCTTCCACTCAGGTTTCTGAGTGTTTTGCCCCTGGTCCTTCCACTGCGGTTTTGGACCTTGGCCATTATTCTGAGAATGGCCTTGTTGCTGGGGTTCAGTCTGAGACGGCTTCCCAGACTTGGCAGTATCTTTTCTGCTGTTCCAGGTGTTTTGCTTACGAGTTTGATACCCGTATGCAGTAAAGAATGCATCAGCCTTTTCTACCATTTGGCTGGCATCTTTCACCTGGCAGATCTTAAGCTGTGCTATGAGCTCAGCAGGCCACGACCTCTCTAGCTGTGTACGCAGCATAAGGTCAGTTATCCCCTCACGCGTGGAAGGAGTTTCATCTTTCTCCATCCACTCATTTAAGTAAGCAGTGAGACGATCGAGGAACTGAACAGCTGTCTCCTTGTCTTGGAGACGAGCTCGCATGAACTGAACTTTGGCGTCGTCTACTGTGAGACCATACGCCTTAATGAGTGCAGCTTTCATCATCTCATATGTGAGATTGTCTCCACGAATTCTGTGGAGAATATCGAGGGCAGGGCCCTCAAATAAACTAAGAAATTGGATCCGCTTGGCTGCCTCATCCAGTTGATACATGTCTGCCATGTCCTCAAAACGAGCTATGTACGGCTCGATTCGCTCGCTTTCCTTGTATGAAGGAAGCTTGATGCATGGGGTCGCTGGGACATGTGCAGGGAGAACGCTCGTGGAGCTTGGACCAACTGCACCGGATGTGTCTGAAGCCAAGGAATCTCGCTTGAGCTTCAGCACTTCAAGTTCATGTTTTTCTCGTGCCTCACGTTCGGCACGTTCATATTCACGTTGTTCCCGCTCGTGTTCTAAGTCGAGTTCGCGCTGTTTTCGCTCGTGTTCGCACTGTTCTTGCTCGTATTCACGCTGTTCTCGCTCGTGTTGGCGCTGGATTCTACACTCATCATGAGCATCTTTCTCACGTTCCTGCTCATAATTAAACCGTGAGAGAACGTAGGTTTGTATTTTTTCTGGGTCAGTGAGGCCCATTTCTTTAGCTTCCTGTACATAGACACTGGCAGCCATGGCGCTAATTTACTAAGCAAACCGAAACTGAGTACTGACTGCTTCGCAAACGAATGCTAATAACACAAGTAAAGAATACAGACACAAGTTAGTGGTGACTAGTCTTATCTAGTTAACTGGAAAAGAATAAAGCAAAAATGCAAATAACTGAGAAGACTCAATAATTAACACAATGGGTACGGCGGCTACCCAGGAGCGAATAAAATCGTCTGGCGTTACCAAAAATAAAGTACTAGAGTTAAGTACTCTATGGATTAATAAAGCAAAAATTCACTTGCTAAATTAATGGTAAACACCAGTAAACTTGTGCCTATAAACTTTAATGATAAATACCTAAACATGAACGAGTGAGTATTATCTCGTGAATAGCTTTAGAGCTAGGAGTTAATATCCTGGAATGAGGTCGCCAATTGTCATGGGGTTTTTAAAATAAATGCAAAATTATTTAAATGATAATGTTCAATAATATTGAAGAGCAGGGACAATGATTGTCTTACTAAATCAAGCAACAATTACTTTACGCTGGCTTGCTTCGCACGATTCTCTAAGAACGAGAATTTATAAACTTTCTCAACAGTACACAGCAGAGACTAATTAATCAATTGCTGTTTATTAGTACTGTTAGCCTCTGGAGAAAGTTACTTCACCCCTGACAATAAATAACTAATACTAATAACAGTATCAGGTTCTTGCTGATGCTTAACTCCTAGGAGGCACAACGGATTTTAAGCTTAATACACAAGACTGGCCTAAGTACCAGTTATGAATGGTAAACGTTTATGCAAGCTAGGAGCTATAAGAGAAATAAGCTTATTTGCGGAGAAATGAAACAAGAGTTTACATTACATTAAGCTCAAGAAAAAGAACTGTTAAATTTATTGGTTACAAAATAAATTTAACGTTACATTTCAAAATCAAATTAATGAGATCGCACTCACTCACTCACTCAAGAGCTAAATTCTCACGCCTAGGAAAAACACCTTAACTAAACTCTTAAGTCTAGGAAAACGAAAAGAAATACTGGTCAATGAATGCTGTGTATCACCAACGAAGGGTGGGAGTCTGGAGAACTGTAGTCTAGTGGAGTCTGGGTGCTAGCTGACCTCTCATCTCTCACACTGCTGGAGCACAGAACCTCTCTCCGTCACAACAGACACTGGACTGAGTAAACTCGTGGGAAAAAAGGAGCGCAAGGCCGCATTTTTTTAATGGTCGAGCGAGCGAAACGCGCCCAAAACAAATCGCTCAGCGGAAGCGCTAATGTCTCACACAAGGACGATCACTTATGACACCGAAAAATTGATTTGACAAGGCTCCCAACCGAATGAGCGGTTACTGAATGATAAACTGGGATTCCACTTGAGTTCGTGGTTTCCCACAAAAGCCAATGTCACTAGCCGACTCGTGACATGTGGGGTGAAAAGAAGACGAAAGGGGGTGCAGGGAACAGCATGGTGGAGTGAAGAGGTGAGAGAGGCTGTGACACAAAGAAAGAAAGCATTTAGTGAGTGGATGAAAAACAGGAGCATGGAAGAAGTTGAGAGACGGAAGAGAGAGTTATATGTAGAGAGGAAGAGACAGGTGAAAAGATTAGTAAGAGAAAGTAGAGAGTGGATGAGGAATTTGGAAGGAATTTGAATGTAAAGTGGAGGGAATGTAAGAAAATGTTCTGGAAAGAGGTAAAGAGAGTTAGACAGGGTGCCAAAGAAGTTAGTTGGGGAGTGAAAGATAGAAATGGTGGATTACTAGTGGAGAAGGGAGAAAAAGTGAGCAGATGGAGAGAACACTTTAAGGAATTGTTGAACTTTGAGAATTGAAAGTAATGTGAGTATAAGTGGCTGGGGAATGGCTGGGAGGAGGAGGGATGTGAGAAGAGAGGAAGAAATCAGTAGGATGGAAGTTGTGGAAGCAACGAAGAATGTTAAAATGGGGAAAGCCCCAGGAATTGATGAAGTGTGTGGTGAAATGCCGAAGCATGGGGGAGAAATAGTGGTAAGATGGATGTGGAAGATGTGCAAATTGGCCTGGGAGGAAGGTGGAGTCCCAGAGGATTGGAAATCAGGTATAATCATTCCCCTGCACAAAGGAATAGGGGAAAAAGAAGTATGTGTTGACCACTGGGGCATTTGTCTTCCCAGTGTAATAGGAAATGTATATGGTGGGATACTTATTGACAGAGTTAGGGAAATAACAGAGGAATTAGTTGGAGAAGAACAGGGAGGTTGTAGGAGGGGAAAAGGTTGTGTAGATCAGATATTCATTCTTAGATCTTCAGTGGAAAAGTTTCTAGAGAAGGGAAAGAAGTTGTATGTAGCCTTCATGGATTTGGAGAAAGCATATGATAGGGTGGATAGACAAGGATTGTGGAAAGTATAGAAATACCTCAATTTACGAACATAATTGGTTTCAAGAGGCCGTTCGCAAGATGATTTTGTTCGCATTACGAAAATCCCTTACAGTACTACATATACAACATAAAAAACAGTGTACTCTTCACTGATCTGTCGGTAGGGTTTTAAATATTCTTAAGCAGTTTGTACAGTAATCCCTCTACCATCCGACGTAATAGACCCAAAGGCATGTCCGGAAAGTGGTCCTGTCCAAATAGTTGGCCCCAGCCTCCTGGACTTGCACTTAAGGACCCTAACCCAGCCTAACTTTGAAAGCCACCTAACTAACTCCCTACCGGACATGCATAGCACCTATTTAAACCTATTTAAGACCCTATTCACACCAATAATGGACATAAAGCATGAAATAAATGAAAAGGAACCAAAGAATGAGGAATTAGAAGTGACTGTACCTCAGCCAGGGTACTTACAGCATGTCTGTGGCTGCCTTCTCTAAGGCTTTGGCAGTGGTGAAAATGCTCTTGAAGAACATACAGTAATCCAGTGTTGTGCTGCACTTACAGTAATTCTTTGCACTGTGAGTTATAATCGTTTCACACTGCACATTCTGTTAATTGCATCACGCCAGTTTCAACTGCCAGTTTGCACTCCACACTTAATCCTTTGCACTCTAAATTCTAATTTCTTAACATTGCACAAGACTGTAAATTCCCGTGTGGTCTAGTGGTGAGGTATTGCAGTTTATTCACAAAAAATGAGCACGTGTGGCATCCATTGCGATAAGCATCTACTCGCGATCGAAGTTAGGCAGTAACTGTTGGTGAGGTGGAAGCAGGGTTGCCGGATCGCAACTCGGCCACATTACCAAGCTCCTCAGTTTTCATTATCAAATTTAACTTTTCATTACCAAATTCGTAAAGCTAGCATTTATTCTTCACTAATTATATATACTGTACAAGTTGAAATATATGTAATCACTCTTCTTATAATTAACAGCATGTTTATTTTCACACTACGTAGGCTAGCAGATTAATCAGAGTATGCAAACAATCCACCATCTCCATCCTGTGTATCCTCATACATGTGAAATATCCGTTTGGTAATGCATTATTCTGATTCATTACCAAACGAATTTTTCATTACCAAATTGGCCCACATTTGGTAATGAAAAATACCAAATGGCAACCCTGACAGGAGAGGAGGGAGAGGGGAGGAAGGAAGGGGTGAAGGGGCCGTGGTGTAAACAGCTGTTCGGTGCCATGCGGCAATTTCAAATTATGGGTGGGGAAAAATTCAGATTTTGGGGGATTTTTAATTTTTTTTTTTGGCCATTTTTGGGTTCCAAAGGTCCAGACCCACAATGTTCGGTAAGTGGGGTGTCCGGAAAGTGGGCGTCCAGATAGTACGTTGATTACTGTATTGTATTATGAAATATAAATGCATAAATTAACACACGAAATACACAAGAAAAACATACAGTATAAGACACATCTCTGTTCCTGCTATTGTCTGGTGCCTGTTTACTACTGACAAAAGATAATGGAATGTTTGCCACCTTTGAAGATGTGGATGTGGCAAGCATTTCATTTAGTTTTGCTAGCTGTAAATATACGTTGGACATAAGCGATAACAGAGTTATTTTATAAACATTATTGTAGCTCGCCTAAGGGCAGACATAGCAGGACTTGCAGGAAGTGAGAGGAGGCAGGTGGAGGAGTGGAGTTAGTTGGAAGATGCAGATGAGGAGAGTCCAGTGTGCAAGTCGGGATTTTCGGGAGAAGCAGGCTAAATGGATGTGGCTGAAGGCTCAGCAAAGGAGGTTGAAGGCTCAGCATAGGAAGTTGAAGGCTCAGCACAGGAGGTTGAATGCTGTGGTTCGTCTAATATCGTTTCCATCCTTGGGAAAAATCTTGTAAATGGAGTGAAAGTACTAAAAACACAATGAGCAGCAATCCTCTCTCCTCCACATGAACAAAACAAAAACAGAAGATGGCGGGCTAGCCCCCTAGCACCGACACTGCTGCCTAACAACCTGCCTTGCAACTACTGTCACCTGCCACATTCAAAAGCGGTTGCAGCGGGTCACTATGAGCTAAATTAGTTTTGTGTGGTTACGTTCGTGCTTGTGAAATGTTAATTATTTTTTTCATGTTCGCATCTTTGAAATGCTCAGATCTTGAATGCTCGTAAGTTGAGGTATGTCTGTATTAAGAAAATATGGAATAGATGGCAAGTTGTTGAATGCCATGGGGAGTATTTATTAGGGTGTTAAGGCTGCAGTGCATGTGGATGGTGAACTGAGTTAATTTTTCTATTTGACTGTTTGATTGAAACAGGGACGTGTTATGTCTCCATGGTTGTTCAGTCTGTATATGGATGGGGTTATAAAAGATACAAGGTAGGGCAGTGGATGTTGGAACAGCCCTAGTGAGAGAGGGCAGTGTGTGGAAACTCCCTGTACTGTTTTTTGCAGATGATGTTGTGGTAGGTGGGGGCACTAACCATCCACTCACTCAGTGTAGTGCTGCTCTTCTTGTATCTTCTTCCATCTTCTTGGATCATTCCTTCCTTCATTCTTTCCTTGTCCTTCTGCCTATGGGTGACTTTACACTCCTTCTTCTGTCTTTCATTTCTTCATTCTTTCCTCTTCCTTCTGCCTATGGGTAACTCTACACTGAGTGACAAGCCAAATGGTTTCCTGTACAGCAGGAAACTATTTACTATGCTGGGTGGTAACCATATAACCAAATTTTGGCGCCTGGTGGTTTAGTGGGTAATTATTGTGCTCCAATCGGATTGAGCCGGTGAAGGTTTATATCCAAGGGGTGGTTGGGGTTTATTGCTCACATAATGCCATTCAGGGATGAGTGAGGTTGGTCACTCTCATCTTAAATGTCAGGACCAACTGCCTAGCCCCGGGCTCCTACGCTCCTCATGGGGCAACGTAGGATTGGATGATGGATGGATACTGTGTTGTTAAGTGAAGACAGAATGGAACTACAAGGCTTGGTGGATGAGTTTGGGATTGTGTTTAAGAAATGGAATCTAAAGGTGAATGTAGGGAAGAGTAAAGTTATGGGCTTCGAGAGAAATGAAGTCAGTGAATGTACAGTGAGGTTGGATGAGGAGGAAGTGGAAAATGTGAGTGCGTTTAAGTACTTGGGTAGTGTGATGAGTAAGGATGGACGTTTGGAGGGTGAAGTGCTTGAAAGAGTGCAGCGAGGAAGAAAGGCTGCTAGTTCCTTGAAAACAGTGATAAGAAACAGGGAAGTGAGCATGGAAGTGAAAAAGTTGTTACATGACAGTATTGTGATACCAACTCTAATGTGTGGAAGTGAAGCTTGGACCTTGTTGAAGGGACAGAAGTCAAGAGTGAGTGCAGTGGAAATGAGTTATTTGAGAGAAGCCTGTGGAGTCATATGGAGAGACAGACTGACAAATGATGAAGTGAAAGAGCATTGTGGTGTGGATGTGGATGTGATAGAAGCGTTAGGAGAAACACACTGAGGTGGTTTGGCCATGTGTAGAGGATGGAGATTGAGAGACTGACAAGGAAAGTGTATGTGAGTGAGGTTTAGGGGGGGAAGAGAGAGGGGGAGGCCAAGGATGAGATGGAGGGATGGAATGGATAGGTATATGAGAGAGGGGGGTGTGAGCTGGGAGCAGGGCAGTGAAATGGCAGGAGACAGGGTGACATGGAGGCAATTTGTTTGTGGTCACCCCTTATGGGATTAAGGCGTCTGGCAGTAGATAGATAGATAGAAACTACTCTTTCTATTTTCAGTTCTTGTTTTTCATTCTGTATCATATTGCACAGATACACTGATGTCCTGACACTCAATAAAGCATCACACATATTTTTGCATTATACTGGCTCTAAGGATGATTGTAGCACCAAAAGTTCAGGAATTGACGCCTGTGTTTTTGGTTGTTTTGCTTCCCAGATGTCTGTTGAGCTGGTGTAGGCCTGAAGTCTCGGTGGAACTGGCAAGGCTGTTTTCTACATGCACAGATCCTTAGTCATTTTGTCAGATTCGGTTTGAGAATCGGCAACAATATCAACAACAGTTGCCATTTTTTCCGAGTTCTTGATGTCAGAGTCAAATTTGTCAACATTCTCAGTTGCTGTACTCGCCTCTGACACAGGACCTGTTTCCCTGTCACTTGCGGCATCCTTTTGCAGCCGAAAGGATTGGTCTAATATGTTTTGCTTTCCAGATGCTTTTTCATCAGAATCTGGTGTTTCCCATGGCATGGTGTGGTAGGAAGGCAGTGGGAGGTGCCTCGCCATCACTGGATTCCATGCAGTCTCTCGTGCAAGTGTTATCTTTGCTCTGGTTGGCTGGATCAACAGTATTCTTATGACACACGCTCTGATTAGTTCACACAGCTGAGCAGTATGGGTATGGGTGCTATTAGTGTACTTCGGCTGGTTTCATCGTTAACTTGTAAAATGTCACAAATTCTCTAAAAACTTTTGCCTAAAATTATTTTTTATTGCAAAGTGCAATAGGCAATCGGCAGCACGATCCCTGAAGTTTTTTTTTTATAACTTAGTACAGTTTTATTCGTCCCTGTTTAGAGTACAACTCTCATGTGTGGGGAGGCTCCCCACATACAGCTCTTCTCAATAGGGTGGAGTCAAAGGCATTTCGTCTCATCAACTCTCCTCCTCGTACTGGCTTCCCTCAACCTCTGTCTCTTTGCTGCACTGTTGCCTCTTTATCTCTTTTTTATCAATATTTCAATGGTCACTGCTCCTCTGAACTGTCTGCTTGCATCCCTTCACCTCTACGACGAGTGCGTAGCACCCGTCAAGCAACAAACTCTCATCCCTTTTCTGTCCAACTCTTTAATGCAAGAGTTAACCGTTACTGCCAGTCCTTCATTTATGCAACAGGTCATCTCTGGAACTGCCTCCCTCTGTCTGTATTTCCTATGATATCCAGTCTTTCAAATGCAGTGTGTCCAGTCATCTCAAAATGAACGGATCTTGAATTTGGCTCTCGTTCGTTTTTTTTTTTTTTTTTTTTTTTTAAAGGAACTGTTTTGTGAGCTCAGCCTTTGGTTCCTTCTTCCTTGCATAAAAAAAGTCACGATTTGCTGTACGATGGGAATTGTCTGGTGAAAACCCATCATATAACGTTTTATCATAAAATAAGGTAACTACAACATGGGTTCAGTGGGTAGGGAGGGTGCCTTTGACCACAAAACCTAAAATCTAAAAAACCTTTCACTTTTAGACTTACCCTCAGCACCCCTCAGTAGCACCACATCTTCCACTAGGAGTAACATCCTTGCCAAACACAGTTTCCAAATCACAGGTTGCAGTATTTCACATACAGAGTTATCATGTCACTTAATATTGCACACTGCACTCTTTGTTGTGCACTTGCACTGTCAGTTGGCAAAAGCAGTGGTGTTTCAGTGGCCTTTGATGCATAAAATGGAACAAAAGGCTGACAATCACAACGAATGTAAACATGGAGCAGCCATCTTGACTCAATCATCTGACTGGAGGCACTGTTATTAGCTGACTAAGAGCTTTATATGCACAGGAAACATGATTTCCAAGTCACAGATTTCAGTGTTTCACACACAAAAAAGTTATCACTTCACCTAATATCACACAATTCACCATTTGTTATGCACTTGCACTGTTATTTGGTGATAGCAGTGGTGTTTCAGTCACCTTTCATGCACAAAATAGAATGAGGCAGATAATCACAAGATATTTAAACGCTGGGTGGCCATCTTGGCCCAATCAACTCACTTGGAGGCATCATTCTAGTGAATTCATGAACAATTTGCCATCATTGTTCCGAAAATGGGTGTAACATTATGCTCGTCGTTGTAGCGATTTATTGCATAGCAAACAAACATAGTGTAATGAGACCCAATTACTAGCTATATTGTATAATTAAGAGACTTAGGACTGAGCTAGCAAAGCATGTGCAAGTCAGCTGCTACACTACATACATACAGGCAATCTCCAGTGTCCATAGAGGGTTAGCTTAAATAAAAGCAACTTAGTAATTTTTCAGATGTCAGGGTTGATAGAACAAGGGTTGTACTGTATGGGGTTAAGTAACCATAGAGGTTTACTCTGGGGTGACTTATGTCAACCTCCCACCAAATAAATATCAAGTAATAATATACTCATTACACACTTAGAGTAGCATAGCACCTGCATTAAAAGTAATATGGTAACTACCTAAACCTACACAAAATCCTGCACAAGTGTCAGACATAACATAATGTACAGCAACACAACACTTACCTAACATTAATTTTGAACTCATACCTTTACTGGCCCAGGTCTTCCATCTTTGGTAAACCAGCAAATATAAAAATCTAATCCAGTGTACAAAATAAGTCAGTGTGTTTGGATGGAGTCATCACCTTTGATAGTGGTGGCCCTCCAAGGAGTGGGGGAAGGGGGGGGGATCTTTTATAACTGGGAGTTGTAAGCTCATGAACATTAAATATTTTCTAAATCAGGTCAGTAGGTGGCCATTATACAATGGGTAATGAATACCAGAACACTAATCAAGGATTCAGGGTACAGTATTCCCAATATCAGTGACACTTTTTAAAGCTAAATGTGTATGGTGTGTCATCTTTTAAGTCTCCACTGAATCTTGAGCTCTAACCCATGGCAACTGGCGTTTACTTCCATCGACCCTTCCCACAGCCGGGAATTTCTGAAAAATCACCTTTTTTTTTTTTTTTTTTTTTTTTTTTTTTTTTTTTTCCCATATCTCGGCTAATACATAGCCAAAAATAAAAAACTGAGTGCCATAATACTCATCAATCCTTTGACTTCAAGCTGATGGCTTCAGACTGTCCTGGTAGTGCTTAGAGTCAGAGAGGGAGCCCTTGGAAGTGGGGTAACTTTTCATGTTTTTTTGTGGCTGTGTCCATATGCGTGGCACAAGTAAGGCTTTTATTAGCCCTCCACAGTAAAAAAACACTTTCAGAATTCCGCAGTCAACCACAAACACCATTTCCGTGTAGACTTTGATAAGTGTCGTGTGAGTGTGTGGTGGTGTGACCAGTGAAGTGCGGTCACTATGGCAACGACCTTGATGCAGGGTGGCTGACCATCTCACCAGATACAGGGAAAACTTTTTGCGTAGGGCTATCCATGTCGGAGGTACACAGGTAACTGGAACATGACTGGGATGTGTGCAGCAGGGTTGCCGGTGTTTGCCTGTGGTGGTAGTTACCAGTGAAGTATTCAAACAATGCCACAGAACACTAGAACATGTGTACATGCTACCCAGACGTCTCCAGGCGGTCATCTATAAATGACACCCGGACGCCATGGGCTAAGGAAACATACTTCAAAATTTTCTTGCATATCAAATGAAAACATTAATTAATTAATTAATTAAGTGTTTGTATAACATAAAGCCACACTGCAGAATGAAGATAGGGCTGCCAGAAATTATCATGTAATAAGTTTGGGACAGTATCATGAACTTGGCAGCTTCAGTCTTCTTCACTATATGTTGAACATCTTAAATAGGTTACAAATTAATTGCTGTCACCTAACATCAAAATTACAATAACAGTGGTTACATTCCATATCATACTGTATATGTAAAATAAATATATTCCTCATAACAAGAATGAGCTCTTATTTGAGGGAGCTCTTGTATGAGCCATGAGTCTCGATTGTTTTAGAGGGAATCCTCATATTGGGGTTGGCCGTGGTACGGCTGATGTTTTCTATGGACTTGGAAGCTAAATCAATTGCCAAAACCAGCCAGTTACTTCCTAACAGTTGCTGGAAGCTGTTTGGACAAAGGATATTTGAAATATTTAATAAGATTTGTAACAACCTGAGAGTCTCAGCTTGGACTTTAACTCTCTGTACGGTCAGTCTGAAGGAAGATCACCAAATCCCTCTACTTTTGATTGAATGTTTCTTGTTTAAGAGTAGTGATTGTGTGGCTAGTTACCAAGCTTTTAGCCACTTTTCACTCATGGTAGTACCTCCCAGGGAATAAGATGGCAGATTAGCTTATATCAAAGTAGCCCCCAAAGGTAGAGCTTACTCTCTTACCCAGCTGATCAGCTGACTGACCAAAACATTAAAGATGGCAGAGGCTGCCTGGTTAAGCACTGATTGAAGAAGTTTATTTGATAAAGTTTGTATGCTCAGGTGTCAACAAAACTCACATTTAACACATTAATAATCATTTTTATATACGTGATGATGATGATGGGAGGCATTATACTTCATTTTAGCTCAGAGATAGGTGTTTTGTCACTAACTCGTTCATAGCGGTTTTATGAACAAACCTATAAACTAGTCACTATACCCAAAGAATCTTTAATGTTTCATTACTTAACACAATGAATTTGGTGAAGTTTAACCTCTTCATAAGAGAGAAAAAAGTCCACAGTTGGACAGTTGGAAGTGGGGTAACTTTTCATGTTTTTTTGTGGCTGTGTCCATATGCGTGGCACAAGTAAGGCTTTTATTAGCCCTCCACAGTAAAAAAACACTTTCAGAATTCCGCAGTCAACCACAAACACCATTTCCGTGTAGACTTTGATAAGTGTCGTGTGAGTGTGTGGTGGTGTGACCAGTGAAGTGCGGTCACTATGGCAACGACCTTGATGCAGGGTGGCTGACCATCTCACCAGATACAGGGAAAACTTTTTGCGTAGGGCTATCCATGTCGGAGGTACACAGGTAACTGGAACATGACTGGGATGTGTGCAGCAGGGTTGCCGGTGTTTGCCTGTGGTGGTAGTTACCAGTGAAGTATTCAAACAATGCCACAGAACACTAGAACATGTGTACATGCTACCCAGACGTCTCCAGGCGGTCATCTATAAATGACACCCGGACGCCATGGGCTAAGGAAACATACTTCAAAATTTTCTTGCATATCAAATGAAAACATTAATTAATTAATTAATTAAGTGTTTGTATAACATAAAGCCACACTGCAGAATGAAGATAGGGCTGCCAGAAATTATCATGTAATAAGTTTGGGACAGTATCATGAACTTGGCAGCTTCAGTCTTCTTCACTATATGTTGAACATCTTAAATAGGTTACAAATTAATTGCTGTCACCTAACATCAAAATTACAATAACAGTGGTTACATTCCATATCATACTGTATATGTAAAATAAATATATTCCTCATAACAAGAATGAGCTCTTATTTGAGGGAGCTCTTGTATGAGCCATGAGTCTCGATTGTTTTTGAGGGAATCCTCATATTGGGGTTGGCCGTGGTACGGCTGATGTTTTCTATGGACTTGGAAGCTAAATCAATTGCCAAAACCAGCCAGTTACTTCCTAACAGTTGCTGGAAGCTGTTTGGACAAAGGATATTTGAAATATTTAATAAGATTTGTAACAACCTGAGAGTCTCAGCTTGGACTTTAACTCTCTGTACGGTCAGTCTGAAGGAAGATCACCAAATCCCTGTACTTTTGATTGAATGTTTCTTGTTTAAGAGTAGTGATTGTGTGGCTAGTTACCAAGCTTTTAGCCACTTTTCACTCATGGTAGTACCTCCCAGGGAATAAGATGGCAGATTAGCTTATATCAAAGTAGCCCCCAAAGGTAGAGCTTACTCTCTTACCCAGCTGATCAGCTGACTGACCAAAACATTAAAGATGGCAGAGGCTGCCTGGTTAAGCACTGATTGAAGAAGTTTATTTGATAAAGTTTGTATGCTCAGGTGTCAACAAAACTCACATTTAACACATTAATAATCATTTTTATATACGTGATGATGATGATGGGAGGCATTATACTTCATTTTAGCTCAGAGATAGGTGTTTTGTCACTAACTCGTTCATAGCGGTTTTATGAACAAACCTATAAACTAGTCACTATACCCAAAGAATCTTTAATGTTTCATTACTTAACACAATGAATTTGGTGAAGTTTAACCTCTTCATAAGAGAGAAAAAAGTCCACAGTTGGAGCAGTTGTAGTATGGAGACGAAGTGGTCGCCACCTTCTTTGTTTACAAACGGGAGCGTGCCGATCGCCAGGGGAATTTGCCCAGGTGTTTCAAACCTTGCCTCGCCACCGCGCCAAAAGTATTTTATGCGTGTGGTTCGTTTTTTTTGGTTCTGGCACCTTGCCATGTCATAGAAAACTGCGGCGTGGAAGTCCGCGGCATAAGCAACCTGACTGTATATATATATATATATACAGTATATACTTGGATGGGTGACCGCCTGGGAACACCAGATGCTGTTGGCATCCCCACGTGTCAAGTGGGGTTGGTGGAGGATTAGTGCCCCTCCCTGTAAAACAATTAACTCTAAGCCCTTGGCCACCCCGTTAGGGATATATGGCGTCTGGCAATGACTGAATGAATATAGATAGATAGATATAGATATAGATATATATTTTTATGTACATATATATATATATATATATATATATATATATATATATATATATATATACTGTATATATATATTTTTTTTTTTACACAGGCTAATCCACCAGCATTGCTGTCAACTGTGCAGTATGTGAATCTCTTTTTTGAGAAGCGGCTCAAGGGGGAGGATCAGTACTGGTGGACACAGTTTTGTGCAGCAATAGAGTTCATCAAAACTATGGATTACATGCCGTGACAAACTGATGTATTGTCCCATGTTGAATATTGTGTGTGCCATTATTAGGAAGATGATGAACCCTGGCTGTTTTCATCACTATGTGATCTTTCATGGAATAGAGTAACTATTTTTTGATTCATGGTTATTTAGAATATGAGGTTGTGTGAAATAGGTGTACAATATATTATTTTGCACAAAAATATTCCTCTACTGTATATCCTGAAGGGAGAGGTGGGAACTGTTAATATATGGTCTTATATCTTTACAGGGATGTAGATGGTTATTGTGTGATCAAAGTCTGATATACATTTCATAATGTATGATCAGATAATCAGATATTACATATTTGGGTAAAGTGTGCCCAGAGATGAAAACAATGACAAATGCATGACAGAATAAATAGGTTTATTAATATTTCCATTATTTCTCCATACCACATTTTTTGGTAGATTTAGCACTGAAATGGCATATTATGAGTATTGTTGAGGTTCAGATATGATTTTAAGTATATATAAATTATACTGTACATTCAAGCAGTAATTTTTTATTGTTATTGCAGTATTTAAAGACTTGTGTTTTTGCTTCTGTTAATTGTTGATATATAATCTCTTCCATATACTTCCCAGTATGTACCTTCCATATTACGTCAGCAGTTTTGTACACGTGAGCAGATCTCTTGTCATAATATTTTAACCGCTTAGCTACAGTGATGATTTTTGTAATATATTCTTGCAACCACAAACAGTTTTACTAAAGAAGAACCTTTAGTTATGATGGGGTTAATGAATGTTATATCTTACCCTTTCATTTCGGAAAGTCTCCTTAAAGCTGAAGTCTTGTCTGAAGATGGCAAAAAAAAAAAAAAAAGAAAAAGAAAGAAAAAAAGAGTTTTACTGATTTAAACTGGGCAGTAATCTCACTAGGGGCATAGGCTTGTCACCTACTGGGTAATGTTCAGTGCTGTGGTAGCCAGGCCACAGATGTGTTTTACATGTGATAATATGGGACTGGCTTTTACCATTTTCTTTTCAATTAACCCATTGAACATAGGGATATATTTTTCATTTCATTCATGCCATCTTGTAAAGGTTTTATTCAGCTTACAACAGACTTTTCAAGCTCCTTCAGTACAGGAGGCCTTTACGAAGTGTAATAAAAGGGTTGGAAGTAGCAACAAGAAACTAAAAAGGACAGCACCCACATTCAGTTGACTGAATAGAGACCTCTTCTGAACTGACCACAGTCAGTCGCAGACATTCAGGGCTGTACTTGGAATGGCATGGGAGGCTTTGTACGGTATCACTTCTTCCTGAGGAAAGTTGTTTTTTGTGTGTGTGTGTTAAATCTTATCATTCCCATATGTTATTTATATTATTTTAATAGTGACATTTTTATCAGTGACATGCAGGAGATAATTGATTGTAATGTGTAAAATAAAACCTCTGTGGAGGTGTTGCATAATCTCCAAAAGTCACTTAGGATACTGCAGTAAGAGTTACAACCAAGCTGACAACATTTTGTTCTAGCCAGAGTTAAAGTTGTAGGCCCTTATTCTTGTCAGATAAAGAGATTCCGTAACATCTTTTCCTACCAGGTTATTTTTTCCATATCAATAATTTATGTAATTAATTTATTTATGTAATTTAATAATTTATATAATTTATTACTCCATTGTTAGGTGGGAAATGAAGTCAGGATGATGATGATAATGATTAATTGTTTGAGTATTCAAAACACATACCATGAAGATGCAAGAAGGCAGTTAGATGTATGCAAAATAAATTGCTAAAGAAGTGGTACTGTACTAGAAATCCTTCCAAGCTGACAAGAATATTGTTCATTGTGTACTGCTAGTAGGAAGGAGGCCAGCTTATTTGCGACTTTAGTTTCCCACTGTGATGACCAAGGGCTCGTCATGAGTGATGTTATATGGAACTGATGCTCTTAGGTTTGGTTAGTAAGCAGCTAGCTGTACAGGTGTCTGCCATACAAGGAGAGAAGTCCTGCATCACTTTTTCTTTTTTCATACTTGTTGTTGGGGTAAAGTTTTATTAATGCCTGAAGAGATGTGTTAAACTGGGAAAAGGTTTCTTTAGTGGTTGTGCTCTGTAACCTGGGATCTAATCTATATTTTTAATTTTGGAAATTTAATTTTTGTTTTTAAAATATTTTTAGTATGATTCATTGCTGCAGGTATTCTTGGATACTGAGTGTGTTATCAGTTGGTGATTTCGATACTCGTGATAATTATTTTTGTAGTATTTGAAACCAAAGATAAGAGTGAAATAAGGTTTATGAAGTATCTCACTGGCTACTGCATTTTCATAAAAGAGCATGTTCATGCAATTCTTTTTTGTAGTTCTTTAATTAATGTGTTGGTCATTACTCATTGTCATCTAATTGTTAGTGCATGAGGCTGCTTGCAGATACCTGAAATTATTTTTTTCATTTGCAGACTCTTTGCCAACAATGTTTATTTGTAAATAAAGTGGTGTTAGTTCTGGTCATATTTGCTAAGGAGAAAGTTATTATGCTAATTACAAAACTGCTTCAGTATCTTCAAATGACAATGGAATTACATATTTTTACATTTATGTTACATTAATTATGACAGGTGATACTCTCACAACATAGTATTAAATTATAGATAGTTAAGATATACCTATCAGAGTCACAGTAGTCATATGTTAGTGATTTGATAATTACTGTACAGGAAACACTGGGATGTTATAATTTTCATAGTAGCATTTTGTTGCATGTACTATAATTTTTTGTGTCAGGAGAGGAGGTTGTGCATTTGCAACTCATTTCAAACACAAAGATGCACATAAATATACATGGTATAGAGGAAACGGGGATCATGTTGAAAGAAGCCTGATTGATAATGTGCTCATAGAGAGGTCGATGCTGAAAATGGTTGCTGATATGAGGGCCGTGAGAGGACGATGTGGAGGTCTGTCAGATCACATGATTGTGGTATACAAGATTAAGCTGAGAGGAGTGAGGTGGATTAGGAGAGAAAGGAGCAGTCAGGGCGAAAGATTGAAATTGAGAAGGTGAGGATCAAAGAAATGGTAGATGAACACAGGACCAAAGTAGGGGAGGAGTTAGAATCAGTGAATTGGAATGAAATGGATCTGGACAGCCTGTGGAATGCATATAGGGATTGCTTAGTTAGAATGCTAAAGCGGTGTTTGGTGTGGCAAGAGTAACAACAAAGAAGAAAGGTACAGCATGGTGGAATGATGAGGTTAAGAGAGCAGTGGAGGAAAAGAGGAAGAAATGGTTAAAGTGGTTACAGGACAGAGGTTCAGTTGAAATAAGAACTGAATATAATGAGAGCAAGAAACACATAAAGAAACTAGTGAAGAGGAAAAAGAAGGAGGTAAATGATGATCTAGGAAGAAAAATGAATGCAAATTACGTTGGAAATAGGAAGTTATTCTGGAAAGAGGTACGGAAATGTAGAAGTGAAAGCGGAAAGAAATGTGATGGTGTGAAGGATGTATGTGGTAGATTATTAACCCATGGGGATGAAGTAAGGACCAGATGGAAAAAATATCTTGAAAGCCTGATGAATGGGAACAGAGAGAGCACGTGGCTGTAAACATGACTGGTTTGGGGGGTGAGCAGAGAAGGAATGCAGTGCCAGGAGATGTGACACTCGCACAGGTGAAGAGTGCTGTGAAGCGGCTGAAAAATGGGAAAGCAGCTGGGGTTGATGAGGTGTATGCAGAGATGCTTAAGTGTAATGGAGTGAGTGGAATGAAGTGCTTGTTGGAGGCATGTAAGAAGGCATGGATGAGTGAAACTGTGTCAGCAGAGTGGAAAAAGGCTGTGATTGTACCCCCTGTACAAAAATAAAGATGAGAGAAGTGAGTGCAAGAGTTGTCGTGGCATAAGTTTACTGAGTGTAGTAGGGAAGGTGTATGGAAGAATTATTATGGAGAAAGTACGAGAGAGATCAGAAGTCCTAGTGAGTGATGAGCAGGGTGGCTTTAGGAGTGGCAGTGGATGTGTGGATCAAATATTTGCAGTAAGACAGAGAGCAGAGAAGGGTTGTGAGAAGGACAATAAGGTGTTTATGGCATTCATGGATCTGGAAAAAGCATACAACAAAGTTGACAGAGTAGGATTGTGGAAAGTTTTGCATATGTATGGTGTAGATGGTAAGCTGCTAGGTGCCGTCAGAAGTTTTTATGATGGTAGTGAAGCATGTGTAAGGGTTAATGGGCATCTAAGTGAATGGTTCATGATCGGTGTGAGCATGCAACAGAGTTGTGTGATGTCCCCATGGTTGTTCAATATATTTATGGAAGGGGTTATGAGAGAAGTAAAAACACAAGTGATGAAGAGGGGGATGGCATTGGTAATGAATGGTGATGGATGGAATATCCCAAATTTGTTGTATGCTGATGATGCAATACTACTTGCAAATACCAGAGAAGAACTTGGTAGGCTTGTGCAGAGTTTTGCTGATGTCTGTGAGCGTCGTGCCTTGAGAGTAATGTAGAAAAAAGTAAAGTGATGGTTATTGAGAGAGAAGGTGACTCCCAGTGCGATGTTCCAGTGAATGGAGAGAGACTGGAATTGGTGAGAGTGAGTTCAAATACCTGGGCACAGTGACAGATGAGAGAGGAAAATGTGCAAAAGAAATGGAAAGTAGAGTGACACAAGAAAGAAAAGTAGCTGGTGCAATGAAAGCCTTGATAAGAAACAGAGGCTTGAGTGTTGCAACTGCATATGGCTTACATGAGGGAGTGTTAGTGCCAACTTTAACATATGGATGTGACACTATGGTGTGGCACGAAAATGAAAAATCAAGAGTAAGAGCAGTGGAGATGGGTCTGCTGAGGAATGTATGTGGAGTACAGAGGGTGGACAGGATACGAAATAATGTAATTCATGAAAGGTGTGGATTGAGGAAGTCGATGGACACCAGAATTGAAGAGAGTGTACTGAGATGGTATGGTCATGGAGAGAATGGATAGCATTAGGATGGTGAAAAAGGTATAGCTGAGTGAATTTGGAGGAGGGAGGAGGTGAGGTAGGCCAAGCTGAAGGTGGAAAGATATGGTGGATGAGTGTGTGAGGAAGAGAGGTTTGGAAGTTGGTGAGGCTAGGGAACTGACAAGAGATCAAGCTGGTTGGATGAATGTTGTGAGAAGTGCATGATCATGGATTTGGCACCCCTTTTTTTTAACATGGCAGCATCCAGATTGACTCTATTGGATACGTTTATGTGAAGCTACAGAACGTGGTGAATGTTTTTGGTGTATCTGATGGAGCCAGGATTCCGGGGGCTCGAATGATGAGTGAATGGAAGCATGGTCCATTGGATTGGTCAGATCTGGGGTGTCTGGACGTTGCTACTCCTCACCCTGCCATAGGGTGGGAAAGGAGGTCTGGATGATGATGATGATGATGATGATGTAATTTTTTGTTTAGAAGGACCCAATAAGTACCTGTTTGTGTAACTCATAGCATGTGAAACTTTGTTTACTCACATTTAATGAAAATGACAGCGATTGTGTGAGATCTCTTAACACAGGCACACATACAGAAGTGTGCTGTTTGAAGACATGAGTGCAGATTTGTCATTTGCAGCTGCTCTCTGTTGTACAGTCATAGTCAATAATTCCTCCATCTACTTGTAATGCCAGTGTAACTTTGAAAGAAATAATTGGTAACTCCAAGCAGACAAAACTGGAACTAGTTATTAGCCCATTCTCTCTTTAAGGTAAAACATTGCCAAACGTAGAGTAAGAGTGTGGATGTGTTAACACTGAGATGGTGGGAGAAGACATAAGGGGACAGACATAATTATTGGTTTTATCTGAACAGTAAAGGAATGAGTTGGCACCCTTATTCCAGTATAGTCCCTTTGATACTTGAATAAATTTCTTTTTATTCAATCAGCTACTGCCAACAGCTTTATTCACTTTGGGGAGACCTCATGTAGTGAAGGGATTAATAATATTTGTTTCTAATATGACAGTTGAAGAGAGCCTTCCCACCCTGAATAAAATTGTGTGGAAGTAGCCATACTAAAGAGATGAAAACTTATTTAGTGGATTTTTAAGGATCTGTTTGCTATGACTGTACTGCTGTAGTGGTGATCATGCTTCCCACTGTGACCTGGCTTGTAATGTATTAAGCTGTGAAGTATCATATAGATACATGAAAGTATTGGAATCAGGAAAAGGTGTATTAATGCTGAAGTTCTTTGTATTAATGGCAAAAATCCAGTGACATGAAGCACCACTTCTTGCCCAGCAATAGTTGGTCATGAGGGATATACTTTGTCTTGAAGTCTTGTATCAGACATAGTCAGTGAATTAGCTGATAATAGCAACCATTGTATAGGTTAAAAATGTATGAATATAAAGTAAATCTATTATATGAATAAATGCAGGCTTTTGTAACAGTTCTCCCTAAAGATGCTAATCTAATTTGGTATACTGTACAAGCACACTGAAAATCCTTGTATCTTACTTCTGGCTAGATTGCTTTTCTTGCTCAATTTTTTTTTTTACATTATTATTACATTATTATTATTATTATTATTAATATTTATTATTATTATTATTATTATTATTCATCCATCCATCCATCCATCATCCAATCCTACATTGTCCCATGAGGAGCGTAGGAGCCTGGGGCTAGGCAAGATGGTCCTGACATTTAAGATGAGAGTGACAAGCTTCACTCATCCCTGAGTGGCATTTCGTGAACAATAAACCCCAACCATCCCTTGGATATAAACCTTCACTGGCTCAGTCTGATTGGAGTGCCATAATTACCCACTAAACCACCAGGCGCGAAAATTTGATTATATGGTTACCGCCCAGTGTGGTAAATGGTTTCCTGTACACCAGGAAATCATTTGGCTTGTCACTCGGTGTACAGGTACCCACAGACAGAATGAAGAGGAAAGAGTGAAGGCAAGAAAAATGGAAGAGGGAGTGTAAAGTCACTCGTAGGTAGAAAGACGAGGAAAGCATGAAGGAAAGGAAGTCAGAAGGGAATGGACGGAAAGAAGGATGGAGGAGAGGAAAGAGCAGAAACCTGAGAGCAGCACTACATCAAATGAGTGGGTGGTGAGTGCCCCCATCTACCACAAATTATTATTATTATTTTTATCACCCATCCATCCATGCATCCATCATCCAATACTATGTTGCCCCCAGGAGGAGCGTAGGAGCCCAGGGCTAGGCAGGTTGGTCCTGACATTTAAGATGAGAGTGACCAGCCTCACTCATCTCTGAGTGGCATTATGTGAGCAATAAACCCCAACCACTCCTTGGATATAAACCTACACAGGCTCAATCCAATTGGAGTGTCATAATTACCCACTAAACCACCACTTGCCATAATTTGACTATAAGGTTAACACCCAGTGTAGTAAATGGTTTCCTGGTGTACAGGAAACCATTTGGCTTGTCACTCAGTGTAGAGTCACTCATAGGGAGAAGGAAGAGGAAAGAATGAAGGAAAGAAAGACAAGAAGAGGAAGGAAGGAAGAGAGGAAAAGTCAGACACCCAAAGCACTACATCGAGTGAGTTGGTGAGTGCCCCCACCTACCACCTATTATTATTATTGTTATTATATTATTATTATTATTATTATTATTATTATTATAATTATTATTATTCCATTAGATGTAATTTCATGGTAATTTGACCATAAACTCTGGGAATAAGAAACCTTAACAACAGTAAGTAAATGTACTGGATACATTTTGTTATTTAGCACTCCCTGCAACTTATTCAAAGCATGGTAGATATGAGGACTTTCACTGTATTGCTAAGTGTGTTGGAAGTTAAGAAAATAGTCAAGGATTAGTAGGTATTACGAACTTATATTAAATTCTTCAGTATTATGGTAACTCTGATGACAGTATGCCATACAAGACTTGTAATCCTCTCCCATGAGAAATGATGTTAAAAAGAGAAATATGCATACTTTTTGAGGCAGGTGACTAGCATTACTGGGTAAAAAATATTGTAATGCAAAGTAAAAGCACCTCCTCCTGTGGCTGTGAGTCATGTAGGAAGATGGTTTGAGTTACTGTAGCACCCTCCTTTGCGTCTTGGAGTTATAAGGAAAAGTTAATTAATATTCGTCTGCAGAATGCAGTTTAGCTGCTAACCAAAATTCAACTTTAAACTCAGGTATTTTGCAATACTGCTATTTATTCATATATATATATATATATATATATATATATATATATATATATATATGTATGTATGTATTGGATGTTGGAGGATATATTGTGCCCTTGCAGTTGATCTTAGAATTGAGGTCAGAATGTTTTATTTTAAGATAGAATTTGATGGATTATGGTATAAAGTGAAAAGTGAATGAATATGGGATATTTTTAAGATATTGAATTAATCATAAAAATGAGATTGAGATTGTCTTCCTTTTATATTACCCTTGATCAAAACTGTTTGTTGCCAGATAAATAGCAGCAGTAAAACCAGTAAACTTGAACAGTACCTGAATACCAGAGAGCACTTTTATGTGATCACATGCATTGCTACAGGTGTTATCACACTGCACAAGATTTTTGGTGATCCTGATTCTATAGACTACCCTTTAGACTTTTGATGGAGGATTCCAGCATAAATAGAGTATAAATAAATCCTAATTGCACTTGCATAATGAATGTAGATTTCCTGAACTTAGGCTTTGAGGACCAGTAAACGGTGATACATTTAAGAAGATTTGATGCAGCACCTGGCAGAGTTTATGTCCCTCCTTCTATTGAAATCATCTGAATCTGAAAGTAGTGTGATACTCCTCACCCTGCCTTGAAGATTACCCACAACTCAGTCCTGATGAAGTTGTGTTGCAAATCATGATGCAAGGTTATTATACTAGTGCCAGTTAATTTTCATCTGCATTTTGTTGGATCTAGATGGATTCCCCCCCCCCCCTCCCCAACTTTTGGCCTAGACCAAACAGTCCATTTCCTGAATCTCAGTAGTCCTACAAGTAACAGATGGTGCCATACGCTTTCACATGGCTTCAGTGTAAATATCCTCTGTCCATATTGGCAGTAGGCAAGGGCTGCCTTATTCAGGGCTACTTTCATGGTGGTGGTGGGGAGGTTATGACACTGGTGAGTTTTGTGGAAGATCAGTTAAGACTTTTAATGATATTCACATCCCCAAACTGTTCTCTGCTCTAGCCTGAGTTCTGTCTTGGGTCCTTTCAGTCAGGAGTTCTCTCAAATACTCTATCACCTGTCCACTAGGAGGTGGCCTGATATAATCTTGGATCCTGGTTTGCAACAATGAACATTTCTAATCCAGTTGTTTCCAGTGCTGATTGTGCTGAATCAGTCTTTCATGATGAGGCTTGTGGATATTTGTATAGATTTTCTCTTTATGTATATCACTAGATCTCCTTTAAAAAGATATCCTGTATATGTGCTTATTGCTTACTGAAGAATTGGCACAATATTCAGTTGAATGTTGTTGATGTACAGTAAAAGTCCATTAATCCGAATGGCAGTGGACTGCGAATCATTTGGATTATCAGATCATTCGGATTAACATTACGTATTACACAAATTTTTTACTTAATATATTACTGAAGACACGAACTGTAATTGGTAAATTAAGAGATGTTATGGGTTGTTTAACTCACCAGTAATGCGTTGTGTTGAAAACAGCAGTTGTAGGCAGGTAGATCCAATGAGAGAGAGTAAGTCCAGGGTTAATAATAATATGCATGTAATATAAAAGCACAGTTTGCTGTCAAAATATGGACAATTCCCTGTCAGGATAATTCCCCATTGTTTATTTACATATCAGTTTATTTAGTAAGTACACTAGTTTTTGAATACTTGTACCTCTTCAAAGTCATTTTGAATTATGCCCAGGATGTTGTAGTGGCAATGGAAATTAATGAAGTCAGCTATGAGTGACGCTAGAATATAATTCAAAGTCAACTACAGTGAGGTAGAAGCAAGTTAATTATTGTCTAAAAGTGCAACTTATAAATGATATCCAAAGCCTGTGCTAATGAATGAACATGGACTTTGGTAGATTCCCCTGAAAATTAGTTATTAAAGTATCATTTAATCAATAATAAGTATGTTTATAGAATGACGAGGAATCGTCCAGGGTCCGAATTGTCCTGACAGTGATTTGTCTAGTTATTGTTGTGACGGCGAATTGACTTGACATCGAACTGTCCTGAAACCATCAGTGGATTTATCTGCCTGGTTGCTCATGCACTTCAGCTGGTCACAGATATCAGCCTGCCTGACAGCATGCGCGCGTTTCTTGTAGAATTCGTTTCACAAGATATGGAAATTGATCACCTCAGCCCCATTGTAATGATTATTTTGTTCAACGAATGTACCAGTTATCAAAGTATACAGAAGCTTCGTTACATGAAACTACCATGACCAGACCGCTCTGCACTTTGATGCATTTGGCACCCAGTTTGAATTTTTAAATTTTGATTTTTTTTTACTTTTGGAGTTTTTGTCAACCTTCTTCATAAAATCAGATTGTCAGGATTTTTGGATTATCAGTGTCTGGATTAATGGATTTTTACTGTCATTGCTGAAGGTACATGCAATGATAACTGCAGAGTAATATTTCCCTCAGGTTGCACCTGTGTGTTGCCTTTAATGTCTTCGTTTAGCTGACTTGTCTATCCTTCATATTATACAACCAAAAGAAAAATTACTGATCACACCTGCAGTAGTATGTTTTTTGAAACACTTTAACTATTGACAATGATTCAGGTGGGGTATTGTGGCTTAGCTTATTGTGAGTCTTTGTGTGTTGAAGTCCAGTACAGCTTCTTTAATTTGTATGATCACTGTGTAGTAACACAAAACATCATACCCATCATGACCCCAGTGCTCATAATCCTCTGTGTCTGTGTCAGAGCTTTTGTGTGATGTGCATGCCTGACGTTTAGCCATCACCCAGTGCAAGTTGAAATGTTGAAGCAGTGGAGTGTTATTATTATAGTTTATATGTATCATTTGCTTTTTGTATTTTATTTAGCATCATTTTATAGTACAGTTCTTGCTTGATTGACCACTATAATACTATATTAGTCAAATCTGTTTACATGGTGCAGAAGTGTTATGAACTGGAATCATTGCCTGTAAGAAATTTTGCACTATTGTTACTAATTACAGCAGATGAAATAGTAATGTGTACTGCACTGTTTAATGAAAATCTCATTTGAAAAAATTATCCTTCTCATGAAGTGCAACTTGTTGGCTAAAGTGTTATTTATGCTTGTACCATATTTCATCATAATTTTTATTGAGGTTCCAACTGTGAAGTAACCTGAGACAGTGTGGTCAAGTTTTTAAAATACTGTTTAGTAAATTATTCACCTGACTAAAGATAATGTAAACTCTGGTTATTAAGGTAGATACAATACTGTATAATTTTCATCAGACTATATAATTATATGTAGTCTAAATAATTAATAATTGCTGTATATTATTTGCATCTCCCCTGTTTGCTGTATGTTCATTGAGCTGGAGGCTTATCTTGTGTCATGCTAATGTGATGTACTCTATCTGTCTATCTATCTATTGCCAGACGCCTCAATCCCGTTTGGGGTGGCCACAAACAAATCGCCTCCAAGTCGCCCTGTCCCCCGCCATTTCACTGCCCTGCTCCCAACTCACACCCCCCTCTCTCATATACCTCTCCACCCCATCCCTCCATCTCATCCTCGGCCTCCCCCTCCCTCTTCCCCCCTCCACCTCACTCACATACACTCTCTTCGTCAGTCTTTCACCCTCCATCCTCTCCACATGGCCAAACCACCTCAGTGTGTTCCTCATAACGCTTCCTATCATATCCACATCAACACCACAACACTTCTTTATATCCTCATTCGTTAGCCTGTCTCTCCATGTGACTCCACAGGCTCCTCTTAAATAACTCATTTCCACTGCTCTCACTCTTGACTTGTGTCCTTCCAACATCGTCCAAGCTTCACTTCCATACGTTAGAGTTGGTATCACAATACTGTCATGTAGTAACTTTTTCACTTCCATGCTCACTTCCCTGTTTCTTATCACTGCTTTCAAAGAACCAGCAACCTTTCTTCCCTGCTGTACCCTTTCAAGCACTTCTCCCTCCAAACCTCCATCCTTACTCATCACACTACCCAAGTACTTAAACGTACTCACATTTTCCAATTCCTCACCATCCAACCTCACTGTACATTCACTGACTTCACCTCTCTCAAAGACCATCACTTTACTCTTCCCTACATTCACCTTTAGATTCCGTTTCTTACACACTCTCTCAAACTCATCCACCAAGCCTTGCAGCTCCCCTTCGTCTTCACTCAACAACACAGTATCATCTGCAAACAACAGGACAGGGAGTTTCCAAACACTATCCTCTCTCACCAGGACCACTCCAACATCCACTACCCTACCTTGTACCTCTTTTATTACCCCATCCATGTTCAGATTGAACAACCATGGAGACATGGCACATCCCTGTTTCAACCCAACTTTCAAAGAGAAAAATTCACTTAGTTCACCATCCACACGCACTGCAGCCTTCGCACCATCGTACATACTCTTCACAGCATTCGGCAACTTCCCATCTACTCCATATATTCTTAACACTTTCCACAATCCTTGTCTATCCACCCTGTCATATGCTTTCTCCAAATCCATGAAAGCCGCATACAACTTCTTTCCCTTCTCTAGAAACTTTTCCACTAAAGATCTAAGAATGAATATCTGATCTACACAACCTCTTCCCTTCCTAAAGCCTCCCTGTTCTTCTCCAACTAATTTCTCTGTTCTTTCTCTAACTCTGTCAATAAGTATCCTGCCATACACTTCTCCTATTATACTAAGAAGACAAATGCCCCTATGATTACCACACACTTCTTTTTCCCCTTTTCCTTTGTAAAAACGAATAATTATACCTGACTTCCAATCCTCCGGGACTCTACCTTCCTCCCAGGCCAATCTGCACATCTTCCACATCCATTCTACTACTATCTCTCCCCCATGCTTCAGCATTTCACCACACACTCCATCAATTCCTGGGGCTTTCCCCGATTTAACTTTCTTCATTGCATCCTCTGCTTCTATCCTACTGATTTCTTCCTGTCTTCTCACCTCCCTCCTTCTCCCAGCCATTCCCCAGCCACTTATACTCGCATTACTTCCATCTACGTTCAACAATTCCTTAAAGTGTTCTCTCCATCTGCTCACTTTTTCTCCCTTCTCCACTAGTAATCTACCATTTTTATCTTTCACTTCCCTGCTAACTTCACTTCCACCCTGTCTTACTCTTTTCACCTCTCTCCAGAACATTTTCTTACAGTCCCTCCACTTTACACTCAAATTCCTTCCAAATTCCTCATCCACTCTCTTCTTACTCTCTCTTACTAATGTTTTCACACCTCTCTTTCTTTCTACATATAACTCTTTCTTCCGCCTCTCAACTTCTTCCACGCCCCTATTTCTCATCCATTCATTGTATGCTTTCTTCTTTTGTGCCACAGCCTGTTTCACCTCTTCAGTCCACAACGCTGTTCCTTGCACCCCCCTCTGTCTTCTCTTCCTTCCACACACCACATCACATGCTGCACATATTTCTTCTGTAAATATTCTACACACACCTTCCACGTCTCCCATCTGCTCCAATTCATATTTGCCCAATCGTTCCTCCACTTCTCTCTTATACTCTGCCTTTTCCTCATCCTCTTGAAACCTTTCCACTCTCCTTGCAACTACTCCTTCCTTTCGTCTTTCCCTTCTTCTATTCCTCCATCTTACTTGGATCCTAATTCTGGCCACCACCAAGTAGTGGTCAGAAAGTCCACTTCCCCAACTTCTATAAACTCTTGCATCCATTACACATCTTCGCATCCTTTCATCGACACACACATAATCAATCATTGCCTTCCTTTCATTCAGTTCACCACCCACCCTTCTCATCACTCGCCATGTATACCTGTGGATCAACTCTATATTTATTTGTATTCAGTGCATATGGTACAGCCCTTTTACCCTCCATGCACCTTTGTCTACCTCAGCATTCTTCTTGTTTAGTTTAGGGAGGGGGGTCCATGTTGTGCCTGTCAACTCCCACAAAGAAAGGTATATACAGATTGTCCTCATTTAAAGGTGCTTCACTTAAAGGTACTGTATTTCAGGTATAATGTTATGGATGAATTAATTTCTTTTCTTTACTTAAAGTTGCTTGTGACTGCATAGAATTGTTTTGTGGATGTAATTTACTCTTTTTCTTCACTTATAAGTTGACCATTACTCGTCATAAAGCTGAAGTCAGGAATTAATGTTTTTTGTGTGTGCATCGAACTCCTCAGTGATGAAGCAGAAGTATTTTTCACTTAAAGACATTTTAAGACATTTTCAAAAAATTGAAATAGCTTTTTTGCTATGCACATCCAGAACTTTAACTGAGGACTTACTGTAAATATACATAAGTTACTGAGCCTGGAGTTTGGGGTGAAGTACGGTACGTAAATACAGCATTTGTACGTAGATTAGGGCTAGTAGGTGAGCGAAAGCTGTGGAAAGGAGTAAATGAGGTGAGTGAAATGTGTTGAGGAGTTAGATTAGTAGTTGAGCCAAAAGCATGAGAATAAATAAAGGAATTAAATCTGATAGGGGAATCAAAGGTTTGAACATGTTTAAATGAGACAAGTGAAGTCTGTAGGTAATTTAAGATTGATAGGTTAACCAAAGCTGTAAAAAGGAGTGAGAGAGTGGGCGAAGGATGTAGATGAAAGCGTGGTAGGTGAGCCAAAACTATGGAAAAGAGTAAATGAGATGAGTGAAATACAGTATTTAGGTGAATTTAGGTTAGTAAGCCAAAGCCGAAACTATGGAAATGAGTTAAATATTTAGGTGAATTAAGCTTGATAGGTGATCCATAGCTTTGGAAAGGAGTCAAGTGAGATGAGTGAAATATTGAGGTGAATTCATACTAGTTGATGAAGCAAAAATGTAGAAAGAAGTAAATGAGTATGTTGAAGAGCTAATCGAAGATAAAAGAGGGAAGAAAATCAATGGCAAATGTACCCAAGCTAGTAGTATACTGTACAGCAGACAATTCCCAGAGCTGTGAGTATTGTCTGTGTAGTATCTTCTTGGACAGTTTTTATATCTGCCTCTCTTCATAACCTTCTGACTGTAGTGATGCATATGTTTTGTTTTTGCTCTTTCCAAACTTTTGTTCAGCTTAATTGAATTGGCAAGGTAGATACGGCTTCATCAACACCCTACTTTATCAACCATCCCAGGTTGAATAAGATTGTCTGGGACTAACAAGAATAAACTGAAAAGAAGATGACAGTTTGAAATACCTAAACCAGCCGCTAGATATACTCCTTGCAGATAAAAACCTGCTTTTGTTTGCCAGAATAATATATCTATTGTATCCATAGCTACTAAGGGTTAATCATGGATATTTTTTTTCCATCTGGCTGCTGGAATTTTTCTCAGTTCAGTTAACGTGTCCGAATAAAATACATAATGATAGTGTAAAAAGTTGAGATGTTTCAGTGCTAAATATATGACTGGGGGGTTCTTGGAGTTGCCATAGTTGTCATCATCATCATATGTTATCACCGTCTCCCACCTTCTCATTACAGTAAACCCTCATTTCATGTTGTATTTTTTTAATGTCCTGTTTTTGGAGTTAATTATGCAGGAAGTAAAAGAGATTGCCTTGTAAAAATCTTGTGCATTGTATAAAGCAGATTTACTAATTTCCCTGAGTGTATAGTACAGTACCAGTTATATGGGGGGAGGGAAAAAAAAAAGTGAGGATTTACTTTTTAAAGGAGTGGGTCACTTGGATTAGTTATTTTCAGAAGATTCTGGTTATAAATTATCTATTTTATATTCTTTTTTGCTAGTAAACCCAAAGTTGATTAATAGAAAAATTGCCTGTTTAAGCTCCATTGTTACCAATAAAGTTGATCTGGCTGCAACTTTCCCACTTTTCTATTGTTTTGAAAGGGGTAGGTTCAGATGCTGCAGATATTACTCATACATTCCCATTACTGTATATCCACATTAACGGTTATATGCTTGGGATGTGTTCCAAGTTATCAAGACTCTATCTGTACAACCAAGACTTTGAACTGGTGGAAACTGACAAATTGGTTGTACAGATAGCACCAAAATTTCAATGGGTATTTTTCCATAAATAGCTGTGGACTTCATAGCAAATCAGAATGGCAAACGATAATACTGTATATAATGAAGACATTCTGTATTCCAGAGAAGTGGGCTAATTATTTTCAGATGCTACAGTTTCCATCTCTCCCACTCCTCGATTATTTCAATTCTTTGACTGCTAAGATTTCACTCAGCTAAACAGATCAGTCCAGTGTTAGCCTAAGTAATTCTTTGGTGTAACAACAGCAAGGAAAAGGTTACCCAGGATAGGCTGTGTTTAAACTATTGACTGCAATGCTGTCTATCAGTTGATCAAAATCTTCTTGTGTTAATGTGACTGAAACACCCAAGTGCATCAGTTGTGATGAGAGGATTAACTCATTGAATCAAGTTGTCATAAGTTGGTTTATTCTTGCTGCTTCTTGATGACTTTACTCAATTATGGAAAGAGGTCTGGTACAGAAGTGATTAATCAAAGCTATATCTGACCACAAAAATATCCCATAAGTTGCATTAAGTCATCATTAGCTGGCAAGAGTAAAACAGAAAATATGTTGGACTGATGGGGATCAAGGAGTGGGTCAGTTATTTTCAGATGCTACAGATACAGAACAGAGCTTCATTATAGTACAATCTTTGACTTCCCTTTGATCAGCTGTTACAGGGATTGAACAGAGCTTCAGACTAGTACAATCTTTGACTAACCAAGTGTCTACATGAAGTTGGAGTTACTGGCTGTTGATGATGGAGATTCTGGATAACTGATAATTTTTTTTGCCACCAATGTACTTTTAGGGCCACTTCATTAAAACTGAGAGGATGAAGGTGTGCAAAAATCCCCCATTTTAAGGATGCAAATGATCATTAGATCTGATTAGCCTGCATTCCTTATTGCAAGTGCAATTAGTTGTGATAATGAAAAGCCACACATTTTCTGGCTCTGGTATGTGCTTCAAAAATGTCATGTATATAAGGTCTTTCTTTCCCATGTCCCTCTCAAAGTTTTAATAATAGGGCTCTTAATCCCAGTGTTCTTATACTGTAGATTGTTGTGTCTGATGTGATATTTGTATTCTTTATTTGTATTCTTGGAGCAACCTTTTTTGTTCAAGCTTGTGCTGGTCACAATTTAGTAACAGTATTTAAAAATTTTGATTACAGTATTTTTATAAACAGTAGAATCACAAATTTGATAGTGCTATATGGTATATTATGGTATTTGATAATTTTTTATCAGTACTTTACTTCACAGTACCATGTTCTGTTAAGTACAAGTAGTTGAATAATCAAGGAAAATCCAGAGTACTCATTTCCCCAGAAGCTGGGTAATTCATATTCAGTTCAATGCTCTGGTGTTGAAGAAGGAAGTAGAATTGTAGATAAAAGCCAGTTGCGATTTTGTAAATGTTGTTGGTGATAGTTAATCAGTATCGCATATGCCATGTTTCTTCAAGACATTGTAGATGCAACAGAAATATATGCTTTTTCAGCGCATTGTGTCTAGAAAAACCAGGACACAGAAACATACCCCTGATCTTAAAGAGAAACTTGCTGTGCTTTTATCCTGGATAGATTGTGAAGTTTCTAAACAGTATTAATTGCATGCATGCTTATTTGTTACAAAAAATTTAAGTATTTTTATGCTTTGTAATATAAGTTAATTAGTTTCATAATACAGGGTCTATACAGTAGTCAGAAGATACCATTGTAGGAACTTACAGTAATTTGTCTTTAGGATGATCAAGAACCTATGCAGCCCTTTAGAATACAGAAATTTTATTGAGATAATATATTTAATTTTTACAGGTATGTGGGCTAACCATTGATTATAATGGTGATGCTGATAATTTACTGGTGCACCATTCGAATTTATTTTTATACACATTTCTTCCAGTGTTTAATTCTATGCAATTGTTTTGTATTGATCAGAGATACATTAAATTTAGCCATGCATATAGTCACAGTCAGCTGTGCCTCTACATGTATGATGTTTTAAACTTTTGAAACATTATTCCAGACATTTTTGCTATTCATTGATTTAACAAGATCTCTAGGTTTTGATAGATCCAATTCTGTAAAAAACTTAACTTAAACTGTATGTTAGAGACCTCTCAGGTGGTGTCCTGTTGTTAAGCAGATCCTCTGAATAGTAAAAGACCTTCTAAGCCCTAGGATACACTAATTTTCTGTAACAGGGAGAGAATTTGAAGACTAAGAATGTGATGAGAAAATGAAATAAAGGAATGTGAGGAAGAATCTGTGAAGAGCAGTGATGCAGAAACTTGGAAATATTTTTATCTTTGGCAAATGAAGAAACAAAAAACTATGGAATGTGAATAATGGTAGCTTGGAGTGGCAGGTAACAGGAGTTTTGAAGGATACTTACAGAATAGTCTAGAAAGCGTTTATGTCTTTCGAGAAGGAGGAAAAACATGAGAATTAAGTCAATGGAGTGGTTGCAACCATGTGAGGGATGGCAGCTTGGAGCAGCAGAGTGACAGAAAAAAGTTTTTGAGTGGAGTGACACAGAGGCTTGGAGACTTTTTTCTTAGTTTCTCAGAGTACATAGATAAGCAATATTCTCAGTTTTATTTCATAACATCTTTGTTATAAACACCTTTTTGCATGAGTGTATTCTTTTGAAGAACTGGTGCATTTAAGAAACAAATGCTCTGTCATTAAACGATCAACTGTTATCTTTAGCTTTGATATAATGACAGAATGCTGTGATAATGATTTGGGATAATTGGTGGTTTATTTGCTTAATCAAAAGGACATACACCAAATTTACCAAACATTATCAAGTATAGTAATTGATTACAGGCGGGTCCCGATCTTATGAGCTAATTGGGAGCAAGGATTTTGCTCGTTAGCCGAATTCTCATTAAACAAAGTGAAGAACTTATGGGAAAAATAGGGTTAGGGAGCAAGGCCTCTGAGGAACCTCCCCCCAAACCACCAAAACTGACTTTCTGGTCATTTTGAGCTGGAATAAAGGGTTAATACAAGAGGGTAATACACCTGAAATATGAAAACAGCATTAATATAAGCAGAATAATATAAATTATAGGTAAAATAAGGATGGGGTGAACAACCAGCCAAGTAACCTCCACCGACCACCAACACCTGTGACAGACAATTTTAAGCAGGAATAAAGGGTTAATATACATGAAATACAAATAGCCTCATCTTGATTCTTTTAAGCTGGGATTTTGGAGGGTTTTATGTGCTCGTTAAACAGGCGGTGGTGCAAATTCCAAGACCTCGTATTAGCGAATTCCTGTTAAGCAATTGCATGTTAACCGGGACTTGCCTGTATTTCATTTAATAGGAGCTATAATTACTAAATCAACCAATATTCAGGTGTCTAAATCTGTTGTATGAAGGATCTTGCATTTAGAACTGCAGTATTGTCATTCAAAGTTTGATTTCACTTAATTGTAAAATATCTCTTATCAGCAATGATGCATGTATGTGAAGAAAACATTCTTATTGTAATTTATATATCAAATAAGATATGGTAACAGAAAAAATTAAGACTGTAAAAGCCAAAAACTAGTGACTAACAATAACTAAATTTTAGCCGCATGTGAGAAGTCTGTCGGACAGTATTGCAGTTATACTGAAATTCCAACACTGCTGTAATGATGCCATCTCTTGGAATTGTAGAGTACATTTATATAACATAGATGTAGTTACTCCAGAAGGGAATACCTCACCATTTTTAATTTGAATGAAGACATTTTTTCTTATACGATCATGTGCCTTCATTAATGTGTAAATTTGGTATGAATTACAAGAATAGATTTTTTGATCACAATAGTCTGTCATTAAGTAACATATCCTACCAGTTAGTATATATGCAGCAAAACAGTTTGCAATATACCATCAGGTCAATTCAGCAACTGTAAGAGCAAGGCCTTGTAGACTCCTTGCTGCTGCGAGTGTGAAAGGTGTGAGAACACTGCAGACCCCTGTATAGTGATGTTTCCTTTCAGATTCCCACACCCTGACCCACTGCACTGAGGGCAACAGTGAATTTAAGTCAATGTGGTCATGACGGTCATTCTGCGTATACAGTAGACCCTCAATTTAATGTACCTCAAAAGACCAGATATCAGATTTAATGGATACTCCTAAGGCACCAAACTTCCATCACCTATAACAAACAATATCCATTAAATGGAGTGCAATACATGTTTCATGAAGAAGTGCAACAACAAGGCTTTAAACTACTGTATACTGCAAAAGGGCAAAGGCATGGGCCAAGTTAGTGTAAAATGGGTTTAATTTTAATTTTTGGCACTAGAATGTGTTATTGTACTCATTTATTTTCAGAGATGTGCTTGAAATCCCACCTCACTGGGGACCACTGGGTATACTGGATTTTTGGTTTTATCTGATCAGACCCCCCCAATTAGCCCATTGATGGAAGGGTCAGCGGTATTTGTCAACCATTATGGCCACATTAACTTAAATACGTTGTTTCCTCTCACTGCAGTGGGTCAGGGTGTGGGAACCCTAAAGGAAACATTGCAATGTGGTGCTCTCACAGCAGTGAGGTGGTTGCAAGGCCTCACTCTTAGAAGTGTTTAATCAATTTGGTGGTATATACATTGCTACCAGTTATTCCCAGAATAGGTGGCAGGAGGTTATTCTGTCATCTAAATGCTGCTTGGATTTGTAGGGTACTCTCCTACATTCAAAAGGACATAGCCTTTAGCACACCTTCCTTTTATCTTTCTATGCCCCAGGCTTTCTGGGGCCCCCACAAGATTAATAAAGGATTAGCAGTTGCGGTAAATTTTTTGTTCCCATATTCTCTCCAAGCAGCCTAAGGATCTCGAAGTGATAGACAGATATTACTGTGCACACCAAAAGTCATGTTTCCAAATACTGTACAGCACCTCTTTATCCAGAAATTGATAATCCAAAGGAATAAACATTTACTTGTTGGGGCTGTTGGGGCAGACTGCCTAGGGAACAACTACTACATTTACTTGTATAATTTTCCAGACTTTTGAACTGTACATTCTTATATTCTTACAGTATTTTGTCATGTTTTTTTATGCCTGCCATATAGAACATATGCATTAAAGTTATAGTTGCAAGGGCCACTTAGTAATGGATCTGCTCAAATAATTGAATATTACAATCATTAGATCACTCCTCAACACTTTCAGCACCTTAAATCATTCAGTGATGATGCTTTTGTTTGTATTTTATCCTTGCAGCTACCAGCCACTTAAATCCAGCTTCTCAGAGAACTTTCATACTGAAAGAGCTAATACAAACTCACCCTCTTCATAATTATAGTGAATAAAATTTTCTGGTGATGGCACAAGTTATCTAGTTCTTAACTTGCTTAATGATTAAAGTTTTGCCATTATTTTTTTTTTCAATTTGCTAGCCAACATAGTTTGAACCATCACTTCAAACTTTTGTGTGAGACAGAACATCTTCACAAATTCTCGCGGTAAATGTTATCAAGTGATATGGTAGGTGTAACTTTATGATGACGGAGATATTTGTACACTGTTTTGTGTTTACCAGGCTGATTGTCTTGATTTTTTCTGAGGGAGGAGATCTTTTCTGTTCAGAGACCATGAAACTTTTATTCATATGTAATTGGAAAGATACCTGTATGACTGTTTTTTTGGCACATAGACATATTATTTTCAGATAGACAGTATTTGGACATCTTTATGTATACTGTAATTGATTTTTTAAGGTTTGCCTATCAAAAGTACCAAACCAAAGTACATGTGTACCTAACTGACTGTGGGTTTTTTCAGTTTCATTTCCCTGCATGGTAATAAGGTGGTCAAAGTGATGTGCTTTGATAATACATTGACATTGCCATCTGTTCAAGTTTGATCTACAAGGAGTAACACCTGTGTGGTATGATACCACTGTGAACCTAAGAAATCATGAACACAGTCCAATAAAGCCTAGTTTATAAATGTTTTTTAATACACAAAAGTCAGTAAATCCAAGGAGAAATAATCAACATGGGTACTTAGTCATCTACAGTAATTAACTTGCATGATTTCACCTTTGTAACTTATTTATGCCTTGTGTAATATGGTGTGGTGTGAAGTGCTGTAGTTGGAGGGACAGAATGGAATTCACTTTTCAGATGTATCATCTGTGTGACACAGTCTCAGAATAGAGTTACTGTGTAGGTGGCAACAGCACTGTAGTCTGAAACTTGTCTAACCCTCATTTTCTAAACACAGTAATACCAAGGTACAGTACAATGTTCCTTTGTGGAATGGACACAGTATTTCTTACAGAATTCTTTCCATGTAATGATTATTAGAGGGCTGACTCTTTGCCTTTTCATCTTTGTAAGGCCAAGATACTGTTCTGGTATGATCTTGCTGTATGATTTAAGGTACTGATTGTTATACTGTATGTTTGCTTCACCAGCTTCTAGAATGAGAGGACCTTTATCTTAGATGATTCTTAAATTTATGAAGTGTGTAGTTATAAAGAGCTTTGTGTTAACCAGATTTGTTGGAAAGAAGGAGCAAAAGTTTTTATCTTCCGCTGGATGAAAATAGTGTATTTTAGTAAGTCCATACACATAACTTTCCATTCAACCCTCCTCTTTTCTGTAGGAAATGACTATTGTATCTGTCAAAGCAATATGCATCCTCCAGTGATGTAAGGAGGAATTGAGGTAGATTAATATTGGTACTGTATGTGCACCTGTCTTAAGTCCTCTGCTTGCAGATCAGGCATCCTTTTAGCTCCTATGGTTCTTGGAATTTAAATAAGTTTGGTGATGTGCACTTGCTAGTAGGATGGTCATGGTCCATATTAATATATTTTTGAACATTTTAGTGTTTGAGAAGTGGTTAATGTTTCACATGAGTTATACTGGAACACAGGCACAGTACAGCACCTACTGTATATATGGAAAGTGCATGATTTAATTCTTATAAAAACATGTATGTAACTTAGTGAATGAAACATACATGTAGTACTTGGCACAGTAACGTGAAATTTCAGTTGCTTAATACTTCTCTAATTTGATAATGAATTACTGTACTGTACTGTACTTTTACTTCTTAGGTGTTAATCTAATTCAGGCATTCAGGTTCAGATGCAACCCCCAGGGTCTTGGCATTAGACCTTCATTGATTATGAAAGTAATATTAATTGGATATTGAATTTCAGTTAGTTAATAATCTTTTTAAATGCTGCACTTCTGTACATTAACAGCAGATAAGGAAGTACAGAAAGTGATAGCTGTTGACCAGGGAGCTGAAGCAGTTCTCTATTGTTTCAGTACCACTTATCAAGTGTATTACAATCCATCAAGCAACAGAGTATGATTGGATACTTGTTTGGATATTTGCTTAGTAATGTTCAGCATTTCAGTTATCAAGATGTTTTACTTGAAAACTGCATGTTTAGTTAGCAATCAGCATACACTCCAAAAAAGCATAAGCAAGATTTGCTTGAACATATACAGATATCTCCCAAAGGTGTGATTAAAAGCAAGTTCATCATTGCCTGTTTGAACTTATTTTTATAGTAATATCCATGGCAATAACTTCATTGTTGAGGGCTAGTACACATAACATGATTTACTATTGTTAGTAAAGTACATACTTTGTAATTCTTTGCTCAAAGCTTAATACTGTACTATAATTAAGGTATATGTCTGTAGCATAAAAATGGCAATATAGGTGGCTTGCATACCTGTATTACAGTAACTAATGAGGTGTAAGTCTGCACTTTTTCAAGGTATACATCAGATCTTCCTTTATTGTGCTAAAATTAGGTTTGTTACATTTTAGCCTGAATGTTCACTGAAAATGTTACTGTATGTTTAATTTACACATAGCACACATGTATTAGAAGTCATATTTTTCTGTACTAGCTTGAGCACTGTAGTGTTGTATCTCATAGTATGTAATGGAAATAAATTCATATGATTTATAAACAATACAAATCTGTGATTCAGTAATGTGGTTCCTCAAAATTTGTGTGGTGTAATAGTCACCATTGTATATACAGTATTATATACTATAAAATGCATTTGTAAAACTATACAAACATATAATCTTAGTTTTTCTTTTGGGACTTATATTTAATAGTTACTGTATTTGTGTACTGGGAACTCAAAGATCTGATTAGTGAGATAATTACAGTTTCACAAGGGCTGATTGTGTTGATGGATGACTGTTTAGAATCTTCTAAAGGGAAAATTATTTCATATAGCAGTGTACGACGTTTGAATATAGTATTGTATATGTATGTACTGTCATCTTTAGACTCAGTCCATAAGTTGCTTATCACTAAAGTAAATAAAATATTGATATAGAATAGCTATGCAGTTGCATGTAAGTTGCTGACTTTTGTAATTTATATAATGGCACTTTTTATGGTGTTAAGTCTTGAGCCCAACAAATGAACTTTTCAGGTGTTGTTCGCTTCAAGAGAAACTATGCCAAGTAATACTGCAAACACCAAGAGATAATTACACCCCACGTGAGTCTAACTTTACCATGGCATATCTGTACAAGCTTGGCATTGTACATCAGTACTGAAATGTTAATACTCGTATATTTATGAAAATGGAAAGTTTATTTGACTGTATCAATAAAACAGAAACTCCACCCTTGTAGTTCCTTTTTCCTACAAATGTGTGTGCTTGGGAGCCATAGTTTCTGCTTGCTCAGTAATCTTACCTTTGGCTGGAAAGAATTTGTATCCAGGGTTATACACCAACCAAAGGCTTGTTGTCTGGTGTTAAGATGGTAGTTGTGAGTTTTTCTACTCTTGTTTTACTCAGACTTGGCCTAAAACTGCCACCTTTCCATCTTGAAGACTGAGCTGTAGGAACAGATTAGAATATGATGCCTGTTGCAAAGTGCTGTGGAAAATGTATACATACAGGACAATTTTTTTCTGCCACTGAGTTATGTGAAATAAGCTAGCATAGTCTGACAGTTCGGGCCAACTTAAGGTAAAAGAACAACTGACTGCTTGAGGAACAGTTTATGTTACACATGCTGTCTTGAAAAGTGTGGGGCAATGCTTGGGAGACACAGACTACCACCTCTTCCCAACCTCAGATACTGGCAGAGGGTGAGCAGAGAAGATCATGAATGCATGTGCATATATTTAATGTGCATGGTCTCTGTTGTTATACAGACAGAAGCAGCATCACACGTGCTATAAAAATATTAGCTTGTGGGCTGATGGAAAGAGTTTTGTACAGCGTTAGAGGCTGTGGTGAAGGACCAAGCTGTCATCTCTGTCAAGAATGACAATGCAGTACTGTATAAACAAACTAACATGTTAGAGCCATATCAATGTTCTCCTTAGAGAAGGATGTCATCCAGTGCCTGTTCCTTACTAGTTTATCTCTGCATGTGGCTCATTAATGTACATAATAATCCTGCTAACTTTTTCCCACCCTTAGGATAGGGTGAGGTGCAGTCCAAGAAGTTAGGAAAGATAAAGCTTGTGGTTGATGTTGTGACCCTTAGGTCATCTGGATGTAAATTCAGTGGACTGTAGGAAACCAGTCACTTAACCAGGCATCCCATGAGTTATTTATGAAGTTGTGTTGAAGGCTTGTCTGTGCTGCCATACAGAGGTGCATGAGTAAATATGTTATGATGGGGCTGCACTACAGTGTACACATAGCGGATTCTTTATGTTATTCACTACTTTGTGATTGTAATGAAGCAGGGAAGGGTGATGACCACTTCATGATGTCACTAAAAGCACTCGTGTCTCACTGGGAATGGAAGGGTAGTATCTGAGGGATGAATGTTTGGTAGCAGTTAATTTAAAGATATTGTTTGGCTACAGGTTGTGGATGGCTGTTGTGGTTGTGTGCTGTGTATGTGTTTGTGAAATGTAGTGCTGGGTGAAGGAGGAAGGGTGTTGCTGAGGCATTTTGTATTATATTGTGAGGTTATTTATTTTTGTATATTTGTGGTGGGCATGGTGCTACATAGTTATATGAGTGGGAGGAAGCCTACACTGAAACAATGATTTGTGAATACAGTAAACTCTTAATTATCTGCCATCGCAATATCCAGTCCAATGCAATATCTGGCACTGTTGGCTCGGCTCTTTTAAGGCAACATCCGGCAAAATTATTCAATATTCAGTGTCGAAATAGGACATAACAGGCACCTTTATGCAATATCTGGCGTTTATGCATATCGAACGGCCCATAATCGGTAGCCAACTGGCGCTGTATTACAGTACTGTATCATTATTTTATTGTATTTTAGTCTTAGTCTTCATATTTTATTCATGGGAAAGGTTTTAGGATAGAGGATCGAGATGGATAGTAACACAATATCCAGCTAGATGCTGAATGTTGAGCCGAAGGGTAGGCATTATGTAATATCCAGCATTTCACTTTTTTCGGCTTAGGGCTTGGTTGAATTACTGTATGACAGATAATTGAGTTTACTATAGATATTTGTGTGGTCCTTGATTTGGAGTATTTCTGTTTCTTGGTGTATGTGATTAACATTTGTGGTCTTTTTACCTCCTGTTATTATTCTCGTACTGTAGCAGTGTTTTGTGTTTTTTTAAGCATTTCTCTTATTACAGCCATTACAGTAGGGGTCCATCTTGGGCTCATGTCATTTAATGCTGTTTGAATGGACCTGTTATAAAACAGATTTGTTCAATAATATTCTGTTTAAAGGCAGAGTGTCCTCAAGACATTGAGTTTATGACATGTCTTTACACTGGTGCTGTTAATATTTTGAGAAAAAGTTGTACTTGTATCCAAAGTAAATACAAGAATTTTCGGGTGTCTTTCTAGTGGGAATGATTGGTTAATGTGGTAAACTTGAGGGTGCATTTGAGATAATCTGGAGCGAAGGAGGTGATAGATGTACAGTAGTTTGTTTAGTTAGTGATGCAGTCATTTTATTTTGTCATAGCCAATGTTCTAGTGAATATAAATACTGTTAGAAGTCATCTAATGCTTCTTGAGTTTTGGGGTGTTAAAAGGTTTGCTAGTGGATGCTGGAGCATCCCCATTGAGAGAGGGTTCATTTATTTAATTTTTTTTACAAAGGCTCTAACATGCTTGAATGCTGTAGAAATTGCATGTAGGCTACTGTTATTTGCTGGCAATACTGTGGTGATTTGGATATCTTTTGTATGCTGGATTCTGTTTACTAACATTTTATGTTTTTCCAGATTATGGAGCTGTTTTTGAGATTATGGAGATTTTGTTAGTTCAATAAATTGTGACAGAATGAGAAGACTTGATACCTCTTCAAGGCCTTATTGAACTGACAAAGCATCTCCATATGTTGAAAAGATGAAATATAAAATGATAGTAAACAACCCACCATGCAAAAGATATTCACATCACAGATACTTTACTGGTATAATAAGTGTAAGTGAAAATGAGTGAATGAATTTGGAACTGTGTGTGTAAGAAATGGAATTTGAGAATGAATGTAACCCGGAGTAAAATTATGTTTTTTGAGAGGAATGAAGCCATGAAGTTCTTAAAAAGGCTAAATGGTCAGGAAATAAAGAACGTGAGCTCTTTCAGGTATATGATGTTGGGTAGTAATATATCTATCTATCTATCTATCTATAAAAATATGTATATATATATCTATCTATCTATCTTTTTATTGCCAGACACCTCAATCCCGTTTGGGGTGGCCACAAACAAATCGCCTCCAAGTCGCCCTGTCCCCCGCCATTTCACTCCCCTGCTCCCAACTCACACCCCCCTCTCTCATATACCTTTCCACCCCATCCCTCCATCTCATCCTCGGCCTCCCCCTCCCTCTTTCCCCCTCCACCTCACTCACATACACTCTCTTCGTCAGTCTTTCACCCTCCATCCTCTCCACATGGCCAAACCACCTCAGTGTGTTCCTCATAACGCTTCCTATCACATCCACATCAACACCACAACGCTCCATTATATCCTCATTCGTCAGCCCGTCTATCCATGCGACTCCACAGGCTCCTCTTAAATAACTCATTTCCACTGCTCTCACTCTTGACTTGTGTCCTTCCAACAACGTCCAAGCTTCACTTCCATACATTAGAGTTGGTATCACAATACTGTCGTGTAGTAACTTTTTCACTTCCATGCTCACTTCCCTGTTTCTTATCACTGCTTTCAAAGAACCAGCAACCTTTCTTCCCTGCTGTACCCTTTCAAGCACTTCACCCTCCAAACCTCCATCCTTACTCATCACACTACCCAAGTACTTAAACGTACTCACAGTTTCCAATTCCTCACCATCCAACCTCGCTGTACATTCACTGACTTCATCTCTCTCAAAGACCATCACTTTACTCTTCCCTACATTCACCTTTAGATTCCGTTTCTTACACACTCTCTCAAACTCATCCACCAAGCCTTGCAGCTCCCCTTCGTCTTCGCTCAACAACACAGTATCATCTGCAAACAACAGTACAGGGAGTTTCCACACTATATCCTCTCTCACCAGGGCCACTCCAACATCCACTACCCTACCTTGTACCTCTTTTATTACCCCATCCATGTACAGATTGAACAACCATGGAGACATGACACATCCCTGTTTCAACCCAACTTTCAAAGAGAAAAATTCATTTAGTTCACCATCCACACGCACTGCAGCCTTCGCACCATCGTACATACTCTTCACAGCATTCAACAACTTCCCATCTACTCCATATATTCTTAACACTTTCCACAATCCTTGTCTATCCACCCTGTCATATGCTTTCTCCAAATCCATGAAGCCCGCATACAACTTCTTTCCCTTCTCTAGAAACTTTTCACCTAAAGATCTAAGAAGGAATATCTGATCTACACAACCTCTTCTCTTCCTAAAGCCTCCCTGTTCTTCTCCAACTAATTTCTCTGTTCTTTCTCTAACTCTGTCAATTAGTATCCTACCATACACTTTTCCTATTATACTAAGAAGACAAATGCCCCTATGATTACCACACACTTCTTTTTCCCCTTTTCCTTTGTACAAGGGAATAATTATACCTGACTTCCAATCCTCCGGGACTCTACCTTCCTCCCAGGCCAATCTGCACATCTTCCACATCCATTCTACTACTATCTCTCCCCCATGCTTCAGCATTTCACCACACTCTCCATCAATTCCTGGGGCTTTCCCTGATTTAACTTTCTTCATTGCTTCCACAACTTCTATCCTACTGATTTCTTCCTGTCTTTTCACCTCCCTCCTTCTCCCAGCCATTCCCCAGCCACTTATACTCGCATTACTTCCATCCTCTACGTTCAACAATTCCTTAAAGTGTTCTCTCCATCTGCTCACTTTTTCTCCCTTCTCCACTAGTAATCTACCATTTTTATCTTTCACTCCCCTGCTAACTTCACTTCCACCCTGTCTTACTCTTTTCACCTCTTTCCAGAACATTTTCTTACAGTCCCTCCACTTTACACTCAAATTCCTTCCAAATTCCTCATCCACTCTCTTCTTACTCTCTCTTACTAATCTTTTCACCTCTCTCTTTCTTTCTACATATAACTCTCTCTTCCGCCTCTCAACCTCTTCCACGCCCCTATTTCTCATCCATTCATTGTATGCTTTCTTCTTTTGTGCCACAGCCTGTTTCACCTCTTCAGTCCACCACGCTGTTCCTTGCAACCCCCTCCGTCTTCTCCTCCCTCCACACACTACATCACATGCTGCACATATTTCTTCTGTAAATATTCTACACACACCTTCCACGTCTCCCATCTGCTCCAATTCATATTTGCCCAATCGTTCCTCCACTTCTCTCTTATACTCTTCCTTTTTCTCATCCTCTTGTAACCTTTCCACTCTCCTTGCAACTACTCCTTCCTCTCGTCTTTCCCTTCTTCTATTCCTCCATCTTACTTGAACCTTAATTCTGGCCACCACCAAGTAGTGGTCAGAAAGTCCACTCCCCCAACCTCTATAGACTCTTGCATCCATTACACATCTTCGCATCCTTTCATCCACACACACATAATCAATCATTGCCTTCCTTTCATTCAGTTCACCACCCACCCTTCTCATCACTCGCCATGTATACCTGTGGATCATTTTATGCCTGAAGAGGGTATTGGCTATCACCAACCCCCTCCCAGCACAAATGTCCACTAACGCACTCCCATTCTCATCTATCTCAGCAGGCACACCCCACCCACCCACTATTCCATCCACCTTCACATTCCCAACTTTACCATTCATATCACCAATCAAAAACACTCTCTCATTCCTTCCAAACTTTTCCATGCACACTTCCACATTTGTCCAGAACTCTTCTCTCACTCTTTTAGCACGATCTTGCGTTGGCGCATACACACACACACAATATATATATATATATATATATATATATATATATATATATATATATATATATATATATATATATATATATATATATATATATATATATATATGCGTAAGATTTCAGGTACAGATTTGGGGGGTATATCGCCCTATTTCTGGTAGACCAGTGTTTACTTGTAATGTACATGTAATAAGAGACCAATAGTACTTAACAATATATACTGTTCAATAAATAGCTTACTTTGCTTACCCATATACAGTAGTTATACTCCCATGAGCGAAACAAGTAAAGTAAGATTGCATATTATTTATATTTTTAAATAGTTAAATGCTTTAAGTGGAAATTCTGCTAGAAATCATGCACCCTGTTTTCAAAAGTGCTAACCCTTTCTCAGCGTAGCCGATGGCCAAGTGTTATCAGAGTTGAGGGTTGACTTGACCAACAACCAAGGACTCGTTCTTTCTTCATAACTAAGGCTTATCAGATTTCATGCAACCACAGCTTCGTGTTCAAATGTAAAATGCAGTATAGTCTCACGAAGGACAGCCCAACACCCCCAGAAGGAGCCTACGGAGGGGCGCGACCTGACTCCAAGCGACAGGGACATAAGTCTGCCTGGGCCTCATGCCCCTATGACTCGGAGCTCGCCCACTTCCACCATAGCAGAAAAGCGAGACTACCTTCTGGGTGAGCCGACCACCGACAACCATGGGGTGGGGCTATTACTCTGGCTCCAGTCAGCACCCCTGAGATGGCCGGTAGCTGCTCAACCCTCCTACAGGAGACGGCCTGCAGCCGCCCTGGAGGTAATAAGGAGACGGCCGGTAACCACTCCCGCCTTCGTCAGGAGACGGTCAGAAGCTGCTGTGAAGATGCTCTTAAAGAGATGGCCTGTAGCAGCTCGACCCTTCTACAGGAGACAGCCAGTAGCCGCTCTGGAGGCAATAAGGAAATTGCCGGAAGCCTGTCCCGCCTTTGTCAGGAGATGGCCGGTAGCCGCTCCGAAGGTGCCCTAACAGAGACGGTCTGTAGCCGCTCGACCCTCCTGCAGGAGATGGCCGGTAGCCGCTCTGAAGGTGCCCTAACAGAGACGGTCTGTAGCCGCTCGACCCTCCTGCAGGAGATGGCCGGTAGCCACTCCGAAGGTGTCCTCGAGTCAGCCTGTAGCTTCTCCCTTCCCCAGGCTATGACCAGTAGTGGGGCCTTTGCAACAGCCGGTAGCCACGCCCCTAGAAGGCCATGGCCAGTAGCCGGGCCCTACGGCGGGAGACAGCCGGTAGCCGCTCCTACGTCAGGTGCTTACTCCCCTACACGAGACTATGACCCAGAGGGAGACCTCATCCTGGAGGACTACTGGAGAGGCCCCATAACCACCACTGGGCTCTTCTCACTGCAGTCGGTTCCTGAGAGGACTCGCCTGACGGACCCCGCTGGAGGCCGACGCCGCAGCCTGCTCCTGATGGCATCCCTGACCACTGGATCCTTCAGCCCACAGGACCTCCAGACTGTCCCCAGGACCCCCGGGCGGGATATCCTTACACCCCGACGCCGGAGACCCTCGTCCTCCATCAGGCGCCTGAGCGAGAGGTTCAGGCAGCCGTTTGGCCCCACCCCAGAGGGCCAGACTCCTGCCCTGAGCCCCGAGAGTGCAGGACCCTTCGTCACCAGCAGCCCTGGATGGGAGAGGACGCCCCTATGCGTGATCCCGTGGACCCTGAATACGGAGGCCCCCGGCGGAACTCAGCCCCGTCAGTAGTTAGGCTGTATTGTTCCCGCCGCCCTTGTACCTGACCGCCATTACGCCCAGTCCCGAAAGTGAGTGACAGTGAATGGCACAGTGAAAGTGATACAGTGAAGCAAGGGCAGAGCAGTGAATTATCAGAATACGGGAAGTTAGAGAATTAGAAGTATCAGTGTTAATGTAAAAGAAAGGTGGAATAAATAAAGTAACAGTGAGACAATGAATATGGCAGGGCAGTGGAATAAGTGTCTGTCTGAGTGAACACGCTACCGTCTAGTGAAATAGCCTCACACTAAGCTCATACGGAGGCTCCAGTGCAAGAACAGTAATTAACGACACGACGGACAAACATGTTAGACTGCCAACAGTGAAAACAGTGCCATGGCCCTAGTGAACAGAACTCCGCCCGATAGATAAAACCGAGACTTCCCCTAAGTGATAGTATTTGGCCCCACACTTTACCCGATCTTGTCCCGAGAAGTATCTTGGGTGATACTAACACCCACAATCTAGGCCTAATGTTTATAATTGTTCAGTATAAGTACTCTTGTGACATCTACCCGTTCCACTTGTAGAATTTAGCAATACACATGTAAGGTTGTTGCCTTGAGTTTTTGTGTCCTGCCTCTCTCTTATTTGTCTAAGCTCCGGTCTAGAAAAGGGAACCCAGCTAGAGGGACGGGAAGCCGACCCTAAAACACCTAGCATTACAAAATGAGTGGCCCAGTTCTGTCAGATGAACATGTATCAATTACTGTATAGCAAGAATTAGTTTTGAGGATGAGGTGCACGAAAGGGTACAACAGGGAAAAATGGTTTCTGGTACACTGTGGGCGGTGATAATAATGGGACTGAGCATGAAAGTATAGGGGTCGTTGCAAAACCATATTGTGATCCCAACCCTAACAGTACACACATTATAAGCATGGCCTTACTGGAAGGGCACAAACATGTGTCACAGGAGTGGAAATGATTTATCTGAGAGTAGCATATGCTGATGGAGAGACGTACAAAATAACAAACGGATACATGAGGAAGTTTGGGAGAAGTGTGATATTCATGTGGATGTACTATAATGTGTCAGGTTTGGTCACGCAGAGAGGATGTAAAGTGAGAAATTCATTAGAGGAGTGCAGCTTATGTGAGTGAGGCGGAGGAGGAAGGGGAGGCTGAAGATAGGTGGTGATGGGGTGAGGAGGTATACCAATGAGGGTGACGTGTAATGGAGAGGAGGCAGTCTCATGGGGGGATAGACGGGCTTCAAGTTGGCGACCATACCCCTCCGGGAGAGTCTGGATAATAGAGTAATATACTTATCCAGAGTCCGGTTATATTAATAATCCTTTGTACTACGAGCATCATGTTCTCTTACGCCATGGTAGAACACGACAATGACGCTTCATGAAGGAGCACGAAATGCTCCTACGAGCGCTTTACCGAAAAGTTTCATTTCATATTTTGCCCAAGGCCCCATTATATCGGGTATGTGTGTGTGTGTGTGTGTGTGTGTGTGTGTGTGTGTGTGTTTTGTCTGACGGAATTGAGATATCTTTTCAATTATTTTTCCGTCGCTAAAGCTTCATTGAATTTGCTTGTGTACAGTCGTTCTATTTTATCAAGGCAGTTTGGGTCGGGCCCTCTGGGACCTCAGTCTGTTAGCTCTGTTGCCACATCGTCGCTACACACGTGCGCTCTCTCTCTCTCTCTCTCTCTCTCTCTCTCATATTATATATTAACTACTACTAATTGTATTTTCTTAATTTTTTCTCTTGTTTTCGACTTTTTTTCCACACCACCCCTGAGGTAAAAGTCTATAGGTGCGTTTTTTTTTTTTTTTTTTTAAATAGCTTCCATGGCGGAAGACTGACCGAGTATGACCCACTCACGCAGGGCTGTCCCTCGTGTCACCACCTGACAACGTCTCAAAGGCAACGCTGACAAGTCTTATGAGATTTATACTATACTACAGCTTTTTTATTGAATTACATCTATACAGAGTGTTTAAAATTCATTTATAAGTAGTTGCTAGCTTAAAATAGGAGAGTGAGAGAGGGAGAGAGAGAGGTGAACACAAATAATTACACGTGTGTCGGCGGCGATGTGACAACAGAGCTAACAGTGTGAGGTCCCAGAGCATCCCACCCAAACTGCCTTCATAAAATAGAACGACTACGAATGTTGGCAAATTATTGAATAACGTCCTGTTATTCTCTCCCCCTCCCTCTCTTGTGCTCCTGCCTCGCTCAGGAAGCCTTGCTGATGTGCAGTTAGGTCTTGTTATTAAACTACTTTCCTCCTTCTCTATAAAATACGTATCAGGGTACAATACTTTGGGTGGGAGAGGGGCATGTAGAACTGGTAGGCGGCGTTCATCCGCTTAACGAAGTAGTGCGTGCGATGTGCAGAGCCCATGCTACTGTACAGTCATTCATGTTCTTATTTTTGGATAAAATTTCGTTTCCTACAAGTTTCCCATTGATTCTGGACATAACTTGAATAACATTTTGGTCTTTTTAATTCCTTTTTCTTATTTTTGTGTAAATCTTCAACACGCGTATGAATACAGTTCCATGTCGTCAACATCCTCGGCTGGTCCTCAGATTTCAAATTTGCGAGTGTACAGTAGGAAGAGGGGAGGAAAGTGATTCGGAATCAAAGGACTGGGAAACTTAAGACCTCCTGACTAAGGTGAGATCACAAAATTCATAAAGTAAAAGCACTGTAACTGGGGAAGCAGCTTCGCTTCCTGCAAGTTTTCTGTTATTTCTGGGCCTGACTTGAATAACTAGTCCTTTTTAATTCCCTTTTCTTTTTTGTGATTTTCTTTTTTCACGCGTATGAATACAAATCCATGGTGTCCTCGGGTTTTCGAAACGGCGTGTGTGCATAATTACGTCTCACACCCCGTCATATATAAAGGAGGGAGGAAAGCGATTGCTGGTATACAAATGCAGACATTTTATCATATGTCAGAGCTGAGAACAAGATTATCCCAATCACAGAATACACCAGACGTAATTTTAATTGATGATGTGAAAACAAATAACAGTGAGCAAAATCAGCTTGAACGGATACAACATGCATTCCAATATCTAAAGTGAGATCATGTATCAGTGCTAGAGAGATCAAACTTAAAACAAACTACCAGGAATCTGTGTGGATTAAAATAAAACTACAGGGAACAGATGAATTGGTATAACTTTAGAAGTGACCAACGTTACCAATTTTCATTATATTACGTCCCTGAACTATTCTAACTGAGACTTAACTTTTAAGCCTAGTTTGAGTTGGGGGAGCAAATTTTGTAGGGGTAGTCATATAGGGGCTTAGGTTAGGCTGTCGCTCAGTAACGGATGAATGTCGCGCCATATTGGCTGGTGCAGGCGTGTGCACTCGGTCTTATGGAAGGCCCTAGATTAGGCCTAGGTTAGTAGATTAGGCCTAGGTTAGGTTAGGTTAGTTTGGGTTAGTTTAATGCAAAATAGTGTTTTTAATTAATCTTGATCTTGATTTTGGAGGATAAACCCACTTTTGGAAATCTTACTAAAATTCCAAAAGGGGGATTTTCCCCCAAAAATGAGGGTCAAAACTAATTAAAGCACAATATTTTGCATTGGAAACCATAAAAATAATAATAAAAGGAAACGTTGGTTACTTCTAAAAATTTACAGATGAATTGTTAGTAGGTTGTGCTTATAGAAGTCCCAGTAGTGAACCAGATAATAATGCCAATCTTAGGAGATTGATGAAGGAGGCGGCAGAGTTGAACACCTCACATATGCGCATAGTAGGAGACTATAATTATCCTAATATTAACTGGGAAAACTGGACTACTTCGGGAGTAGTTGAAAATAGTGAAGAATTTCCTTTTGTGGAAATCTTGCTACACACCTTTATGTACCAGCATGTCAAGGAGCCAACAAGAGGGAGAGGATCTGGTAACCCAAGTCTTTTGGATCTAATTTTAACTAATGAGGAGGACATGATAAATTCACTCGTAAAATCATCGCCACTTGGGAAAAGTGACCACAGCATGCTGGAATTCAAATACAACCGCTACACTAAGAAAATCCCAACAAAAAGACATGTTTTCTTCTATGATAAAGGTAATTATGAAGGAATGAAGAAGGAATTTACACAAAGCTGGATAGATAGAGTGAAGGAAATGGACGGACTGGAGGAAAAATGGTTGGCTGTTAAAAACAAACTAAAGGAAGCGGAAAGGAAATATATCCCAAGCAAGACACACGATGCACAGGGGCGTCATTTTAATTTTCCTTGGGGGGGGGGGATAGGCTATTTAGGAGGCCCCTCTACTCCCACCTCCCCACATGGGGAGGGGTGGCCAGCAAGCATTTTGAAGCCACATGCATAGCTATATTTAGAAAAATCAGTAAACAAATATATATACTGCATATAATTACTTCTTAAACCAATTACTTCCTGAAAGACACACTGATGGATATTCTAGCACTGGCAGTATTTCTGTGTGAAGAATATGTAATTTAAAGTGCATGGTATATGCTAATGAACTTGCATAATAGACAAAATCGTAATTAAAATATTTGCATTGGTGAAAGGTTAAACTGACTTCATTCTTACAGCCTAATGAAAAGATAATGAATAAAAAATTGAGAATGAAAAGTTGTAAACTTGTAATTGAATTAAAAATGGAAAGCTTTTAGCTTACTAGCCCCCAGAATACCATGAACCATATAATGTGAAAAAATAAGCTCTACACTAAGAGGTGGGAGAAGTAAAATGATGGTTTTTAAATCTGGAAGATGCTCAAGTAAGAATAGTTTACTAATTTCAGAATTCATAAGAGGAAATTGAAAACTAAACTGCGTATATTTATTGCATTGAATAATGAATAAACTACTACAACAGTGGATATCTCCGTAATCACTGCTTTGCAGTTATCTATAGTGACCTTTGTGGCCTACGTGCCATGGTGAATAATGCCGTATATTCTACTCAAAGCAGCTTTATTCTGTACCAATTCCAAGAGCTTATTGTAGTTACATAGCAAGATATGATACATTAATTTGACATGTGAGGTGGTGTGTGGGGAGAAGAGAAGACGAAAGGGGATGCAAGGAACAGCATGGTGGAATGAAGAGGTGAGAGAGGCTGTGGCACAAAAGAAGAAAGCAAATAGTTTGTGGATGAGAAACAGGGATGTGGAAGAAGTTGATAGACGGATGAGAGTAAAAGAGAGTAAGGACAGAGTGGATGAGGAATTTGGAAGGAATTTGAGTGTAAAGTGGAGGGAACGTAAGAAAAGGTTCTTGAAAGAGGTAAAGAGAGTTATACAGGGTGTCAAAAGAGTTAGTTAGGGAGTGAAAGATAAAAACGGTAGATTACTAGTGGAGAAGGGAGAAAAAGTGAGGAGATGGAGGGAACACTTTAGGATAATGTTGAACATAAAGAATGAAAGTAATGCGAGTGTAACTGGCTGGGGAATGGCTGGGAGAAGGAGGGATGTGAGAGAAGAATTGAAGAAATCAATAGGATAGAAGTTATGGAAGCAATGAAGAAAGTTAAATTGGGGAAAGCCCCTGGAATTGGTGGAGTGTGTGGTGAAATGCTGAAGCATGGGGAAAGGATAGTAGTAGAATGGATGTGGAAGATGTGCAGATTGGCCTGGGAGGAAGGTGGAGTCCCAGAGGATTGGAAGTCAGGTATAATTATTCCCTTGTACAAAGGAAAAGGGGAAAAAGAAGTATGTGGTAATCATAGGGACATTTGTCTTCTTAGTGTAATAGGAAATGTATATGATAGGATACATATTGACAGAGTTAGGGAAATAACAGAGGAATTTGTTGGAGAAGAACAGGGAGGTAAAATTTTAAGAAGGGAAGAGTTTGTGTAAATCAGATATTCATTCTTAGCTCTTCAGTGGAAAAGTTTCAGGAGAAGGGAAAGAAGTTGTATGCGGCCTTCATGGATTTGGAGAAAGCATATGACAGGGTGAATAGACAAGGATTGTGGAAAGTATTAAGAAAACATGGAGAAGATGGGAAGTTGCTGAATGCTGTGAAGAGTATGTATGAGGGTGCTAAGGCTGCAGTGCGTGAGGATAGTAAACTGAGTGAATTTTTCTGTTTGAAGGTTGGATTGAAATAGGATGTGTCATGTCTCCATGGTTGTTCAATCTGTATATGGAAGGGGTAATAAACGAGATACAAGGTAGGGCTGTGGATGTTGGAGCGGTCCTAATGAGAGAGGGCAGTGTTTGGAAACTCCCTGTACTATTGTTGGCAGATGATACTGTGTTGTTAAGTGAAGACGAAGGGGAGCTGCAAGGCTTGGTGGATGAGTTTGGGACAGTGTGTAAGAAACGGATTCTAAAGGTGAATGTAGAAAAGAGTAAAGTTATTGTCTTCGAGAGAAGCGAAGTCAATGAATGTACAGTGAGGTTCTTTGAGGAGGAAATGGAAAATGTGAGTGCGTTTAAGTACTTGGGTAATGTGATGAGTAAGGATGGAAGTTTGGCTGGTGAAGTGCTTGAAAGGGTACAACAAAGAAGAATGGTTGCTGGTTCCTTGAAAGCAGTGATAAGAAACAGGGAAGTGAGCATGGAAGTAAAAAAGTTACTACATAACAGTATTGTGATACCAACTCTAACGTATGGAAGTGAAGTTTGGACGTTGTTAGAGGGACAAGTCAAGTGTGAGAGCAGTGGAAATGAGTTATTTGAGAGGAGCATGTGGAGTCACATGGAGAGACAGACTAATAAATGAGGAAGTGAAGGAACGTTGTGGTGTGGATGTGGATGTGATAGGAAGCGTTAGGAGAAACACAATGAGGTGGTTTGACCATGTGGAGAGGATGGAGAGTGAGAGACTGACGGGGAGAGTGTGAGTGAGGTAGGTAGGAGAGGGAGGGGGCCCAAGGATGAGATAGAGGGATGGAGTAGAGAGGTATATGAGAGAGGGGGGTGTGAGGTGGGAGCAGCGCAGTGAAGTGGAGGGGAACAGGGCGACATGGAGGCGATTTGATTGTGACCACTCCTTACGGGATCAAGGCGTCTGGCAATAGATAGGTAGATAGAACTGTGTTCATACGTACTTTACCAGCCCTTACAGAATGAAATCCCCACGGTGTCTGCTGTCTGACTGGCTCGCCGCTGGCTTGTGGTGTCTATCGTGTCCAGACCACGTTACCAACCTATCGTGTCCAGACCACGTTACCAAGATATAAAGAAAACATTCGAACTTTTAATTCCGACGTCGAACCACAAAATAAAATAAAACCATGCTTTCTTTCTTTTCTTCTTCTTTTTTTTTTTTTTTGTAAAGCATATATGTCAATTAAATGTTTGTGACTTAGATTTTGTCATATACATTTTGGAAAAAAAAAAAAAAAATGCTTACTTGGTTCTGATGCCACCCTGCCGCCCCCCCTACCGTCCCCTTTTTCTTCACGGTCCCATGGTACCTCCCCTCCCCTCTGGATCTTTCCACCTCCCACTTTGGGAACCACTGATCTAAATGAACTCTTAAGACTCCTACCTTCAGGTACGTACTTCCTAAGATGAAGAAAAACTTTTAATGATAGCCAGAACACAATAAAAAAGGTAGCTCAATACTGAAGTTAACAGAGGGCTAGGAACATATTTACATTGACATCCTTTAATATACCTAGTAAATTATTGAGATTATTGCACACACACACACACACACACACACACACACACACACACACACACACACACACACACACACACACACACAAGACTTTCTCATAAAAAGAGAAATGAGAACAGTACTAAGAGGAAACTACTCATCATGGAAAGAAGTGACTAGTGGAGTACCACAGGGTTCAGTGCTGGCACCAATCATGTTTTTAGTGTATATAAATAATATAAACAGTAACACTGGAAATGAGAGCTATCTGAATATGTTTGCAGATGATGCAAAAATACAAAGGAGAATTACTAACACAGACTCTTGTAAAGAGCTACAAGAAGAATTAAATAAACTTCATGAATGGAGTAGTACATGGCAAATGGAATTCAATGTGGACAAGTGTCCTGTAATCAAGTTTGGTAAAAGTGGAAAAAGACCTGATTGGGATTATAAGTTAGGAAATAAAACCCTATACACATCAGAAAGAGAGAAAGACCTAGGTGTGATTATCAATAACAGACTATCTCCGGCTGACCACATCAGCGAGAAGGTACGGAACATGTATACACTACTTGCAATTATGAGAATAGCATTCACATACATAAATGAAGACATGCTAAGAAGGATAATAGCATCATTCATTAGACCAACCCTGGAATATGCATCAGTAGTCTGGAGTCCTCATCTCAAAAAGCACATAGACAAGATTGAAAAAGTGCAAAGGGCCGCTACAAGATGGATACCAAGCTTAAGGGACCTAAGCTACAAAGAAAGACTAAATAAACTGAATCTACCAACACTACAGGAGAGAAGGAAAAGAGGTGACATGATAATGCTATATAAGTGCATATCAGGGAAGGAGAATATAGACATAAATGATTACTTAACATATGGAGAAGCATCAGCAAGAGGACACTGCAAAAAACTGCATAAGAAGAGAGGTGATAAAGACGTAAGGAAATTCAGTTTCCCAAACAGAGCAATTGATCAATGGAATGCACTACCGAATGAAATAGTGTGTGCCAAAACAATTCACAAATTTAAGGATATGTACGATAAATATGGTTTAAGACACGGGACAGTACGAGCTTGACTCATTCCTGTAAAGATACAATTAGGTAAGAACAATTAGGTAAGGTAAGAACACACACACACACACACACACACACACACACACACACACACACACACACACACACACACACACACACACACACACACACACACACACACACACACACACGATATATTTCACTCAAAACGTACTGAAACTAAATACAAATTATTTTCAGTTTCATTATTTTAACCTTATATTTTTTTCATTAACTGTAGTTCATTTGGAGGGCCCCTCAAAGCTTGGGGGAAGAGGGCGAGCGCCTCTCGCTGCCCCCCCCCCCCAAATGACGCCCCGGCGGCGATGCAGCCAAAATCAGTGAGAGGAAACCTAGATATATCAAGCTGGACAACGACACTAAAGCAGCCATAAGAAAGAAAAACAGAAGTTGGAAAAGATACCTGGAAACAAGAGACCTCGGCAAATACAAAGAGCACAAGACATGGAGGAACAAAGTACGAGGCATGACCAGAAAAATTAAAAAAAGAAGTGGAAAAGGACATAGCAAATCAGTCTATGGAAAAACCAAAGAAATTCTGGAGGTTTTCAAAAATAAACTCAAGACAGTTACCCGTGTTGCAGAATTGAAGGTGGATAATGCTGGAGACAGAATGGCTACCTCTGATGAGGAAAGGGCTGAACTGCTCTCAGATTTTTTTGCAAGAGTGTTCACCAGAGAACTTGAAGGGGAGTTACCGCCAGTACCGGTATCCAACTTTGATGAGCCACTTGAAGATATTCAGTGACAAGGGAGACTATGCTTTGGAAGGTTGAAGAATTGGAGGTGGACAAACCACCCAGTCCAGACAACATAAGTGCAAGAATATTGAAAGAACTCAGGAGCAACATAGGTGTAGTACTTGCTGATCTGTATGAAACATCACTCAAAGAAGGAAGATTACCCAAGGACTGGAAGTCAGCAAATGTAAGTGCAATCTACAAGAGGGGAGACAAATCAGATGTCAGTAAGTATCGCCCAGTGAGTCTGATATGCATCATCTGCAAGGTTTTGGAATCCATTTTGAGGGACCATATCATGCACCACATGACACAATGGATTGTTTTCGGATAGACAGGTTGGATTTATATCGGGGAGATCAACTGTTCTGCAACTACTACATGTGGTCGACAGGTGGCCAAAAACTATTGATGAAGGCGGAGAAGCAGACGCAATATATATGGATTTCCAAAAATCATTCGACAATGTGCCTCATCGTCGACTGCTGAAGAAGCTGATGGGGTATGGTGTGAGTGGCAATATTCTTGGATGGATCACTGCATTTCTGTTGGGAAGGAAGCAAAGAGTTCAAATTAAAGGAACTTTTTCAGAATGGAGAGATGTCTACTGTGGAATACCTCAGGGAAGTGTTCTTGGACCAGTGCTTTTTGTTGTTTACATCAACGATTTGCCAGAGTGTGTACGGTCAGATATATATTTATTTGCTGATGACACAAAGATTTACCAAGAAATGAAGACCGAGGAGGACAAAGACATTCTCCAAGAAGACTTAAATTCCCTGCAGGAATGGTCTAGAAACTGGTTAATACCATCCCACCGACAGAAATGCAAATGTATGAAGATACATGGTGGCTACAAGCAAACAAGAGATACAGAATATTATATGAAGAAGGAAGGTGAGGGTGAAATTGTAGTGGAAAAAACCCTTACGGAGTATTGATTGATGGGTGACTGACATTTGAGGATCACATTCAAGAGAAAGTGAATAAAGCTAACAGAATTATGGGGATGATACGGAGATCATTCGAACACCTGGATGTGTCAGAATTGAGATCGCTCTTCAAATCAATTGTGCGTCCCCACCTGGAATATGCTCAATCGGTCTGGTCACCATACAAGAAAAAAAACATCAAGGCAGTGGAAAATGTGTTGCGCAGAGCCTCCAAGATGGTCCCAGGACTAAGAAACTTTAGTTACCAGGAGCGACTAAAGAGACTTGACCTCCCTACAGTTGTATACCGTAGATGGCGAGGCGATATGATAGAAGTTCACAAAATCATGAACTACCGTTACGACCCAACAGTGAACATCAAGTTTCAAATGAGGGACGGTCCAACACGGGGCAACAGCAGGAAGATTTTCAAACCAAGGTGTTGAGCTAAACTTCGTCAGAACACATTCCATATGAGGGTAGTTGATGTGTGGAACAGTCTTCCCAAATGTGTTGTAGAAGCAAAGAGGGTAAAATCATTTGAAAGGAGACTTGATAATTTCTGGGTGAGTCAGGGGATCATGTACAATTTTGAAGAGAACCTTGTACCAACGGACACATTGGGTCAAATTGTCAGAGGACGAAACTGATGCAGATGTCTGACTGACCCATGTTGGCAGCGATCTGGACATAGAGGTCAACCGACCTGCATCCAGTATCTTCCTAAGGTTACGTAAGAATGAAAGGACTGGGAATCTCTAGGCCCTCCTGACTAAGGTAAGATTTATCCAGAGAGAAGTGAACCTATACCTAAACTTCTAGGACTGGGGATTTCATCACTTACACTTAAGTACTGTACACTTAAGTACATTTTGCAGACTAGTCGAGATGATGACTCTATGCTGCGCTCAGACAGTAGGCTGTATGATGGCTTTGGTGGTGGTGCAGATGGGTCAAACTTAAATCCTGCATTCTTCCAGTGGTCATTCAGACGGTTCTTGAACAAATTGACTGACCCAGCTTCGGCAACTTCTGATTGGAGTCCATTCCACATATTGGCTGTCTGATAGTAGAAGCTATTGCATTGTACACCGAATACCCCATCAGCAGGATGACACTGGAATAACTCTCTCTTGTGCTGACGGCTTGGTCTGTCCAGGGGCTTGAAGGATGCTGGGAGTACCGTATTTCTCTTTCATAAATGGTGAAGTGCTTCCAGAGCTATATCATGTCCCCTCTATGCCTTCTATATCTCAGTGTTTGTAAATTTAGGTACCTGAGTCTCTCTGGATAGTCAAGATGTTCAAGTCCATCCACCAACTTAGTAGCTCTTATTTGTACATGTTCAATCTTGTTTTCTAGGCTTTTGCTGATGGGTGACCAAATGGCTTGTGCATATTCCAGGAGGCTTCGAACAAAGGCTGTGTGTAGGGGCTAGGGGGTCTAAACATGCTAGGACTGAGGTGGGAGAAGACCCATCGAATAAGGCCCATCATTGAGTTGGCCAGCTTAATTTTTCCTAGAATGTGCTCTTCAGATTTCAAGGTTGAGTCCACAATTACACCAAGGTCTTTTTCTGATTCCACATGCTCCAGCTCATATCTACAGATTGTGTAACAGTGGGCATATATAATATTCTCAAAAGCTCCCGGGGAAAGTACTTTACATTTGGATGAGTTAAAATTAAGCAGCCACTTCTCAGACCAAATTTGCATTTTGACTAAGTCACATTGCAGCTCATAAGTGTCCTGACGGCATGTGATTTGTCAGAGAATTTTAGTATCACCCGCAAACAAGTACGAGTTGGATTCTATAGCCTCAGGGAGGTCATTGATATATATAATAAAGAGGGTAATGGAGAGAGTTTTAGAAGGTATGATTAGAGAAAGAGTGAATATTGATGAGATGCAGTTCGGGTTCATGCCAGGTAGGGGGACCACTGATGCCATATTCATTGTTCGACAGCTTCAGGAAAAATATATTGGTAGGAGAAGGGATCTTTATTTTGTTTTTGTTGATTTGGAAAAGGCCTTTGACAGAGTCCCTAGAGAGGTGGTGAAGTGGGCAATGAGAAAGCTTGGCTTGGAGGAGTGGCTGGTTAGGGTGGTTATGGCCATGTATGTGGGTGCTCACACCCAGGTGAGAGTGAATGGAGATTTGAGTGATGAGTTTTCCGTGAATGTTGGTGTGCATCAGGGGTCAGTCTCGAGTCCCATGTTGTTTATCATGGTACTTGAAGCCCTTTCACGTGACTTTAGAAACGGACTCCCGTGGGAGTTGTTGTATGCTGATGATTTGGTGTTGATTGCAGAGAATGAAAGGGAGGCGGAGGAAAGGTTTAGGAAGTGGAGAGATGGTATGGGGCAAAAGGGTTTAAGGGTAAATGCAGATAAAACAAAAGTGATGATATCTAGGGTTGGTGGCGGTACTGTCAAAGACGAGGGAGAGTGGCCATGTGCAGTTTGCCACAAGGGCGTTGGGAGTAATTCCATCTTGTGCGGTGTGTGTGATAAATAGGTGCATAAGAGATGTAGTGGTATCAGAGGTAGACTGTGAGATAATGCTGATTTTATGTGTACAGCGTGCCGGGGTGAGCAGGTGGAGATTGTCAGACGTGAAAGGATTGAACTTGCTGGTGAATCTCTCGAGTGTGTGGAAGAGTTTTGTTATTTGGGAGACATGTTGTGTGCTGGAGGTGGGGCTGGAGCTAGCTCTGTGGCTAGGGTGAGAAGTGGTTGGAAGAAGTTCAGGGAGCTCTTGCCTCTCCTGACATTGAGAGGGCTCTCCCTACGTGCTAAGGGGTCTTTGTATGCAGTATGTGTTAGGAGTGTAATGCTGTATGGCAGTGAGACCTGGGCAGTGAAGGAGGAAGATATTCGCCAGCTCAGACGTACAGATATGACAGTGATTAGGTGGATGTGCAGTGCGTCCCTGCGTCCAAGGCCTGGAGGGGCTGGGTTTCCAATGGAAGAGTTGAGAGGTAGGATGGGACTGGAGTGTATTGGTGTGGTGATGAGGAGAGGTAGATTGAGGTGGTTTGGACATGTGGAGAGGATGGGGGATGATAATTGGGTGAGGAAGGTGAGAAGTGTTAATATTGGGGGTGGGGTTATGAGGGGTAGACCGAGAAAGACATGGGACGAGGTCATTAAGTGTGACCTTAGGGTTAAGGGACTGAACAGGGAGGCTGCAATGGATCGTGCAGCGTGGAGAGCCGCCATTAGGTGACCAAGGCCGACACATGCAAGCATGTTCGAGCCTTTAAAAACGAAAAAAACGAATACGAAGGGTGGGTCCCAGGACACTTCTCTGGGGAATACCACTCAGTACAGGAGCTCTGGATGACCTTACACCATTGACAACGACTGATTGGTGCCTTGCGGTTAAAAACTATTGATCCAGGTAAAAACCCTCCCTCTACTGCCGTAACTCACAAGTTCAGACAGCAGGCGACGGTGGGGGACAGAGTCAAAGGCTTTGGCATAGTCCAAGTATATCACATTGATAACTCCACCCCTGGCAACAACTTCAGAGCAGTGATCGAGGTAGTGTAGCAATTGGAGCACTGTGGAGCAACCATGTATAAAGCCATATTGTTTGTGGGAGAGGGCATTATTATCAGATAGGTAATCAATTACTGCTTTGCAAATGATGGATTCAAGAATCTTGCATAGAATTGCTGTAAGACTTATAGGGAGATATGTAGCAGCCAACTTCTTAGACCCTTTCTTGTAGATAGGGGCAACCAGGGGCTCCTTCCAGTCCAGCGGCAGCTCTCCAAATTCAGTGCTCTTGCGGTACAGGACAGTAATGGGCTCAGCTAAATGGGTGGACAGCTCTTTAATGATTCTTGGATGAATCTCGTCTGGGCCACAGCTTTTACTAATATTAACCGACTCCAGCTTCTTAAGGACACTGGATCTGGATACATAAGAACATAAGAAGAGAGGATAACTGCAGTAGGCCGGTTGGCCCATGCTAGGCAGCTCCTAGAAGAGTAACTGAACTACTAGAATGAGATAAGGACAGCAGAGAAGAAGGCTCTCCCCCGCCCTCCAAACCCTCCAGCCGAAGCCGGCAAGAAAAAGTCAGAAAGAACACCACGCCGTATAGAAAAACTGGCGTGGACATTTTACAGGAAAGTGTGTATGAAGATTCTTTGTTACGGACACAGACGCATAGGATTATTTGGACTGGACTGATGTTGCCAGCAAGTATTATATGAAATATTATAGAACGATTGCAGTCCTAAAGGTGAGGTTGCAAGAAAACACTAATTACGACGTCAGCTACACACTAAACAAACACAGAAACTGACAGTTCGTGTTTCGCCAGTATGCGGTTTAGTTTTACAAGTTAAATCACTTCCTTTTCCGACCTGTTTCCCCACCCGTCTCTTCTCTTCCAAGTCATGCTCTGCCATCATCCACGTTTTATCGTTAATGCTGAATATCGTATGTCTGTAGATAAACTGTGGGAAACAATCAATATAAAAGTGTCAAATGAGCTTCTTTTCCTCCTCCATCGCTTGAAATGTTATCCATGACTTGAATATAAATGTTAGTAACATGAATAAATCGTCACTGTGGTGGTTAGGAGACCTTACTCGTCACCATTTATATAACATTTATATAACCATCGTTAATACAGTGCTCCAAATACACTCCCTCTCCACCCCCTCGCCGTCTCCTCCCCTCCCCCTTCCACTGTCTCCATCACTTCTCCCCCCTCCCTTCCCCCCCTCTACCAGTACCCCTTGTTTCTCTCCCTCAACACCCCCAACCCTTCCCAACGATTTCATTTAACTGACTCTGCTTCTGTTTACCTCCCTAACTAGATCGGTTCTTCATAATTTGAATACAGTTATTACCATTTACAGGACTTTGAGTCTTAATTGTAATGACATTATAAACACAATACTCGTGCACGTTATATTGCCAACTGTATTACACACAAGTAACCAAATTACTTACATAACAATATGTCCATCGTAACTATCAGTGTTCAATACCATCCCCCCTTTGTGGATTCCTTCCTTCCTCGCCTCCTTCCCGCTTTCTGTATCCCTCACTCCTCCCTTCACGTTATAACATAATTATCTGTATCCCAGCTTGTAATATATGTAATCCCTTCCCTCACCCAAAGTATTCCTGCTTCCTTAATCCCCTCTCTCCCCCCACACATTGTGTTCCGCACTAAAGTGAGACCTATGAGATACGTCTACTTATATATAATTTAAAACAATATGCCATCGACATACTTTGATCTGAACTCCCTCAACGCATGATCTTACAAGGTCAGAGAATGCAGTCAGCAAGATTATCCCTATCATTCCATTCCCACAGCTGCACTGCATGGTTAGAACAGAAGGTAACGGCATGGCTGTCCGTCAGCGCCCTGAACATCTGTTCTGCAACTGCCGATATTATCGATACAGGAGTGACAAGGACTCGGATGGATAGGAAGCGAACCTTTACCAAAATTAACCTTTACACCGCGACAATCTCATACTTCCACTTACATCTGCCTGCTGTCCGGGCTCATGACAAGCATATTCCGATAAGGGCTTAACCTACTCATCCAGAGGGGTATAATCCTCCTTCATCGTATATTACGATGATTATGGTCGCCAAATGTATGAGGATACAGCTTTTTGTGACTATCATCTATTTTGCTATATTTAATCGTAACTGAAGAACTACAAATTATCAGCAAGAATACTTACAATTCTTTTCAGAAAATATTTTCTGGATGCATGTAGATCATACAACATCTATCTATCTGTCTATAGCCCGACGCCCTAATCCCGCAAAGGGTGATCGTAGACAAAACGTCTCCAAGTAGCTCTGTCACCCACCATTTGACTCCCCTCCCACCAACTCACCCCCCCCCCCTCTCTCATATACCTCTCAACTCCATCCCTCCACCTCATCCTCGGTCTACCCCTCCCTCTCCCTCCCTCCACTCACCTACATACACCCTCTTAGTCAGTCTTTCATTCTCCATTCTCTCCACATGTCCAAACCACCTCAGTCATACAACATACGCAATGATTATTTTTCATTTTATACATTCTTTAGTGAAAAGAAGGACGTTTGTGCTTCATATTTTATGTATGTTGGGATTTATAAAATAAATGTAAGCAAGATATTAATGGCTAGAGGAGGAGAAATAAAATGATCATTAAACTGAGGCACTGACTGCCGTCCTTTGAACAGTTAATGCCTCTTGACCACCATTGTCACGGTCATTATAATATTACACATTATTAAAGAATACTATACAAAAACATGACCCAAACATCGTTATGTTGTTCGATTCCCGAGACAAAAATGAAGAAGGGAGAGAAAAAGACATTTGAACTGACAAGGGAGAGAAGTTGGGCAGGGTCAATACAATAACACTGTGGGGAGGGATTCGGAGTGTTGCAGGCTAGAAACAAAGGTTACTGGACAAGGGGGAGGAGGGAGGGGGTAGAAGTGATGGAGACAGTGGAAGGGGGAGGGGAGGAGACGGCGAGGGGGTGGAGAAGGAGTGTATTTTGAGCACTGTAAGAACGATAGTTAGGTAAGTGTTACATAAATGATGACGAGACATGTCTCCTAACCACCACAGTGACGATTTATTCATGTTACTGACAATTATATTCAAGTCATTGATAACACTTCAAGCGATGGAGGAAAAGAAGCTCATTGACACTTTTATATTATTTCCCACAGTTTACCTAGAGACATACAATTTTCAGCAAGTGGGGTTGGTGGAGGATTAGTTCCCCTCCCTGTAAAACAATTAACTCTGAGCCTTTGGCCACCCCATTTGGGATACATGGCGTCTGGCAATGAATGAATGAATGAACGATAAAACGTGGATGATGGCAGAGCATGACTTGGAAGAGAAGAGACGGGTGGGGAAACAGGTCGGAAAAGGAAGTGATTTAACTTGTAAAACTAAACCGCATACTGGCGAAACACGAACTGTCAGTTTCTGTGTTTGTTTAGTGTGTAGCTGACGTCGTAATTAGTGTTTTCTTGCAACCTCACCTTTAGGACTGCAATCGTTCTATAATATTTCATATAATACTTGCTGGCAACATCAGTCCAGTCCAAATAATCCTATGCGTCTGTGTCCGTAACGAAGAATCTTCATACACCAATGTCAAACATTTCACAATAACTTTATCCCACCTGCTACAAATTAATATTATCATTAGGGAATGTGTTCTTATCTCCGAACACATTTCATTAATATTAGCCATTTAAAGTGTACCTGTCAACTCTATCTCATACAGTGTTACCAGATCAACAGGCTCGTATCACGCATGCTAAGAGGGACGAACTTCTGCTGTCGACTGTACCTGTACAGGAAGTTGTGGGGTGGGTCCAATAGGTTCTCTAGTGTATACTGAAGCAAACTGCTTCTGTAGTATCTCCGCCTACTCCTTATCGTCATGGCTTTTGGTTCCGGGATCCTCTGGATCCGCCAGCAAGGGTGCCACTCCAGATTTTGTTTTTGGTTTAGTCTTGGTAAACTTCCAAAATGCCTTCGGCTGAGCCTTGGCTTGCTCTGCAATCCCCGTCTCATATTTCCTTTTAACCTTGCGGCACATTTGCTGACATTTGTTTCTCAATTTTATGTACTCAAGTCTTTAGGTTTCTGTATCCCTATGATACTGGTTGGTATTCCACTTACAATAGGCTTTTTTTTTTTTTTTTCTTCATTAAGTTTCTTAGCTCTTTAGATATTGGGAACTCATATTTCCAGTGAGGTTTATTTCCAATTATAGCTGCAGGTATAAATTTTTCTCTCAGTTCCAATAGTTTTTCCTTAATCAATTTCCAGGTTTCTTCTGTATTCAGATTATGGGGGATTTCTTCAAAATTGAGTAACCAGTCAGATTCCGCAAGAGCTGCTGTCATGGCATTATAATCACCTTTATTATGTAAGAATATTTTCTTCGTCTGAGGTATAGATTCTGTATAACAGCGGAATGTGAGAGTCAGCAGTACATGGTCACTCGATCCAAGAGGCGCGAGATATTGAATGTCAGATAATTATCATGTCCATTTCATTGGTTAGAATTAAATCCAAAAGTGGGGGGGTATCGGTTCCCCTGACTCTGGTAGGTTGGTCAACATGTTGGTACAGAAAAGAATCTTGGATGGCCAGTATAAACTTTCATTCAAATGAGTTTTTGGATTCAGATGAGGTCTGCAGATTCCACTTAATATGAGGGGCGTGAAAGTCACCCATCAAGCATACATGAGAATGAGGACCGTTACAAACTGTATATACAAGGTTATTAAGAGCATCATTGTTGGAGTCTGAAGCATTAGGACTCCTATATACACACCCAAGTAGCAGCCTGTCTCCTTCCCTCAGTTGTATCTTAAGAAGGGCAACTTCACTAAATGTCGACAGGGTGCTGATCGGGGAGACTGTCTTGTCAAGGGTTTCATGACCGTTTATTGTCTCTATCATTACTAGGCTCCAGACTGCAGGCATAAGGTGTAAAATTATCTATAGTAAAGTCTTGTATTAATCTCTCTTTAAAATGTTTGGGTTTCACTTCTGTTATAGCTGTGATGTGGGGTTTGATTTCAGGGATTGTAGCCTTGAGCTCGGATAATTTGTTTGATGTGAGGGTATCCGCGTTTGTGTAGGCCACTGTTAAGGAGGATAATCCTGACTTACAAAGTATGGTGTTATTTGTGGATTTAGGGCTAGAATACATAGATATATCTCTATTAGTTACACTTGCTATTTTGTTCCTATTGCTACTCAGTGTGGTAGACCTCCTCGTTTATACTTAATAATTAATTCCAAAATCATGTCTTGAATCATCGGGCTCATTACCTCGATTCCCTCAATATCGTCAGGCTTGCATATTACATTACATGCTATTCTAGCAGTAACAAAGGTCCTGAACAGGCAATGAACATGAAAATAGTACTTTATAAAACTTTTGAATTTTGAATTATATGCTTGCTTATACATTCTTATATCCCCCATTGTTATAGTAACCTTGCACTTCCTACATTTAGCCTGTCCCGAGATTGCATGCTCAGTACCAAAGTTCTTCAAAGACACATTAACCTCCTTATGAGACACGGTGTTGTTACCCTCGCCTTCCTCAGTTAATAATGAGCCTCCTGGGTCACCTGCTGCAGCCTTATGTTCCAGGGGGACTCCCTCACCAGCCACCCGATGCGAACATCCACTGGAAGTTGGATATTTAGGTTTTTTGCCTCCTCCAAATAGACTTTTTTTTTTTCTGTCCCCTGATCATGGGTCATATGAGCTATACTGATGAAGGGTTGACAGGCTTCAACATCTTCAGGGCCTCTATTCTCCTCTTAGTATTTTCTCCATGCACCTAGTCTTAAAAATAATTGCCTCTTGTTTTCTTCAGATGCCAACTTAATAACAGGTCTAGTTTTACCCACATCTGTACTCCTCTTACCAATCCTATGACAGTCCAATACATCCCCCTCAGATATAGCAACACCACAGATTTTTGCAATGTCCAGAAAGGCCTTGGTATCATCAATTTTTCCTGCATCTGAATTCCCCGTTTTCTCCTCTAGATTGTAGATGATCAGGTTGTGCTTCCTTTCCTCCTCTCTTTTCAGATCAACAACATGTTGTCTTATCTCCTTGCGTGTGTCCTGAGTGGTGACCCGGGCTTGACCCATAGCTTCATTTACCTTTGTACCACTACATTTAAGTCATTGCTATTACCAATAGCTTCAATAACAAATGCACTGCAGGTCTTCTTGATATTTTGTAATGTCTTGAAGTAATCCTCTATCCCTTGTTGGATTGTTGCATCAATGTGATCTTTGAATGCATCCTCCACCTTCCATATCTTCTCTACTTTTTCACTCTTCTCATTCAAGATATCGGATCTAATAATGAACTAAGTACTTATATGAAAAAAGAAAATGTTCATAATGTCTTGCCATATACAAAAATACGATAAAGTATTGTTATGAAGGGGGATTTGCCAGTTAGGTAGTCTCGTACCTTCGAGACGTTTCTGGTACTGTAAGTTTCGGTACGAGTCATCAGGGTTGCCAGTTTGTCTGCTGTTTGTGAGCGTAGTTATTTCGTAAGTTAAACATTATTTGTATGCTCTTTTTCTTTATAATGTTTTATTTAAGTGATTGCTTGTTAAATTATGTAATTTAAGTTCGTATGGTAAATGACTTAGAGTGTTATGTAATGTGAGACAACTCTGCATGTTTTGATGTGTCTGAGTTGGCAACTGTTACCTGTCGAGAGTTTACTCGTAAAATGTAGACGTTTCTCGAATAACGCAAGCTTATATAAGATGGGGTAGAGATTATTACGAGTGTGTGGACTTTGATGCATGGTCGTGGAGAGTTTAGACGTGTTTTTCTGGTTCTCCTCTAGTTTTCAGGGCTGCCTCACCGGCATTAGCTTTTTTTTTCACCCTTCTGGTGACACTTAGGATAGCTAGTACTAATTTTCCTCCCTACCCTTGCTAGAGATATAGTAAGTGTCTATATCTATTTACTAAGATTACCTTTGCTTACTCGCCCACGGAGGGTCCCCCCCACTGATCGCTCTGGGGTGTGAATTAACACGATCGGGCCTCCCTGGAGTGGTTTGAGAGGGCAATCTTAGCCATAGGTGTGTGGTCCCCAGTTGTTTGTCCCTTGTTCGTTTTTCCTCCTCCTTCCCACTTCCCCCGTTAGGGGGAAGTGGTCACTATGGCGGACGCCACTGCTGCCTCCCCCTCCTTCAGGGGAGGTAGTCCTGACCGACCCCCGACTGTCTCACGGACGGACTACCCCCAGACTGAACGGCCCCGGACACGCCCTTTGCTAGACATTAATGTAAAAAATGCGAGAGTTTTGTTTTGTTGCATGCGGTTGGTTCTACTCCCTGTCCAGCCTCAATCCCTTCATTATCAAGAAGGTGATTGATGGATGTGCAGGAGAGGTAGAACAGGTCCAAAAAACTTGCTAGCGGAGATCTCCTAGTAAAGACTGCAAATTCGTCCCAGGTTAAGGATTTGATGAAGATGAGCAAATTCCATTGCTATGATGTTGTGCCGACGATCCCTCACTCCATGAATTCCTGCAAGGGAGTCATCACTTGCAGGGACCTCATGGTCATGGATGAGGACGACATCGTACAGGAACTTGCTCATGAAGATGTAATTGAAGCCCGTTTCATCACTAGATTTTCCGAGGGCAGGAGGACGAAAACGGCAACTGTTATATTGACTTTCGGTAAAGTGACTTTCCCAACCCATATCAAAGTGGGGTATGAAATTGTTAACGTAAGGACATACATCCCTAACCCACTTCGTTGTTTACGATGTCAGTTATATGGACACCATGAAAAGTCTTGTCGGGCTTCTCAATCAGTCTGTGGCAAGTGCGCAACGCAAGGTCATGATGCTGACCATTGCACATCAGAGGGTGTCAGCTGCTTTCACTGCAAGGGTGCTCACTTCACTTCCTCTAGGGATTGTCCCAAGTGGAAGGAGGAGAAAGAGGTCTGTGCGGTGAAGGCAACTGAGGGTGTCTCTTTCTACGAAGCAAGGAAAAAGGTGAAGGAGTTGCATGCAACTCCTACACCCCGAATAGGTCCTATGCTTCGGCAGTGATGTCCGCCCTGTGATGTGCACTGTGGAGACGCAGACTGATCTCGTGCTTGTTAATCAAGTCACTCACTCTACCTCCACCTCCACCTCTAAACCTCCTGTTAGATCCAACTCTCTAACTGACCTCCCCAAAGCTTCATCATACTCACAGGCCGCTGCTGCTTCTCAGTCAGTCAAGCCTAAATCGAAGCCTGACAAGACTGTAAAACATAACTTCACCACCCTTTCAAAGCCACGTCCTCATGTCCTCCCTGCTCCTAGCCCAGCGAGGGAGAGGAAGAATAGCTCTTCCTCGGTGGAATCTGGGAGCCTTGTTATTGACCAAAATATGGAGGTTTCCGTCAGCAAGCACCGGGAAAGGTCCCCCGGTAGCCACTCGCCTGGTCGCGGGGGGCATAAAAAAACTAAACACACTGGCCCCCCCCGTAAATCTTAAACCGCCGCATTCACTATACTACAGTGGAATTGTAGAAGTATTGGGAATAAGTTACACAATATAGCTATCTTGCTTTCTATACACAGGCCAGACGTTGTTTGTTTACAGGAGACGCGCCTGGAGGATCACCCTGATCCTCCACAGTTCAAACACTACCACTCGTATAGAAGATATGAAGGTCACGGAGTAGCCATATACACACATAAATCACACCCACAAACGGAAGTGATTCTAAATTCTACTCTGGAAGCTGTCGCGTGCAGAGTAAAATTTAATAACACGTATCTGTCTATTTGCTCTCTGTACTGTCCTCCACATGGCCCCATTGATAGTGATGCTTTAAATTCACTAGTTGAACATCTCCCTGGGAATAAGTTAGTGTTGGGCGATTTTAACGCCCATCACTATCAATGGGGTAGCTTGAGGATCGATGGTCGTGGGGAGCAAGTAGCCGACCTAATACTACAGTCCAGCCTCTGTCTTCTGAACGATGGTAGAGCGACTCGTGTAGATGATCGTACTGGTAACTTTTCGGCCATTGACTTATCTTTGGCCTCCCCTGGTATACATCAAGATCTCTCATGGGACCCTTACGACGACTCCTTGGGAAGTGATCATTTACCCATCTGTCTTTCTTATACACGCGACATCATTTCGGACCCTCCACCTCCAAAATTTAACTATAAGAAAGCAGATTGGGGATCCTTCTCAAGGATCGCCAATTTAGATATATCTGGGGAAACCATAGATGTTAAGGTCGAAAATATAACCCAATCCATATTACACGCAGCTGAGGCTGCTATTCCCAAGACTTCTACAGTTCATGCGAAGCATAGAGCACATTGGTGGACGCCGGATTGCCGACAAGCATTAAGAAAACGCAATAGGAGATACAGGATTTTTGATAGTCAGCCCACTGAGGAAAATTTTATTGCATATAAACAGGCACGGGCTGAGGCAAGGAGAATAATAAGAAGGGCTAAACGTGACTCTGGCGGTCCTTTGTGTCCACGGTGACTCGTACAACACCATTACGTAAAGTCTGGTCCACCATAAGAATATTAAATAATAAAGGCCCATATTTCCCAATCACCACCTTGCAAGTAAATAATAACATCTATGACGAGCCCGTGGACGTTGCTAACATCCTCGCCAGGAGTTTTTCTCATGTAAGTAGCTCAGCCAATTATGACCCGCGTTTCCAACATCATAAACGCACGGCTGAGCTACAGATATTAGACTTTGCCACAGAAGACGTAAACTCCCCGTACAACCAAGAGTTTACGCTAGAAGAACTGCTCCTTGCCCTTAAATCCTGTAAAGACACCAGCCCTGGACCAGACACCATCACGTACGGTATGATCCAGCATCTTAATCAGGACAACCTGATTAAGATGTTAGCATTGTACAATGAGATTTGGGCGTCTCGAACGTTCCCAAACTCATGGCACTTTGCGCACGTCATACCGATACCCAAAAAAGGCTGGTCGTCTTATGAATCCCACTTCATTTCGTCCTATTGTGTTGACTTCTTGTCTATGTAAGGTCATGGAACGTATGGTTAACAATAGGCTTTTTTTTTTTTAGAGTCGAAGAATTTGTTAAACGATCAACAATGTGGCTTCCGTAAATACAGAAGTTCACTAGATCATTTAATGAATTTGGAGCATTGTATTGCAGAGGCATTTGCCAATAAAGAATTCATGATAGGTGTTCTTGGACATTCATAAAGCCTATGACATGACCTGGCGACACGGTATACTAATGAAGCTCTATGCTTATGGTTTAAGAGGAAATTTGCCTGTTTTTATTTCAAATTTCTTAAGGGACAGAACTTTCTCTGTCAAATTGCCCCGTAACGTAACATCGGATATATTTATCCAGGAAAACGGGGTGCCACAGGGAAGTGTGCTTAGTCCTACTTTATTTAGTATTATGATCAATGATATTCTGTCATCAGCCCCCATCCCGAGGAATCTTAAATACTCGCTCTACGCTGACGATTGTGCAATATGGCACTCTTCCCGTAATGCACAATTTTCGGCTGGGCGGATTCAAGCAGCCCTTGACTCCGTCCACCAATGGGCCTTGCAGTGGGGATTTAAGTTTTCCGTCCGTAAGTGTGCCGCTATAGTTTTCACTAATCGTAACGTACCTAATTTGTGCTTAACTTTGGATAATCAGGCGGTACCTTTTCAAAATTCTGTAAAATTTTTAGGAATACATTTTGATCGTAGAATGAATTTTAAACTTCACGTTAATACTTTGCTTGCTCGTTGTGATAAACCGTTAAATGTCCTCAAGTACCTAGCGGGTACTACCTGGGGTGCCGACAGAAAATCTTTATTAATGGTGTATAAGTCCCTTATTCGATCAAAGCTAGACTATGGCGCACAGGTGTATGGCTCGGCATCTGATGCCACGCTGAAAGGATTGGATGTGTTACAGAATAAATGCTTGCGAATGTGTCTTGGAGCTGTCCAGTGTACCCGTGTAGCTGGTATGGAAGTGGAGGCGAATGTGCCTCCCCTCCGTATTCGCCGTGACCACCTGGCATTATCGTATGGGTTACGAACATTAAGGAAAAGTAATATCGGCAATGTGACCTGTACCCCCTGCGTCAATACCACCTTCTGCGGGGGGTGCGTCGGCCACTTGCCGCTCGCCTCCACTTACTGACTCAGGAGCTTGGTGTCGACCCCAGTGACTGTGACAAGTTGGTGCTAAAAAATATAGCGCCTTGGGAGCCACCCAGCTTTACAGTGGATGTATCATGGCTCCCAGCACCAAAGGCCAAGGCGCCGGAGGCGGAGGTCCACCACTTGTTTCGTAACATCATTGTTCGTCACTTGAGGGTCCCATCAATTGTACACCGACGGCTCCAAGTCGAGTGAATGTGTGGGTGCAAGTGTGTGGTCGACTGAGATGTGCCCTCAGGTATCGGTTGCCGACTCATACATCTGTGTTTACTTCAGAACTCTTTGCTATTGACAAAGCCATAGACTATGCTCTCAATTCTAGGCATGACTCATTTGTCATATTTTCAGATTCAAAATCAGCCCTTCAGGCAATTGCATCTTGTACTACGGACTCTCACGAGATCCAGGGCCGCATCGTTAATAAGTTGCATTCATGCAACAAGTCATTCACGCTGATCTGGGTGCCTGGTCATTGTCGTATCTACGGCAATGAGCAGGCTGACTTACTTGCAAAGTCGGCTGTAGAGCTCGAGGAGACTTGGGACGTTCCTCGTGATCTACGGTCGAGTCTCTCTCTCGGAAAGAAATCAATAAATCTTCTGTGGCAAGGTCAGTGGACCAGACTAAATATTCCAACTTGTAAGCCGTACCTGGGCGACTGGGACACTGCCAACCGTCCCAGTCGCCTAGAAGAAAAAGTGTTGGCACGGTTGCGGCTTAATGCCACCATTTTAACCCACATAAAACCATATATGGAAAGACGCTTCCCACCGCACTGTAACATCTGTAATGCGGTGTTATCTATCAGTCATATCATCCTGCGCTGTCGGCGATTTATTCGTGAACGTGCTTCACTTATAAATTACTGCGGCGCAGTAGACGTCCCCTTCACCCTTTCCACCATCCTGGGTGATGGGGACATTGTTATGACTGATAAATTGATGGCTTTCTTGAGAGAGACCGGACTGATCAGAGTGATGTGACTTTTTTACTGTGTGGTTATGGTTTTTATGAAGAGTAATATGTATATATTGTAATATTAATTAGGGTTGACAGTTGACATATTTTAAATAGTTCCTCCTCCCACCGATCTATTTCTAATATTGATGTCCCCTACATTAAGCCAAGTTCCTCGCCTGACAGTCACCAGCTGATGAGTGCAAGTGTGCAATATAGGAAGGTATTGGGCACTTGCAGTCGATGGTGGTCTGCTGAGCGAGGGTCTTCACTTTCTGTACAATTATGTAAATACATTATATTATCTTGCTTAAGTTATTTTAATTAGGGACGACAGCTGACGTATATGGAAATGTTCCTGACTCGTCTGGTTCCCTTTCATATATTGATGTCCCCTATATTAGGTTGTGCCTCGACTGACAGTTACCAGGTGATGAGTGCAGGTATGTAATGTAGAAAGGCATTACATATCTGCAGTCGATGGTGTTCTGTTAGTCGAGGTATTTTTACCATTAGTGTAGGTCTAGCTATTTGTCTCTGTAGGATTTAGTATAGGTTGGCGATTTGTCTGTTAGGTGATTAGTTTTAGGGTCTTTAGATTAGTTTTACTTTATAATATAAGGTATAAAAAATATAAAACTAAGAAAAAATTAAAAAAAAAAAAAATACAAAAAAAAAATTAAATAAGATTAAAATTATTATATATATATGTACGTTTGCATGAAAGTGTGTCTGTATGTATGCATAGAAGCGTGTGTGTGTGTGTGTGTGTGTGTGTGTATGTATGTATATATATATGTTTGTATATATATGTATATATGTTTAAATGTATATACATATATATATAAATGGCCTTAATAACCAGGGGCTTCGGCCCCAATGGTTGATAGGCCGAAAAAAAAAAAAAAAAAAAAAAAAAAAATTACGAGTGTAGTCGGGTTTCAGGACAGTTTGAGGGAAGTGCAGTCGGTTTTCAGTGTAGTGCTGTTAGTGAAGTTTGTGAAGAGTTGCTGGCAGGCAACTCACTTAACAGTGCCCTCAGCTGGACCTCTCATGTCGGATCACTTGCTAAAACCGCCTCAAAGAAACTTGGATTATTGTACAGAGTCCGTAACTTCTTCACCGATGAGCAGTTAGCTATAATTTAAAAGAGTCATGTGCGCTCTCAGCTTGAATATTGCTCACCCTTGTGGAATGGTTGCATTAAGACAACTAGACAAAATTCAGAATAAAGCTGTTAGAATCATTAACAACCCTGCCATTGCATATAAACTACCTCCCCTGCAAGTAAGAAGGAATGTTGCCTCCCTTGCATTATTTTACAGATATTTTTTTGGCAAATGCTCAGACGAAGTTGCGTCCATGGTGCCACCTCTCCATGCCTTCCCTCGTGCTACACAGGCATCTGGTAGCGCTCATGACTGGAATGTCACTCAACCATACTGCAGAACTTCTGCCTATCAGAATTCTTTTATTCCCCGAACTGCATCTCTCTGGAACTCGCTTCCCCAGAGTTGTTTTCCTCCAAATTTCAACCCACAACTGTTCAAGTCTAACTGTTACAGATATTTTATGAACAGAGGACACCAGTAATCTGGTGTATGGATTATTTTTGTTACCCATTTGTTTTTCCTTCCTCCGTTCTGTTATTAAAAAAAAAAAAAAAGCATTAAGTGTAATTACTGTCAGTGAAGATTATTTTCGGTACTTGTGTAATAAGTGGAGTGTTAGCAAGCATTAAGTGTACTAACAGTAAAGTGTTGTCAAGCATTAAGTGCGCAGTCGTAAAGTGTGTATAGCTCCAGTGCTTGTGAGAACAGTGAAGAGAAGTTGGAAAGCATTAAGTGGAATTACTTGGAAAATAAAGACAGTGAACTTTAAGGAGCCAGTGTTTATTTTCGCCTCAGCTGATATTGTGTACTGTACACCTAAGGCTGACCATAGGAAGAACAACTCATTGGGCAACGTTCTCCCTGTACTGTACTACTGCTGTTGGAGCCTGTGGCAGTGTGGGGTGGGGACGTAACAGTATTGTAACGTAGCTAAAAAAAAAAAAAAAAAAAAAAAAAAAAAAAAATGGTTATTAACCCTTCCTGGGCCAGGGGTTACCAAGTTACATGGAAGGCCGATGGGGTCCCGGCGGACCCCAGACCTTAATGGTGTATTTCTGCCATATTCATGAAGTTATATCTACTAAACTTTGTACATATGTTGCCAGGACACGGCAAGTGGAACCAACCCACCAAGTGTCCCTTTTTTTTTTTTTTTTTTTTAATAAAATTTTATTTCATTTTATCACAATTTTATTAAGTTTGAGTGTGGAAGTACTGATTCTACGCTTATTTGAATGTCTGATTGTCAGTATTCTTGGAACAGGTTCTCAAAATAATAACAAGTTCATGTGTAAAGTAAATTAGCATGATCATAAAATAAAACTATCCCTATAGTGTTCAAAATTGGTTCAACAATTTCTTGTTTTATCCTCTTGAGCATCTTCTGTATTACTACCACCACTTGCATTTTCAAAATTATCATCAGCACTCACAGGAGAATACTACTCACACTAATTTCACTGTCTGATCGTTCAAGCACTTCATAATCATCGCGTCGGATACGGATAAATCACCATCTGAATAATTTTCTTCTCCTTGGTCACCATCTGCCACCACCATTGAGGCATAAAACTTTTATTGACATTGTCCTAATGTTTATGATCTGAAATATCTGAAAAAAAATATAAAAAATAATTAGTCACACGAAAGGCCAGGTGGGGTCCTGGCAGACCCCACTGACGTTTATTGCAATGTCACTCCTTAATCATGCAAGATTTTTTCTCAAATTTTATGAGCATATAAATTAACCATCTACAATAAAAGTCATGAGAGGCCAGGCTGTGAAAGTAAAAAGTGGCTTAATGGCAACATTTTAAAATATGCTGGGGTCCATTTGCCCACGAAGGGCTAAGTACGAGTATTTAGGTTATTTTTCAGAGTGCAAACATAATAACAAGCAACACTGCGAACAAATGTTTGATATTTCCCGAAGTTTGCTTCCTTATTTGTTTAGTCTTGCTTGTGTTTTTAACTAGTGAAACGAACGAACCATAGAACAAGCAGGCCCTCTGTTCGAATGGAACTCGCTCCGTATTGTAACCGCCATGGAGGTACACACACTCAAAAAAGTACCTTTAGAGGGAGGTCCGATGAGTTTCGTACTGAACAATCCAGCTGTCTCGGTAGGGGTGGAGGAAGGCAGTTATCAAACGTTTCATTCGTGGTGTCAGTTTGTATTGTGCAGTAGGTGTAACGATACTTTTTTGAGTGTGTACCTTGGTAGCCAGAAGCAAGCAACGCGTGAAGGTGTTGGGTTGGTTGGTGTCTGATGATTTTGCTCCTTTCTCTAGTGTTGCTTGCCCACCTTTTTACAATCAGTGCTAAAGTAAACAATTTTAAAGGTCTTAATAATTGAAAATCTGAGAAAGGTGTAGGCCCACATACTGTACATGTATAGTAAAATTCAGGTCAGTCGGTCAGAAATATGGTGTTTCGTCACCGCCCCACACTGCCACAGTCTTCAACAGCCCAGTGAGTTGTTCTTTCTATGGTCAGCCTTTAGGTGTAGAGTACACAAGATCAGCTCAGGCGTGTTGAATAAATACTGGCTTCTTAAGTTCACTGTCTTTACTTTCCAAGAACTTACACTTGCGCTTTCCAACTTCACTGTTTTCACATGCACTAGAGCTATACAAACATTACTAACTGTAATAACATGTCTCTGTTTGCCAACAACACGTCACTATTTTCACAAGTACCAAAGATAATCGTCACTTAATGCTTCCCAGCAACACATCACAAACTTCATTAACAGCACTGCACTACACTCAAACTGAACTGAAACCGACTGAACCTGCTCTATAGTCTCTTCCTCATCCTTATATAGCCTTCCTAGCTTCTGCAACATTCTAGGACGTGCTGGTTCTATACCTGCCCCTAGCAACAATAGTTACCAATTCGGAGACAAAACATGCCAGAGTTTTCTTACATTACTTAACACTGTAAACTACAGTATATAGCATACAAACTTAAATAACATAATATAACAAGCAATCACATAAATAAAACATTATAATGAAACAACTATGCTAACAAACAGCAGGCAAGCTGGCAACTCTGACTCGTACCGGAACAAGCAACCGTAAACATCGGGAAACGTCGAGAAGCTGCTCGACTACCTAACTGGCAAATCTCGCTTCTTAGCAATAGGTGTAAGACCGTGGCAACATGCTGATATAAAAAAAAACTTTCAGCAATGTAATAAGGATTCCATAATCAAGCTAATGAAAAACTGGTATAAAAGCGTATTATAAATGAGTCTAACTACCGCATTATGAGGCGGAATAACAGGGACATTGGCAGATTAAATTGTCAGAAAATCTGTCTATAGCCAGACCGTCAGACGCCTTTATCGTGTAAAGGTTGGCCACAAAGATATCGCCTCCATGTCGCCCTGTCCCCTGTCAATTCACTGCCCTCCCCCCAACTTACATCCCCATCTCTCATATACCTTTCTATTCCATCCCTCCATCTCATCCTTGGTTTCTCCCTCCCTCTCTCCCTCTCCACCTTACACTCTCCTTGTTAGTCTCTTACTTCCCATCCTCTTCACATGGTCAAACCACCTAACGTTTTCTATCACATCCACGCCACAACGCTCCTTCACTTCATTTGTGGGTCTAAAACACGACATGCTCCTCTCAGATCATTTCCACTACTCTCACTCTTGAATTGTATCCATCCAACAAGGTCCAAATTTCGCTTCCATACCATGGAGTGGGGATCACAATACTGTCATGCTGCAACTTTTTCACCTCCATGCTCACTTCCTAATTTCTTTTCACTGCTTTCAATGAACCAACAAATTTCTATGCTGTACCCTTTCAAGCACTTCACCCTCCAAGCTTCCATCCTTACTCACATGTAGGAATAATTCTGTTATGGAAATGTCATAACAAATTAACTAAGTATACAAGCTAATATCCAATATTGGCAGTTTAAATTCCTGTTATTTTTACAGTGCAAAATTAATGGTGGATGGAATAACAAGGCAGAACGTTATTGAATTGAAAGAGTTAAATTGCAAAGTTAGTACTATATGGTATATGGTAGAATAGTTATTGACTGAATTAGGAAAATAACAGAAGAATTAATTGGAGAAGAACAGGGAGGTTCAGGATGAGAGGAGGTTGTGTAGATCAGGGCAGTGGATGTTGGAGTGGGCCTAATGAGAGACGGCAGCATTTGGAAACTTCCTGTTCTGTTCTTTGCAGATGATTCTGTATTGTTAAGTAAAGACGAAGGGGAACTGCAAGGCTTGGTGAATGAGTTTGGGAGAGTAAGAAACGGAATCTAAAGGTGAATCTAGGGAAGAGTAAAGTTTTGGTCCTCGACAGAAATCACGTCACCGAATGCACAGTGATAATGGATAGTGGGGAAATGGAAAATGTGAGTGCATTTAAGTACCTGGATAATGTGATGAGTAAGGATGGAAGTTTAGAGGATGAAGTGCTTTAAAGCGTTCAACAGGGAAAGCTGCGGTAGAAATAGGGACTTGAGCATGAAAGTAAACAAGTCGCTGCATGATAGTATTGTGATCCTTACTCTGACGTATGGAAGCGAAGCAACCTTGTTGAAAGGACACAAGAGTGAGAGCAGTGCAAGTGAGTTACTTGGAAGTAGCATGTGGAGTTACATGGAGAGATAGACTGACAAATGAGAAAGTGAAAGAGCGTTGTGGTGTGGAAGTGGGTGTGATAGAAAGTGTTAAAGAAGTACAATGAGGTTGTTTAGCCATGTGGAAAGGATGGAAAGACTAACGAGGAGAGTATGTGAGTGAGGTGGAGGGGGGGTCGAGGGAGGGAGATACCGAGGATGAGATGGAAGGATAAAGTAGAGAGGTATGAGAGAGGGGGGTGTAAACTGGGGCAGCCTGGGGAAGGGCAGCGAAATGACAAGACAGGGCGACATGGAGGTGATTATTTGTGGCCACTTCCTGCTTTTTTTTTTTAATTATTTATTTATTTTTTTTATGTTTCACCACTTCGGCGCTAACACCCACCGTCCATATTGAATAAATGCTAGGACTGTCTCATACAGGACTGGTGTATTGATATTAGCGGGGTTATTTTTGCGACATGTCGGCGGTTCTTCTGGTAGATCATTAGAGTCTGCTTTCATGAAATTCAAATCCTTAAACTGTTCCCTGCCCCAGCGGGGGTTTGAGCCTGGGTCCGATAGGACTGCAGGCCACTGCTTGATAGATACATAGACAGTACTGGATGGTATAACATCTATCTATCTATCTATCTATAGCCCGACGCCATAATCCCGCAAAGGGTGGCCGCAGACAAAATGCCTCCAAGTCGCTCTGTCACCCACCATTTGACTACCCTCCTCCCAATTCACTCTCCCCTCCCTCATATAGGCCTACCTCTCAACTCCATCCCTCCACCTCATCCTCGGTCTTCCCCTCCCTCTCCCTCCCTCCACCTCATCTACATACCGTACACCCTCATAGTCAGTCTTTCATTCTCCATTCTCTCCATATGTCCAAACCACCTCAGTGTATTTCTCCTAATCTTCTCAACCACATCCACATCCACCCCACAACGTTCCTTCATTTCTTCATTCGTTAACCTGTCCCTCCATGTCACTCCACATGCTCCTCTCAAGTAACTCATTTCCACTGCTCTCACTCTTGACTTGTTCCCCCTCTTGCAATGTCCATGCCTCGCTTCCATACGTCAGGGTAGGGATCACAATACTATCATGCAGTGACTTCTTAACTTCCATACTCACCTCCCTATTTCCCATCACTGCTTTCAGTGAATCAACAACCTTCCTTCCCTGCTGTACCCTTTCAAGCACATCATCCCCCAAAGTTCCATCCTTACTCATCACACTACCCAAGTACTTGAATGCACTCACATTCTCCATATCCTCACCATCCAACCTCACTGTACATTCTGTGACTTCATTCCTCTCAAACAACATACCTTTACTCGTATTTACATTAACTTTCAGATTCCTCTTCCTACACACTGTCCCAAATTCATTCGCCAAACCTTGCAACTCCCATTCATCTTCACTCAACAATACTGTATCATCAACAAACAGCAACACCGGAATCTTCCAAATCTCACCCTCATTCATTAGAGCCACCCCCACACCCACTGCCCTACCCTGCACCTCCTTACAACCCCATCCATGTAGGCTATATATTAATCAGCCATGAAGACATCACACAACCCTGTTTCAGTCCCACTTCTAGATCAAAGATCCCACTCAGCTCACCATCCACTCGCACCGTAGCCCTAGCTCCCTCATACATACTCTTCACAGCACTCAATAATTTCCCCTCCACTCCATATATTCTTAATACCTTCCACATACATTGCCTATCTATTCTGTCATAAGCTTTCTCCAAGTCCGTGAAGGAAGCATACACTTTTCTTTCTAGATACTTCCCCACTAAACATCTTAGAACAAATATCTGATCTACACACCCTTTTCCCTTCCTGAATCCCCTTTGTTCTCCAAATAGCTCCTCTGTCATATGCCTAACCCTATCAATGAGTATTCTGCTATATATGTTTCCAGTCATACTAAGAAGACAAATACCTCTATGGTTACCACATACTTCTCTCTCCCCTTTTCCTTTGTTTAAAGGAACAATTATACCTGATTTCCAGTCCTCCAGAACCCTTCCCTCTTCCCAAGCCAATCTACACAACTTCCATATCCACTCCACAACAATCTCACCCCCATACCTCAGCATTTCACTATAC